>NC_086175.1:1900267-2228034 GCF_023053635.1 Elgaria multicarinata webbii
TCTTTTTTTATCTCATTCAGGATGTTTTGCATTTCTCCCCCCTTTTCCTCTTCAGTTGACTATTTTGTTGTGTGAAGAGTCCTCTCATAACAGCCTTACTTCCATCCCAGACCATTCAAAAATCTGTTCCCTTATTCAGTTTTCAATTAAAAATATTCCTTCAGTTTTCTCTTACAGTAAGGTTTCATTTAATCTCCATCTAAATGTATTACCTCTTCTCCTATACACCATAGACATAGGATTGTGGTCTGAAAAAGATTTTGATAAAATTTATATTTTGCTGATTTTTTTTAAAAAAAGATCTTTACTTGTCAAAATCATATCTATTCTTGAGAAGGACTTATGCTTTTCTGAAAAGTAGGTATACTCATTTGAGCTACCATTTCTGTGTCTCCATACATCTACTAACCCCAGATTATCCATAAGGTCAAAAAAACTTTGGGGGAGTTTTCCTTGCTGACTTTTAATCTTTTTCTCCGATGTCCTATCTATTTGTGGTAATATCATTCCATTCTTATCCCCCATCAAACACCAATTGTTATAGGATAGGTCAGTCAGGTTAGTCATAAGTTTCTCGTAAAATTCTGTTTTACGATAATTGGGGGCATAAACCCCCAACACCAATGTTGACACTCCATTTAAAGTAATTTTCACTTCCACAAATCAGCCTTGTTCATCTGTCAATATTAATTCTGGGTTTAAATGTGGTTTGATATATAAAACAACTTCACCTTATTTTTTGTTGATTAAATGTTTGACATCTTTTTTTCTGATGTATGTCTCTTGTAAACAAATAATATTTTGCTTTAATTTTTTAAAATAATGAAATATTTTCTTCCTCTTTTGGGGAGTGTTTGCTCCATTAATGTTCCAGATTAAAACATTATAATCCATTATCAGGTTAATATTAAATACAGAAGGAAAAGGGAAGCAGTCTCATTCTCTACTTGTAGCACCCCTGGTGCTTAGGTCCTCTTCCAGTTTTGATTGTGACTCTTCCCATTCCTTTGTGTTGGTTTCTATAAAGTGTTAAGTTTAAGAAAATAAAAGGCTTGCGTAGTCATTAAAATTGTGTGTGTGGCTATCTCAAGGCTAAACAGAGGAAGACTATCTGTGAGCAATTACCTTGAGATAGAAGCTGTACTGGGAACCTTGCCAGGATTCTCTAAGATATCATGGTGTTAATGATATGAATGTACCAAAGATCCTTGAGGCTGGGTTAGCCTAATCACAGCTGTATGTAATATAGATAAGAACTGTGTATATATGTATATGTGTATAGCTTTTGTCACTCTGCACAATGACACGGAACTATGAAGAAGTCTGAAGCTAATAAACTTACTCTGCTAAGTAAGACCTGCATTGTGTGCTGTGTTTCTGAGCACAAACAGTATTCCCAAGGACAAGTTCTGGCCCCAACAAAGGTTATGGGCCCAGCATAGCCAGTATTAGAACCAGAACCTGTTGGGAATGGTGCAGAATCATAACCAGAACCTGGAGTCTGCTAAAATAAAGAAGACTGTTGATGGAGGAGGACATCAAGCTAAAGCCAGTGCTGAAAAGTGAGAAAAACTCTCAATCGTCTGCCTCTGAGGAGGACTCTGCGCAGGAGGACAGTGAGATACCAATTCCTAAAGCAGAGGGAATGGCGGGGGCTGGTGTGTCTGGTTTACATCAACTGATGGAAAAGCTTAATGACTCTAATTATGCGTTATGGTCTTACAAAATGCAAATGTACCTGATCCAGGCTGAACTGTGGTATGTAGTCACAGAGGATCCACCAGATGAAGCAGATCCACAGAATGCTAAATGGTTTAAAGATGATGCAAAAGCGATGGCAGTTATTGCGTTAGCTGTGGAAGACTCTCAGATTTCTTTCATTCAGTTTTTGAATACATCAAAAGAGTGCTGGAATGCACTACAAGCTGCATATCAAAGAGAAACAGTGGGCAGTAAAGTAATTCTGACCCGGAAACTCTATGGAATGAAGCTGAAACCAGGGGAGTCTATGCCAAACCACTTAAAAGCCATGAGAGAAATCTTCAATCAACTCAGGGCACGAGGGATGGAGTTTACAAATATATATCAAGTCTATGTGATTCTGTCAAGCCTTGATCCGTCGTACGACGCGGTTGTCACCATGGAAAGTCAAGAGGAGAAAAATTTAACCCTTGAATACGTAGCTGGGAAACTACTGGAAACCTATGAACGAAGACAAGCGTCAAAACAACAAAGCCTTAAACGTCCTGTGGCTGAGTTTCAACAAAGCCATAAATCTCCTGATGTGGTGTCTGCATTAAAGTCAAGGAAATGCTTTAATTGTGGTTCCACAGGACACTTAAGGCGGGATTGCAACAACAAGAAGAAAAAGCAGCCGACTGCAAAGTGGAGAGAAGAAAACAGCGTGAATAGAATTGAATCAACAAAGAAATGCCTTCTTGCAAGAGTAAAAGAGACAATGGATCCTTGGTTTTTGGATTCTGGGGCTTCAATAAGTATGGCAAAAGACAAATTTTCATTTGTTTCTTTGAAAACTTCTACTCCAGAGCAACAATGTGTTACCCTTACAAATGGAACAAAAATCCAGATATGTGGTGTGGGTAATGTATATTTTGATTGTCTGGGAGTTGAACTACAAAATGTTTTATATGTACCAGATTTGGAAACAAACCTTTTAAGTGTGTCACAGTTAACAGACACGGGGAATGAGGTTTCTTTTACTGAAGAAAATTGTGCAATAAAACAGGGAAACAAGGTGTGTGTGCAGGGAATAATGAAAGATTCCTTGTATGTCATAAATACTTGTAAAGAAAATGAAGTTCTTGCCAGCAAAGTCACTACAAAAACAGTAGCCAATTGCAAACCACACCAAGAGTGCATTCATTTGACTCATAGAAGGTTTGGTCATGCCAACAATAAAACAATTTCTAAGATACCAGAATTGTTTGAAGGGGTGAAAATCAAACCATGTTCTAACTTTGTAGAATGTACTGTATGTAGTGAGACCAAATGTCATAAATCAAACATTCCACAACATAGTGAGAGAACAGCAGAAAAAATATTTGAATTAATTCATGCAGATCTTGTAGGTCCTTTTGAGACAAGTCAAGGGGGGAACAGATTTTTCTTGTCTATTGTTGATGATTACAGTAGATTTGGGTTTGTGTATGTGTTAAAACATAAGAGTGAAACTTTTGATAAATTCAAAGCGTTTGTGAAGTGGGCTGGAAATAGATTCAAAGAACCTATAGCCACTTTATGAACAGATGGGGGGGGTGAATTCCTCAGCAACCAGTTTTAAAAATTCCTCAGTGAGGAGGGTATACAACACAACCTCACTGCCCCATATTCACCATTTCAAAATGGGGTTGCAGGAAAAAAAATTGAACCTTGCAAAACATGTTAAGGGCTCTACTGAGAGAGTCAGGTTTGTCCAACTTGTTCTGGGCAGAAGCTTCGACCACCTCAAACTATTTGTTGAACAGACTTTACCACTCTGTACATGGAAAAACTCCATATGAAATGTTTTATAACAGAAAGCCGAGGGTATCACATGTATGGGTTTTTGGTAGTAAATGTTTTGTTCATGTTCAGAAAGAAAACAGACCAGGAAAACTAACTCAAAGAGGTTTGGAATGTCAACTGTTGGGATATGATACACAAACAAAAGGCTATCATTTGTGGTCTCCATATCACAGAAGTGTAATTGTGAGCAGAGACGTTGTTTTTCATGAACAAATGCAGGAAACAAAACAATATGTAAGTTTGCCTGTAGAACAGAAAGACGTTGACACAGAAAAAATTCCTGAGCTATCTCAGCAAGAGAGGGAGGGGGAAGAAACTGTGGAGGAAAGTGAAACTGTTTCTGAAACTGTGCCAAGACGTGCAGAGAGGGAACGCAAAGCTCCAATTCATTATTCAGATGAATTCCAAAGTAAACAGGTTTCTCATAGAGCTTTACTGATAGCCTATGAACCTACCTCATTTGAGGAGATTCAAGAAATGGAACCTACAGAGGCTCAGGGCTGGCATGAAGCAATGTCAGAAGAAATCAGGGCAATGAAAAAAATGGAACGTGGGAGCTAGTACCTTTACCTGAAGGTCGTAAAGCCATTACTAGTAAATGGGTATTCAAAGTAAAACAAAATGAAGAAGAACAGAAAAACACATTTGTAAATCAGTTGCAAACACATTTTGAGTTAAAAGACCTTGGTCCAGTGAAAAGTTGTTTGGGCATGCAAATCTTAAAAGACTCCAACACAGGGTCATTTCTGATTGACCAAAGTGGCAAAATCAAAAAAATTGCTGGAAGAACACAGCATGGAGAATTGTAAAATTGTTGCCACTCCCATGGTCACTGATTTTCAAAAACAGATTGACAATACTGAAATGGAAGATATACAGAAATATCAAAGTGTAATTGGAAGTTTACTTTATCTAGCAAACCTGAGTAGACCAGATATTACATTTGCTGTGAATCTTTTAAGCAGACAAATAACAAAGCCTTCTGTATCTGATTGGACAGCTGTAAAACGTGTGTTGAGATATCTAAAAGGTACAGTCAACCACAAGTTGTAAATATCTGCCCACAAAGATGGAGATTTCTGTATCTATGCTGATGCTGACTGGGCTAATGCAATTGATAGAAAATCTACCAGTGGAGCAGTATTCTTTTACAATCAATCTTTGATTGACTGGTATACAAGAAAACAAAATTGTGTAGCAGTCTCCAGTGCAGAAGCAGAATATATCAGCTTATCTCTGGCTTGTAATGAAATTGAGTGGTACAAACAGTTGTTTGCTGACCTAGGGATGGAAATAAAAACACCAGTAAACATATTTGAGGATAACCAGGCCTGTATTAGTATGCCTACATCTGAAAGTTGTAAACCAAGAACTAACATGTGGATGTCCGTTACTCTCATGTAAAGGACATAATCCAGAAGGGTTGGATTAAACTTGAATATTGTCCATCTGAAATGATGCTGGCTGATTTATTCACAAAGCCACTACCAATGGTGAAACACAAGGAGATGCTTTTAAAGCTAGGCCTCAATTGTAACACAATTTAAACAACATACGCAAGAGGAGGACTGTTAAGTTTAAGAAAGTAAAAGGCTTGCGTAGTCATTAAAATTGTGTGTGTGGTTATCTCAAGGCTAAACAGAGGAAGACTATGTGTGAGCAATTACCTTGAGATAGAAGCTGTACTGGGAACCTTGCCAGGATTCTCTAAGATATCATGGTGTTAATGATATGAATATACCAAAGATCCTTGAGGCTGGGTTAGCCTAATCACAGCTGTATGTAATATAAATAAAAAACTGTATATATGTATATGTGTATAGCTTTTGT
This sequence comes from Elgaria multicarinata webbii, assembly GCF_023053635.1. Classification (NCBI taxonomy): domain Eukaryota; kingdom Metazoa; phylum Chordata; class Lepidosauria; order Squamata; family Anguidae; genus Elgaria; species Elgaria multicarinata. Next base: position 1,905,623 of record NC_086175.1, read on the forward strand.
CACTCTGCACAATGACACGGAACTGTAAAGAAGTCTGAAGCTAATAAACTTACTCTGCTGAATAAGACCTGCATTGTGAGCTGTGTTTCTGAGCACAAACAGAATTCCCAAGGAAAAGTTCTGGCCCCAACATAAAGTTCCTTGCTTTTTGTACAAAATTTAACTTATATCTCTGGTCCCCAAAGGTAAAAACAACCCCTTCCAGGAGCTCCCAACGAAAAGTAATCTTTTTCTGTTTTAGTATTGTCAGAAATACATAGTTCTTCCTCTTACATAATATTCTGGCAGGTATCTCTTTCAACACGATTATTTCTTTGCCCGCCATTTTCATTTTGCTCTGATAGTGTTTCTGAAGGATCTGATCCCTTATTGTCTTTCTTACAAAGTGAACAATAATGTCCCTTGGAACCCCTCTTGTTCATGCATATGAAGAATTTATTCTGTAGACACGGTCTACTTCCGCTTCCATAATGTCTTCCTTGCTGTCCAAGAATGTTGACAAACTTTTGATCACTTCATTTCTAAGATCACCTTCAGGGTTCGGGATAAGATTCTGTGACAGATCTTAAACATAAGCAGTGTTCTTTATCTTTTAACGCCATTAGTGCCAAAAGATCTTGTTGTTTTCTAGGACATCCACTATGTCTGTGACTGCCTGGATTTCCCCAGTCACTTGTCTCAGCACATTGTCCATCTTCTTGATTTCTTGCATCAGTTCATCCTTTGTTCCCCTGATCTCTTCCTTCATTTCCCTGAGTTGCTTCTCCATGTGCTGTTCAAAGGAGACCATCTTGGCTCCTATCTGGTCCATCTTCTTGCTCCGGAGATCAATAATTTTCTGTGAGTGATCAAGTGGTGCCATCTTTCCTGTATCTTTCTTGTGTTCTGATGAGTCTTTTTTGCCTCCTGTGGCTGTCTTGGTGTTTCCAGCAAGTGATTCCAAAGAAATTCTCTTGCTCTCAATGTCTTTCTTGGTTTGTCCAGCAGGTGTCACTAAAGACGCAGTTCTGCTTCTAGTTAGTCTGCTGGAATCAGTCATTCATTACCCATTAATTAACATCTTGCCAATTCCCTTAGTGATTGTTTTCTTCTCACTGAGCTCAGTTATCTCTGTTTACATTCCAGACAGCTTGATGCAGTTTTTCGCTCCTCACACAGCCAAGTAGAAGAGAGAGGGTAAAAAGAAAAAAACTTATATACAGGCACTCCAGTTCACAACAACAGAAGAGAATGGCTTTAAGGCAGATAAAAATGAATAAAAATACAAAGCAAGAAGCATTAGCTGTCTCGTTTAAAAGATCCTCCTCTCTCCACTTTACTTAAGAGAAATGTTTTTGGAAATCTCCTTTTAACTCCTCCTTTTTAACTTCTCCTCTGTCTGTGATTCCCTTCTTATTTTTCCTCTTACAATTTTAGTATAGATCCAAAAGAGTTAATTAGTAAGTTCAAGCTTCACATTTCTGACAGGAAGAAAGCCTAGATATAATTGCATACTACAGCAACCTAATTAGAAGCGAGAATTGTCAGGTCTTAATGCTTAAGGCTTCAAAACAGCTACCAGAGTTGCAATGCCATTAATCTCATCCTCTTGCAAATCTTCTGACATTTGGCAGTAAAATCCACATCGGAGGTTTCCAATTTCTTATGGCAATCTCTGAACGATCTCCCCCTTCAATTCTTGGGAGATTTCTGCAGCTGGAGAACCCTCATGGCGGTACTTATAGAATCATAGAATCATAGAATAGCAGAGTTGGAAGGGGCCTACAAGGCCATCGAGTCCAACCCCCTGCTCAGTGCAGGAATCCACCCTAAAGCATCCCCGACAGATAAGCATCTTGAAGGCCTCTAGTGTGGGAGAGCCCACAACCTCCCTAGGTAACAGATTCCATTGTCGCACTGCTCTAACAGTCAGGAAGTTTTTCCTGATGTCCAGCCGGAATCTGGCTTCCTTTAACTTGAGCCCGTTATTCCGTGTCCTGCACTCTGGGAGGATCGAGAAGAGATCCTGGTCCTCCTCTGTGTGACAACCTTTTAAGTATTTGAAGAGTGCTATCATGTCTCCTCTCAATCTTCTCTTCTCCAGGCTAAACATGCCCAGTTCTTTCAGTCTCTCTTCATAGGGCTTTGTTTCCAGACCCCTGATCATCCTGGTTGCCCTCCTCTGAACACGCTCCAGCTTGTCTGCGTCCTTCTTGAATTGTGGAGCCCAGAACTGGACGCAATACTCTAGATGAGGCCTAACCAGGGCCGAATAGAGAGGAACCAGTACCTCACGTGATTTGGAAGCTATACTTCTATTAATGCAGCCCAAAATAGCATTTGCCTTTCTTACAGCCATATCACACTGTTGGCTGATACTCAGCTTGCAATCTACAACAATTCCAAGATCCTTCTCGTTTGTAGTATTGCTGAGCCAAGTATCCCCCATCTTGTAACTGTGCCTTTGGTTTCTATTTCCTAAATGTAGAACTTGGCATTTATCCCTATTAAATTTCATCCTGTTGTTTTCAGCCCAGCACTCCAGCCTATCAAGATCACTTTGAAGTTTGTTTCTGTCTTCCAGGGTATTAGCTATCCCACCCAATTTTGTGTCATCTGCAAATTTGATCAGCGTTCCCTGCACCTCCTCGTCCAAATCATTAATAAAAATGTTGAAGAGCATTGGGCCTAGGACTGAGCCCTGCAGTACCCCACTCGTTGCCTCTCCCCAGTTTGAGAAGGTTCCATTGATAAGTACTCTTTGAGTCCGATTCTGTAGCCAACTGTGAATCCACCTAATAGTTGTTCCATCTAGCCCACTTTTAGCTAGTTTGTTAATCAGAATGTCATGTGGTACTTTGTCAGAAGCTTTGCTGAAGTCAAGATATATGACGTCCACAGCATTCCCACGGTCCACAAGGGAGGTTACCTTATCAAAAAATGAGATCAAATTTGTCTGACAGGACTTGTTCTTGACAAATCCATGTTGGCTTCTAGTGATCACCACATTGATTTCAAGGTGTTTACAGACTGACTTCTTTATAATCTGCTCCAGAATTTTCCCAGGGATGGATGTCAGACTGATTGGTCTGTAGTTCCCAGGTTCCTCCTTTTTGCCCTTTTTGAAGATAGGGACAATGTTAGCCCTCCTCCAGTCGTCCGGCACCTCACCCGTCTTCCATGATTTTGCAAAGATAATAGACAAAGGTTCTGAGAGTTCTTCCGCTAGCTCCTTCATTACTCTAGGATGCAGTTCATCGGGCCCTGGAGATTTGAACTCATTCAAGGAAATTAGGTGTTCTTTGACCATTTGTTTATCAATCTCGAACTGTAATCCTGTCCCCTCAACTTCTGCTTCACTTTTTCCAGGGGGGTCATAGACCCGCTTTTTAAAGTTGTTTTGTTTGCTCCATGCACAGAGAGAGCAGAGCAACGTCTTCTCAGGGGGTGGAGTCACCACAGACCATATATTTTGATACCATGCAGATAAATTCAAATTGTCCAGTTTTTTCCCACTGCTGCGTGATTGTCTAACGAGCAGCATTCAACAGGAATATTATTATTTACATTTAAATCCAGTATTGAGTCTTTTGTATATTGATAATAAAAATAATTAAAGACATTTGTATAGCTGTGTTTCTCCCTAACATTGACAAATTCAATTTAGACCACTTCTTCAAATCAATGATCATATTTTAATAAGGGGGCCATAGTTTATTTTAAATAATTTGTTAGGTTTTTCTAGGAATATATATTCTGAGATATCTAAAAGAAATTCTGCAAATTGGTGATTCCAAAATGTGGCTAATATAGTACTGATGGTTAGGGAGAACATTATATGACAGGATAGTAGATTTTTCATAGTTAACTTTTAAACCTGCCACCTGTCTAAATTCTTTGAGTTCTTTCTTTAAATTAGAGGCTGACTGGTATGGGTCACCCAACAAAATTATCATGTCATCCGCATACATATTTATCACATGCTCTTCCCCCTTCTTCTGTATCCAATAAAACCTGGGTGTTGATGTATTGTGTTAGCCAGTGGTTCCAAACAAAGAAGAAGAAAAAGCAAAGGTGACAAGGAACAACCTGGTTTTGTTCCCTGTTCCAGACCAATAGGTGGAGAATCTACATTGTTAGTTCATACCATATTAGCATCATATAGTTTAGAAATTGCAGATACAAATTTAGTTCCCAGTTGATAGTAGTTTAGGACTCTTAATAAATATTGCCATTCTAGGCAATCAAAGGCCTTGAATATATCAAGTGATATAAGTGACAATGAATGACCTGTTTTAGTTGCATCATAAATAATATTTAAGACCTGCTGTATCGGTTTGGATATAAATATCCAACCCGATACAGGATATAAATATCCAACCCAATATTTAAGACCTGCTGTATCGGGTTGGATATAAATATTGGATATAAATATCCTTTGAGAAATAAATCCAGTCTGATCAGTGTGAATGAAGTCACCCACCACCTTATTTAATCGTTGGACTGGAATAGATGAGAAGAGTTTTTGATCCTGATTGAGTAATGTGATTGGGTAATAGGACCCTACCTTTGTATTGTCTTTTCCAGGTTTTAGTATTACTATTATCCTGGATATTTAATAAGTATCTGGGGGGTCTTCGCCATGCCAAATCTAAGAAAAAAAGCTGAGTAGGAATCAATGTTTCTTTCTTTCTTTTATCTGGACCCGAAGTTTTATTATGCTTCAAATGTTTAATGGCTTGCTCAACCTCCTCCTACAGTATATCTCCATTCAGCATTTTTGGTTGATTTTCATTAACTGGGGTAATTCCACTTCTTCTAAAAAAAATTCTATAAATTCTGCCCCCGGAGAAGTTGTGTGATAAAGCTGTGCATAAGAATCTGCAAATAAAGAATTAATTTCTAGTTCATCAAACGATAGGGTACCATCATTCCTACTTATAGAGTGAACTTTAAATTTTATTTGACTCTTTTTAAGTACATTGGCCAACATTCTGGAATGTTTATTGCCAAGGAGTAATATTTTGTTTTAAATATAAAAGGGATTTAGCAATGTCTGTGGTGTCTATACTTTCCAATTCTTTTCTTTTTGCCTCCAAATCCCTAAGTACTTTTGTAGATCCAGTTTGTTTATGTTTACATTCCAAAGCTGTTATATCTTTTAATAAATATTGCTTAATTGGGTCTGTATGTTTCTTTATTTTTACACTTTCAGCAATACAGACCCCCGCGAATTATAGCCTTCATGGTGTCCCAAATTATCTTCAGTGCCATATCTGGCATACCATTTAACTTAAAATATTCTTCAATGGCCTTCTAAATAGTTAAAGTGGAAAATTGTCTGGTTAAGAGGTTACTATCTAAATGCCATATTGGGTGATGTGGACTTTGAGAGTTTAATGACAAGACTGTTTCAATTGCAGCATGATCAGAGACTACTCTGGGAAGAATATTAGACGAAATGAGTTTGGAGATCCACAACGGGGAAACCAAAATATAATCTAGCCTGGAAAATGAACAAAACCTGGGAGAAAAATATGAGAAGTCTCTTAGCCCTGGGTTCAAATGTCTCCAAGAATCAATCAAATAAAGGGGTTTCAACAGAGGGGGCAGAGTCTTCCCCACTTTGTATTTATCTGATTGAGAACCAGGTTTCCTATGCAGGTCTAGATTGCACACCACATTCAAATCTCCTGCTAACAACTAGCTCCCTGATTGCAAATTGAGACAGCTTTTTAAACACTTCACCCAAAAAAGAATATTGATGTATGTTAGGTGCATATATTGAGGCTAATGTGATAAGTGGCCATCAAGCTTTCCTGCCAGAAATAAATATCTTCCCTCTGGGTCCCTTTTTATCTTGTCCACCTGCAAATTCACATGCTTTGCTATAATAATTGCTACTCTTCCAGCATGATTTGTCAAAATCGCAACATACTGAAAACTGAAATATGGATGAGGTAAGAGTTTTTTCCCTTTCTCTCCTGCTTTAACTGTTTCTTGTAAGAAAACAGTGGAGAACTTACGAACCCGAAGATGATCCGAAACTCTCTCCCAACCCTCAAACGCTGAGAGTAATTAACTGTAAATCAGTCATGTTTATAACCGGTTGAGTTTTTAAACCTAAGATTCTCTAACATTACAATATAGAACATTGTTAACACAATTCTTATAACAATAAGTATATAAATGAAGTAGCCAGCACAAAATAATAATTTGTGTTTCAAATTATTCCCAACAGAAAAGAAACCCACCACCACAAAAAAACCCACCCTTCTCACCCAAGCCCAACATGGTAGCTGTTCCCGCCCCTCTGTGGCTCAGAAACTCTGGGAAACTCTACTTCAACTGTTGAACAATTGAAGTATATCAAGTAAGAACCTGATAAACCACATAATCAAAATTACTTAGATCCACCCTCTCACTGATTTTTTTAAAATATTATATGAGATTATTCAACTGCAAGCACTAAAAAAATTACAAAAAAATGAAAAAATGAGTAGATCATCACAGGAGAGACCATATTCTTGATTCATATTATGATTCGGTAGGAAAAGAGGTTCCAGTAGTGAAGGAATGTGCAGGCGGGACCCCTCCAGCACTCAGAAGCTCAGCTGGTCCACCTTTCCCCCTCTTATGGTTGTTAATCGTAAGGCTCTCCCTGGAGTTGATGGTACATCAGGTTTCAGGATTTCTTGCCGCTTCTTGTGCTGTCTGCCAAAGTCTTGGGCTGCACTCCCCCTTCTTCTGGGGGGGGTGGGGGCAGCTTCTTTTCCAGCAACATCTTCAGATGTTTCAGGCTTTTCTTCAGTGTTGGTAGCCCCCTCTGGCAACTTAACTCCCAAGATAGATAGCAGGCGTGCAGCTTCTTCCACATTTTGAGCTGTAAGCATTCTAGTGACGCTTGTAACTATCGATTTGAAGGGAAAGCCCCACCTGTGTTTGATGCCAGCCTCTTAGAGTTGCAATGTATAAGGACGGAGAGGTCTACGCTTATTCAGAGTTATTGGAGAGAGATCTCGCATCACCATTATCTTTTGATCTTTATATGTAATGTTCCCCAAGGAACATAATTGTTGCCTGTGACAAAATGATAAATTGTGTTATTGTTTATCTGTGGTTATTTAAGTGTTTGGTTCAGGTTTGGATTTGCTGTGGCCAATTCTTTTATTTTCAGGAAATGGTAAGTGGGAGGGGGGAGTTAGAATGGTGAGCAGTGTGAATGGTGTTGTCTGATTGGTTGGTTGATTTGAATGGAGAGAAAGGAGGGGGAGTGAGAGGACTGTTTGACAGTTTGGGAACTACTTAAAAAGTCAGGGTGAGAGGAGGGTTGAGGAGGTTAGTAGAGAGTGAGGTAATAGAAGCTTGTTTCAAGATAGTATTAGGAAAGTTGGGTTTATAGAATTTGGAGGTGGTTAGCATTCCCTGGGAGGCTGAGGGAGGTAGATGTACATTAATACATTAATGTAGATGTACATTAATAGATTAAGATTAATCTACATATAAAGTAGATTAATCTTAAAGTGTCATTTAAAATCTTTTTTCTATATAAATAAACTTTGTTCTTATTTTGTTTATCAACCACGTCTGCTCAGTCATATGCGTTACTTCAGGTGGACAATATACATGCACACTCACACACAAAGGTTTATTATTTCCTTACACTTTTGGAAGATAAAGAATAGGGTATAATAGGCGTCACTGAGGTTGGTGATGCTGATAGACCCAGGGAGAGGTTTCATCTCTTTGACTAATGTAATGTGCCAAGGGTTAAAAGATGGCTTCTCTGCCAAAGGGTGGTTACAGATTTGCATGCCAGATTTGCATTCCTTAATGGTGGACATCATATCCTAGCAGACAAAGGGAAAAACTTTCAACCAATGGAGCATCGAATGAAACCTATGAGTCATTGAGATTGTGCACCTTAACTTGAAAATTGAATGTAACTTAACTTGCTAATCCAGAGCTGACCAATAGAAAGGTTAGACAGAGACTAACACCCTCTTGTAGTCAGGGCCTATATATACTGTGAGATTCCTTGGTTCTTGGTGCCTCCATTTTGTGGAACCAGAGAGCACCCCCATACTGCAGTATTGGAAGTAAATGGATTAAGTATATTCTCCAGCCTCGAGTGTTTCATTGGCTATTAATGCACCGGGGTAGTGGGCCTTTAAATCCCTGGTTGAGGGACAACAATTTCTGGCGAAGACCATGAAGAGACCATGAATCCTCCCCGGTCCACCTTGCCAGCTCCTGTGTCATTTTGGGAAGACATGAAAGGCCAGCGCGCACCAAGATGTTTAATCGGAGGTCAAATCCTTCAGTCCATTTCCGCGCTAGGGCTGGCAAGGGGTACAAAAGGCGTATGCAGGAGAATTAGCTTAATCCAGCCAGGCGTGGTGGGGCACGCCTGAAATCCAACAAGGAGGAAGGAATTCTTCTGAGACTGGTAAGTTTTTTTCTTTTTACCTTGGGATAAAAAGGGAAGGGGGGCACTTGCATAGATGCTACAGGCGGCAAGAACAGGTTCCAGTCCTGTGAGTTTGCCTTTCATTATCTTTGGTAGATAAGGCAGATGCATTGGATCCAGGGAAGGAGAGCAACTATAAGAGATCTAACTAGTAGTCGCCTTAGGGGTGAGGGAATCAGGTTTCAATCCTGAACTCCCCTTTAACCAACCTGGTTTTGCTGGGGTTTGACTGTGTAGAAGCTATAAGCAGGAAAAAATGGGTTTCAGTCCCAAACTGCTTTTATTTATTTATTTATTTTATTACATTTATATACTGCCCCACAGGTAAGGAAAAACCTGGAGCTGAGCAGCGGTTGCCATTGCCAGCTAGTGGGTCAAAAATGGGAGTTACGGGGGTGGAGCCAGACGCCATGACTGGTAAGATCTCTCCTTAAGACCTCCCGATCGGGAAGATCTGGAAAGCTAATTATCTCACTTAAAAAGGCATGGGTCATTAATGAAAATAAAGGTTGGTGATTATGAGTGCTAAGAGAGGGTGAAAATCCTGTTTTTGGAAGCAGACTCAGAAAAAGGAGGGAGGAAAACAGTCCATTCCTTGGCTGTAAACAGACGGAAGGAGGGGGGAGTTAGAAAACGAAACTAATTTTGCTACAGCTCTCCCGTCTCCTAAGTCTGATAAGCGGTGATTTATACTCCTAATCTGAGAGAAAGGTTTATTTGGCAGTAAATTCACCCTTTAAAAAAGCACCGAAGAAGAAGTGTTTATTTGCGTAGGAAGAGAGATGGTGTGGATTGTAAACGGGACATTGACTCAGAGCTAAAAATAGACCCATGCCGTATGTTAGAAAAAAAGAAAAAAAAAAACCCGGGGAAGGCTACTTGGCAAAGAGTTCATCCTTCTAATCATAGTTTGGCCCGTCTTGAGAAAGTGTCTGCAGAAAAAGACTCACAAAGTTCTGGAAGTGATAACGATGGATTTCTCAAGATGGCTGAGGGATCTGGCATGGTGCCAATTTCAACTGCATTGGAAGAATTGAAGAAACTGATTCTGGATAGCACTGCCACTTTGAGCAAGAAGATGGATGTTAATGAAAAGAACGCAGCAGCACGAATGGGGGTGCTTGCAGATAAGATCGCGCAAAATGATAGAGAGATAAAGAAGCTGGATGTGGAAGTGAAAGCACTTGTGAAAAAACAGGATGTCTTTGAAAAAAGTTGTGAGGTAAAATTTCAATATCAAGATCTAAAGTTGATCCAACTTCAAGATCAGGATCGTCGTTGTAATGTACGCATTAAACAATTTGCTGAAGAACCAGCAGAGGATTTGAGAAAAATAGCTTTGAAGTGGTTCAACGATATGATGCCAGATTTGGATATAAAAGACTGTGATATTGAAAGGATCCATAGAGTGGGAGGAGCAAATTATAGAGGATCAACCAGAGACATTCTTGTGAAATTTGGCAGTTACTACAAAAAAGAGCAAGTGATGAAGAAATTGAGGTCTATGGTCATGATTAAATATAAAGGCAAAGCAGTGCAAGTATTCAACGATCTTTGTCAGCAAACACTCCAATGGAGGCGCAGCGTTAAGCAAATAACTGAAACGCTAACAAAAAATACAGTGAGATATTCTTGGGGTTATCCTGTTTTTTTAAAGTTTTCCTATGCTGGGGGCCAACACAGAGTAACCTCTTTGGAGCAAGGCAAGGAGCTGCTGAAGAGTTTGGGGTTATTTAAGGATGCAAGTCTTGGAGCTGGAGTTGGGAATGGAGCCAAAGCCAGGGCGTCTGGGACGGGGTAAATGGGGAATGGTATTATGAGATAATAATATGATAAGTAGTTAAGTACAGAGATCTTGCCGTTAGGGCGGGGCCCCGCCTCCCCCCTCTCCCCTAAATTAGATAATGGCCAGAGTAATAGACTCACGGGGATATGGGGAGGGGGAAGGTAGTGGGGGGGAAGAGGGGTTGGGGGGATTAATAGGGTGGGAGGGAGGGAGATGAAGGGGGGTTCAGGGTTTATTTTTATTTTTGTTGTTGTATATGTTTATGAGTTGCAGAGCACACGGGATCGGAAGGAAAATCAAAAGGGTGATTATGAATAAGAATATTAAAGTATCAACACTTAATGTTAAAGGTCTGGGGGCAGTCGTGAAAAGGAGGAGAATAGAACAAATGTTAAATAAAGAAAGATCTGATATTATTATGATGCAAGAAACACACCAAAAATTTGATGGCGTAAATGAAATTCCGACAAGGTGGTCTGTTTATTATGAAAAGTCATTAGGGACGTCAAAAAAAATGGAGTAGCAATTTTGATTTTAAAAAAAAGTGGATTCATACTGAAAACTGTAAAAAAGGATGATAATGGTAGATATCTTATGATAAAGGGGCAAATAGAAAGTGAACAATATACATTAGTAAATGTTTATGCCCCTAATGAGAGACATAGAGAGTTTTTTATGAATTTATTTAATGAAATAGAGGAGTTTAGGGAAGAATATCTTATTTTAGCTGGGGATTTTAATATGGTAATGGATAATAGAGTGGATAGATCAAACCCCACAAATGTGGAAAAAAGAAATAATATTACTATATTGAATAAACTAGTAAAAGAAAAAGATTATGTAGATTGTTGGCGTTTACTGAATGGATCGAATTCGGGATTTTCTTACTACTCCTCAGTTCATCAGACATACTCTAGAATAGATTATATAATAGTTTCAAAAGAGTTTGCAAGTAAGGTATGTAAAATGGAAATGGGGTAATAAAGGTAACAGACCATGCATTGTTAAGTTTAGAATTTACAGTTAAAAAGAATTATAAGGAAGCGTTTAGGTGGAAACTAAACACAAAACTTTTGAAGTATAATAAGGTGGTAGAAAAAATGCAAAGAGAATTGACAGAGTCTTGGGAAATTAATGAGAAGGGAGGAACGTCAAGGGCAGTAGTTTGGAATACCATGAAGGCAGTATCAAGAGGGATGTGTATTAGAGAAATGTGTAATTTAAGAAGGCAACAAGTAGCAGAGCAAGAACAATTGGAGGAAGAGATTAAGAAAATGGAGAAAGATTATTGGCAATATAAAAATAAATATAAATTAATAGAAATACAAGCAAAGAAAAAACAATTAGAAAATTTAAATTTAGAGGAGGTTCAAAAGAATTTAATATATACGAAAAGGGAGTATTTTGAAAACAGTAATAGGAATTCTAGATTGCTTGCCAGGCTCACACAAAAAGAAAAAGCCAGGAATGGGATAGGGATTTTGAAGGATAAACAAGGGAAGTATTGTCATACAATGAAGGATAAAGTAAAGATTTTTCAGGAGTTTTATCAAGAATTGTATAAGGGAAAGGATATTCAAAAACAAAAGTTGGAAGCTTATATAGAAAAGTATATAAAGAAGAGAATAAAAATAGAGCATAAAGAGTTAATGGAAAAGGTAATAACTCAAGGAGAAGTAGAAGTAATTGAGAACTTGAAGCCGGGTAAATCACCGGGGGTAGATGGTTTAGGTCCAGAATATTATAAGGTTTTTAAAAGAATTTTAGTACCAAAATTATTAAATTTGTATAATTCCATATTGGAAGGGGATAGAACGCCAGAATCATGGGAACATTCATTAATAATTTTAATACCAAAACCAGATAAAGATTTGACTGTCCCTGATTCATATAGACCTATTTCATTAATAAACCAAGATGCTAAGATTTTTTCAACTATTTTAGCAAGGCGGTTGAATAAATTTATAGGGGAATACATAGGGGAGGACCAATGTGGATTTGTGGCAGGTAGACAGATGTCTAATTTAGTGGGAAGAGTATTAAATGTAATACAGGTGATAAATAAGTCTAGGGTTAAAGCGGGAATTCTGGCATTGGATATTTTTAAGGCTTTTGATTGTTTGAGCTGGCAAGCTTTAAAGATGGTTTTAAATAAAATGGGGTTTGGAAATAAATTTAAAGCGATAATAGAACAGTTATACTCTCAAAATACAGCCGTAGTGGTAGTGAATGATGGTGTGACAGATAAGATACGACTAGCCAGAGGGACAAGGCAAGGATGTCCGCTCTCACCAGTCCTATTTGTAATGGTAATGGAATTATTGGCGAATGCAATACGAGAAGATGAGGAGATTGAAGGAATAGGTAGTATGAAAGAAATTAAATTGAATATGTTTGCAGACGACACATTGTTGACGATAAAGAATCCAATAGAGAAGATGGGGAGAATTAAACAGCAACTGAGAGAATTTGAGGATATTACGGGGTTAAAAATAAATTGGTCTAAATCAGAATTGATGTTGTTTAATTATACTAAAAAGGAAGAGAAGGATTGGGAAGAAAAGGGAAGAGAAATGAGAGTTAAGAATCAGATTAGATATTTGGGAATAAAAATTACGCAGAAGCTAGAGAGTTTAGAGAAAGAGAATTTAAATGTGTTAAAAAAAGAGATTTTAGCAAAATTGGAAAAATATAAAAGGTTAAATTTATCTTGGTTTGGAAGAATAGCATTAATAAAAATGAAGATTTTAGCAAAGATTAATTTTGTGTTCAGGATGCTACCAATAAAAATTTCAGAATTAGAGCTAAAAAGTTGGCAAAGGATTATAAATAATTATTGTAATGGTGATAAGAAAGTGAGGGTAAATAAAAGTAAATGGTATTTGAGCCAAAAAAAGGGAGGATTGGGTCTCCCGAATATTAAATTATATTATGTAGCTAATAGATTAAGATATATAGTGGAGGCAATTACAGGATTAGGGGAATTAGATTGGATGGAAGAAAAAATTACAAGTAATATAGAGACTAATTTGGAAAATGTATTTTTTATGGAAGGGGAAAAAAAATGGGTGGAAAGTATAAATAACCCGCTTTTGAGGTCTCACTGGGAAATTTGGAGTAAATATAAAGGGGAGCTGCTTCCAAGCAGCTCTCCTTTGTCACCGGTAATAATGTTGAAGAATTTCCCGGAGGAATTAAAGAGTAGATTAAGTAAAGTTTTAATAGAAAAAAATAAAATGAAATTAAGGGATTGGTTAAGAGGAATGAGTACAAGAGAGGATATGGAAGAGGTTTTGAAGGATAAAAAATTAACTTGGTTAAATTATAGGCAATTAGAACAGTGGACTAAAAAGTGGGTAAGAGATAATGGAGATTGTAGAGAATTAACAAAGTTTGAGGAACTAATAGTTAAGAAAGGTAATGAAAGGGAGAAAAGAACAGTGTTAAAAGGGTTGATGAGTGAAATATACAGAATATTGGTGGAGAAAGGGACGGTGGATAATTCGGGTAAAATGGTTTGGGAGACAGATTTGAAGGTACAAATAGGACAACAGGGTTGGGAGGGATTATGGAAACAAAGAGCGTTGAGAAATATGTCAGTAAGAATAAAAGAGAATTATTTTTAAATTGTATGGAGGTGGTACCTAACTCCGGTTAGATTGAATAAGATAAACAATCAGCAATCAGAAAATTGTTGGAGAGGTTGTGGGGTTAAAGGAACGTATTTGCATATGTGGTGGGAATATAACTATGTTCAGAAATTGTGGAAGATGGTATTTTTGGAAATTGAAGAAATTGTGGAAATGAAGATAGAACGAACACCAAAAGTTGCATTGCTGTCACTATTTGAAGATTTTAAATGTAAAAAGGAAATTAAGGAACTGATAACGAATTTGTTGACTGCAGCAAGATTGATTGTAGCTAGGAACTGGAAGATTCAAGGGGAATATTCTATTGAAGAATGGTATAAAGAAGTATGGGATATAGCTATTAATGATAAACTGACAAGTAATATTAAATGGAGAAGAGGTATAGCTAAATCAAATGATTTTGAAGGAATTTGGAAACAGTTCCTAATATTTGTGTTTTCTAAAGGAAGTGGGAAACCACCAGCAGAAGGAAGTATGAGATTCTGGAATCAGGAATGAGATCCCGAGGTGGGGGGTGCACTTGTATGTTAATCTTGATTATGTTATTAAGATAAGATATTATGTATTCAACATTTCAACATTATGTAGTATGTTGTTGTTGTTGTTGTTTTTATGTGAAATGTAAATGTGTATGTTTAAGTATTGCAGAAAAATAAAAATTTATTAAAAAAAAAAAAGGGAGTTACTCGATCAAGAAGTATTCCACCTTCCACCACCACCCCTTTTTGCATGCATGCTAAAGAAATTGGTCTAGATTGGAGGTGACCCAAATGTCCAAAAAAGCAAATGAAATTCCTGTGTTCTAGAGTGTTTTGTTGTTTATTCGTTCAGTCGTTTCTGACTCTTCGTGACTTCATGGACCAGCCCACGCCAGAGCTTTCTGTCGGCCGTTGCCACCCCTAGCTCCCCCAAGGTCAGATTCAGATTTTTATTATGCGGTCACAGACCCAATAAAAGCAATAGCAACAATCATTAATTTAAAACCATAAAATCACAGTCTTTTGTTCAACAGGCTAAAAGAGTTATTTAAAACATACACATATTTAAAATATATAGGCATAGTTAGTAAAATTGGGAAAGTGGGCCCCATGCTGCAGGTTGGGAATCCGAGGTGGATCCTGGGTCTGGATCAGTTGAAGACCACTAGCCTATGAAATATTCTGGCCTCTGACCACTGAGGGCAGGAGCGTCAAATCTCTTTCACCCTGAGCACGGAGTTACATACATTTTATTATGTGGTCACAGACCCAATAGAAACCATACCAACTATACCAACCATCATTAATTTAAAACCATAAAATCACAGTCATTAGTTCATTATACAAACAGGCTAAAAGAGTTATTTAAAACATACACATATTTAAAATATATAGGCATGGTTATCTTGTACAAAAGATAAGCAACAGCAGCATAGGATAGAAGTTACAATTAAGATAAGATCAATTTGCGATTCCTTTGTACGAAGAGGAGGAACTTAGCCACTAACTCTGTTGTTAACTTGTTTGTACCTGCCAGAAAATATTCCAAATACTGTTTGGGTGTCCTTCCAAGGCATTTTCTCATAAGAGGGCCAAGAAATCTATTTCTCTCCTCCCTGTGGAAGCTACATTCGGGGGGGGGGGGGGGAAACATGGTCTAGTGTTTCGACTGCTTTGTCACCACAGGGACACAAGCGGTCCTCATATGGGATGCCCTGATAACGCCCTTCCAAGATTGCAGAAGGAAGGCAGTTAAATCTAGCCCTTGTAAAAGCATGTCGGTACTTGGGGATGGTCAAATAGCCCAGATATCTAGCATATCTGGGAAATTCAAAAATTAGACCAGAGTGTATTGGAGAGCAGGAACTGCGTGCCTTTGTCATAGCATATTGAAAATCTATCTCTTTAATCCGTTGTTCTACTATGGATTTTACCACAGAGTAATCTTGTGTATGTAGAAAATCCATTGATAGACCTAATATGCACAATTTGACAGTAAAACCTTTATACCATGAACTGGTAAAAACATCCCTTTGCAAAAGATAAAGATAGCTTTGGGATGAATTGGCATATGCAACCTTTAGCCAATATCGAAAGGCAAGGGACCAAGCCCTGCCTTCTATAGATGCTAGGCCAGCCTCCAGGCGCAATGCAGCAGATGGCACACACCTCGGCATTCCAAAAAGTGAGTGCAAGAAGTTTGACAGAACACTCTCGGCAGTTGTATTAAATCCCTGGATCCATATTGGGATAGCGTACAGCAACTGGGCCAGAATTTTAGCCTTCAATACTTGTAGGGCAGCAGGAATAAATTGTCCCCCCTTGATATAAAAAAACCCCGAAAAACTGCCTTACTGATATTCTGGGCAGCTTGAACTGCAGACTGCCTATGGGTAGCCCAGGAAAGTGTGGAGGAAAACACAATACCCAGGTATTTATAGTTCTTAACTTGCTCAATGCGCTGTCCCTCTATTAACCACTTGTTTGTTGTTCTACGCCTGGAAAATACCATAATTTTTGTTTTCCTGAAGTTAACTGTGAGTAGATTATCCTTACAGTAAGTCATAAAAACTCGAAGTAAGCGTTTAAGGCCTATTTTGGACAATGCCATTAAGACAGCATCGTCTGCATACAACAATAGAGGGACTTTGGTCTCTGCCAGTTTTGGTGTATGAAAGTCAGATGCTAAGCAGTTCCCCATCAAATCATTTAGATAGAGGTTGAACAATGTAGGGGCTAATATACAACCCTGGCGGACCCCCTTGTTGGTTAAAATAGATTTTGTCAGGTTACCCTCCAGCCCACACCTTACTCGGAGCGTGGTGCGTTGATCTAAACATTTAATAAGGTGCAACAATCTTTTGTCTATGCTAGAATGTTGTAACTTAGTCCATAGTCTTTCTCTTGATATTGTATCAAAGGCAGATTTAAGATCTATAAAAGCAACAAACAGACCATTTCCATAAGAATTCATATATTTTTCTGCCAGATGGTTTAGGACTAAACAATGGTCAAGAGTTGATCTGCCCTTCCTAAAACCGGCTTGTTCTTCTCCCAGGATTTTCCTCTTCTATCCAAGTGGTGAGCCTTGTATTTAAATACAGCTTCCCCACAACTGACAGTAAATTAATAGGCCTATAATTGGATGGATCCTCCCTGTCACCTTTTTTAAATATTGGTATCACAACAGCCTCCAACCATTCTGAGGGGAGCTGTCCAGAGTTGTTAATATGTGTAAAAAGCTTGGCTAGAAGGGGAGCCCACCAATCTAGCTTGGCCTTCAGGATTTCAGAGGTTATTAAATCTAATCCTGGGGCCTTTCCTGGTTTAAGACATTTAATTAAAGTCTTTTTTTCAAGTGGGGAAACTGGGTCCCATTTTGGTAGGTAATTTGGTTCCAGAGAAGAAAGTTTTTCAATTGACTGCTCCCTAGAGTCCATAAAATTTTTGGAGAAATGGCTCTCCCAAATGTCAGCTGAAATATTACAGGTAATTGAGCCTGAAGCATCACCCAAGGATGTCCAAAATAATTTGGGTTTGTTATTTAATGAGGAATCTATCAGAGCCTTCCACCCTAGTTGCACTGCTTGCTTCTTCTTTTGAGCTAGCAGTGTCTTATAGTATCTTTTAATCAGATAATATTGATGGGGTAGAACAGCCTGATTTTCCTTTCTGTATTGATTGTATACATCTCTCAGATGTTTTTTTACTACTTGGCATTCCTTGCCAAACCACTTGGGAGGGCTCTTCTTCAAGACATTTCTCGGGGCAGGTTGTTTCCGGCTTACAGCAGATTTCAGAATAGATACCAATGTGGAGTAATTGTTTAAGACAGATGTAATTTCAGTGGCTCCTATGATTGAGTTTTTCAATTCTTCACCCACTGTAGAGTTTAGGAGGCCAGTGATTTTAATATTTATTGCTTCAGACCAATAAACTCTCTGGTACCTAAGAATTAGATCTGAATCTCTGTACTGGTAATTGAAAGCAATGTATACAGAAACAGATAATAACAGGGTGAGATTGAGAGGTAGATGATCACTTTCAATCCTATTTCCAACAGAAAACTCCTTAATCATGCTTGATAAACAAGAGGAAAGCAACACATAGTCAACAACACTACTACCACGTCCAGAGGCAAAAGTGTATTCTGCACAGTGGTCAAAGGAATGGTTTCCATTCAGAATTGTGAGGGCGAGGCGGCCCACCATTTCTGTCAGGCATATACCACCATAATTAACTTTGGGATCTTTTGAACTTCTGTTATAGCTAAAAACATAATTCTCATTATCATGTGTCCCCCATAAACAAGATGAAAAAAGTGCCTTATTATTAGGACCAATTCCAGCATTAAAATCCCCCATTAAAATGAGGTAAGCCCTTGGAAATTTTGATTGTAGATCTGTTATATAGCTTTCCAAGTCTTCCCAGACCTTTTTGGTACAGCTTCTACTTGGAAGTGGAGGAATATACACATTAATAAACAAAAAAGTCTTAGTTCTAAACTCCAGGAGGCCCGCTACAGCAATTTTGCCACAGGGGATGAGCCATTTAGTTGTTGCTTGAAGGGAAGTGGAGATCAACAATGCCAAGCCAGCCTTTGGTCTGCTCTTTCCTTTTCCAGACTCTGCAAAAATGTCATTTACTAAGTATCCATTAAGGACAATCTTTTCAGTAAGCCAAGTTTCCTGTAGTGCAATTACATCATAGGATCTGAAGTAGTCCAAAACATCAGAGTCTCTTTGCTTAGACTTCCAGCCAGCTATGTTCCATGTCAAGATTTTCAGCTGATCATTGTCCTTGTCCAGTTCTTTATGTTTTTCCCTGGGTCTGTTGTTAGCATATTGGTTGGATATTTCAGGTGGCTGTTCAGTGTGATGCACCAACTGTCAGTCCAACTGTATAATTTGGTCCAGTGCTCCTCTTGTATCCACAAAGATGGATCCATTTCCTTTCTGGCATTTCAAGTGTTCTTTTTTAACTGTTGTATTTTGTTGTCTGAAAGGGGATTTGTATGGGTGCACTTCTTCCTGGCTAAGCTGTCTACTTTGTAGCCATTCTGTGTTGGTCATAGCATTCCTAAAAGGCACACTAGAATCATCTTCTTTGATGTGGAAATATTTCTCTCCTGCATTATTGTCTAGATGTGATGGAGAATTATTTTCCTCACTTATCACCTGTTCTACTCTCATTTGGTGATTTTTTACTTCTAAAACCTCTACCAGAGTTGTTTTGGTTTTGTCATGGGCTCAGAAATGGATTAAAGTATCTCGGAGAGCTGATATTCGGTCAATTATTTCATTCTGTGCCTGATAGGGTAAGGCTAGGAAAGAGTTCAGAAGTTTGTTGTCTTCTGAAGCAAAAAAATCTTCACTCGCGAATTCTAGACAGGGGAGTCCTTGCTTTGGGCTATGCTGTATTGATTTATTATTATAGACATGATTCTGTGGGACCTCCAGGCTAATAAGATTGCCAGTAATATTATCTTTTTGTTCGGCTCTTACATCCTTATATACTAGAGAAGTGCAAGTAGTGTTCTCAAAGACTCTAGTCACCACCAGACCCACATCCATAAAAAGAGCCTTATTGCTATAAACTTTTTTTGCAGACTGCCAAGATGCAAATGTCACCATGGCACGTGCATGGTGATAATTATAGAAAAGATACTGTATGTTTATTATATCATCAGTGTTAAGAGTCCCTGGAATTACTTCGTCTGCTAGCTGTAGAAAATGAATTTTACGTTGAGCCTAGGAGAGCATGCCTTTGGGTTTAGGGAAACTAGAAAAGGTTAGCTTTTGACGTTTTAGAACTATTTCCCATTTGTGACATCTAGGTTTTAGTTTGTCTTGGGTGGAGATTTTGTTCTTAAACTTGTTCATTGGGCGAGGCCTCCTGTTGAGAACATGCTGCCATGGGTCTTGTATTAGATCCGCGTTAACCACTAGTTCGTTTGGTCCATTTGTAGGTACAGGTAGCTCAGGGTCATTTTGAACTACAGGCTTCTTTTTGCTATGTTGGCATTGCTTACATTTCTGCTGGGTAGGTTTTGAGGAATCCTCCAGCAATTTAAAGAGTTTGTTAAAATTCATTTTCTTATATTGCTGAGTCATTTTTTGACTTTTCCTACCAACTTTGATATTTTTGCTCTTTTTTTGTGGGCCTTTACTTTGTTTACTTTTCTTTTCCTTGATAGATTGTTTATGGAGCATGTTGTTTTTCTGGTCAATGTTTCCATATGTCTCCTTTTGGTTGCCCTTGCTTGTAGTAGAGCAGGCTGGCTCCATGACTCCCTTACATATTTCAGCCATAGTGGTTAACAGCTGGTGGCATTTTGACAGGAATTGCTTAATTAACTCGAAATCCTTGGTTATTGGGATGATATAGTTCTCAAACATTCTTTCTTTTGAATCCAAAAGTCCCTGAAGAAAAATCTTATCTTGTTTATCAATAACAGGGGAACATACATAATTTATCTCCTCAAGGGACTCGTCACCCTCTTGGACCCTTAGGTTGGTCCATGTGGTTTGGCTCCTCCCAGAAGTTATTTCTTCTGGAAGTTCATCAAGAGAGCTTTCTAATTTCATCTCAGGTGAATCAGGTCTTCTTTGAGAGCCAAGGGTTAGACCTGCTGAGCTTTCAACTTGGGCAATTTCAGTTGCTAAATTTGTTCCCTTTGTTTCAATTGATGTTTCATATTTGTTCCATGAATAATCCACAGACCAGTCTGAAACATTTGTATTGGTGGTAACTGCTTTCCCCTGTTTCTTTTTTTGCTCTTTTTTTAAGGGGAAAAAGGATGATATTTTTGTTTGCCTTTTCCTTTGAGGTAGTTCAAGGACTATGGGGGAGAAAATCCCCAAAGCCTTACATCCATGCCTTGTGAGTACCATATTCAGAGTAATCTTCTATAGCTCAATAAAACCATTAAATTGCTTGGGCACCCCAGATGCTAGGCTTCAGAGACAGGTCCGAGGCTGGGGTCCTTCCTCCAAAGTACCTGTTCCGCTTGAGCGGCTTCACGGCTCGCACCGCAGACTCGCGCCTACAAGATGTTGAAGGCTTTAATACCTGGGGAAAGAGGACAGATTGCTGGCAGCTGCTGGGGTAGAGGGCAACAGCAAACACTCACACGACTCCTCCAGTGCAAACCCAACTCTCTCCTGGCCCTCCCCCAAGGTCAAGTCTGTCACCTCCAGAACGTCATCCATCCATCTTGCCCTTGGTCGGCCCCTCTTCCTTTTGCCTTTCACTTTCCCTAGCATCAGCCTCTTCCACAGGGTATCCTGTCTTCTCATTATGTGGCCAAAGTACTTCAGTTTTGCCTTTAATACCATTCCCTCAAGTGAGCATTTCCTGGAGTATGGACTGGTTTGATCTTCTTGCAGTCCAAGGCACTCTCAGAATTTTCCTCCAACACCACAGGTCAAAAGCATCTATCTTCCTTCGCTCAGCTTTCCTTATGGTCCAGCTCTCACAGCCATAGGTTACTATGGGGAATACCATTGCTTTAACTATGCAGACCTTTGTTGTCAGTGTGGTGTCTCTGCTCTTAACTATTTTATCAAGATTTGTCATTGCTCTCCTCCCAAGAAGTAAACGTCTTCTGATTTCCTGGCTGCAGTCAGCGTCTGCAGTAATCTTTGCGCCCAGAAATACAAAGTCTGTCACTGCCTCCACGTTTTCTCCCTCTATTTGCCAGCTATCAATCAAGCTTGTTGCCATAATCTTGGTTTTTTTGAGGTTTAACTGCAACCCAGCTTTTGCACTTTCTTCTTTCACCTTTGTCACAAGGCTCCTCAGCTCCTCCTCGCTTTCAGCCATCAAAGTGGTGTCATCTGCATATCTGAGATTGTTAATGTTTCTTCCTGCGATTTTAACTCCAGCCTTGGATTCGTCAAGCCCAGCACGTCGCATGATGTGTTCTGCATACAAGTTGAATAGGTAAGGTGAGAGTATACAACCCTGCCGTACTCCTTTCCCAATCTTAAACCAGTCTGTTGTTCTGTGGTCTGTTCTTACCGTTGCTACTTGTTCGTTATACAGATTCCTCAGGAGGCAGACAAGATGACTTGGTATCCCCATACCACCAAGAACTTGCCACAGTTTGTTATGATCCACACAGTCAAAGGCTTTAGAATAGTCAATAAAACAGAAATAGATGTTTTTCTGGAACTCCCTGGCTTTCCCCATTATCCAGCAGATATTGGCAATTTGGTCTCTAGTTCCTCTGCCTTTTCTAAACCCAGCTTGTACATCTGGCAATTCTCACTCCATGAATTGCTGGAGTCTACCTTGCAGGGTCTTGAGCATTACCTTGCTGGCATGTGAAATAAGTGCCACTGTCCGATAGTTTGAACATTCTTTAGTGTTTCCCTTTTTTGGTATGGGGATATAAGTTGATTTTTTTCCAGTCTGATGGCCATTCTTGTGTTTTCCAAATTTGCTGGCATATGGCATGCATCACCTTGACAGCATCATCTTGCAATATTTTAAACAGTTCAGCTGGGATACCGTCGTCTCCTACTGCCTTGTTATTAGCAATGTTTCTTAAGGCCCATTCAACCTCACTCTTCAGGATGTCTGGCTCTAACTCACTGACCACACCGTCTGACCTATCCCCAATATTATTATCCTTCCTATACAGATCTTCCGCATATTCTTGCCACCGTTTCTTGATCTCTTCTGTTTCTGTTAGGTCCTTGCCATCTTTGTTTTTGATCATACCCATTTTTGCCTGGAATTTACCTCCGATGTTTCTAATTTTCTGGAAGAGGTCTCTTGTCCTTCCTATTCTATTGTCTTCTTCCACTTCCGCACATTGCTTGTTTAAAAATAATTCCTTATCTCTTCTGGCTAACCTCTGGAATTTTGCATTTAATTGGGCATATCTCCCCCTATCACTGTTGCCTTTTGCTTTCCTTCTTTCTTGGGCTACTTCCAGTGTCTCAGCAGACAGCCATCTTGCCTTCTTGGTTTTCTTTTTCTTTGGGATGTTTTTTGTTGCCACCTCTTGGACAATGTTGCGAACTTCTGTCCATAGTTCTTCGGGGACCCCATCTACTAAATCTAGTCCCTTAAATTTATTCTTCACTTCCACTGCATATTCATTAGGAATATTAGTGAGCTCATATCTAACTGATCTGTGGGTCTTCCCTATTCTCTTTAGTTTGATTCTAAATTGTGCAATAAGAAGTTCGTGATCTGAACTACAGTCAGCTCCAGGTCTTGTTTTTACTGTCTGTATAGATGTCCGCCACCTTTGGCTGCAAAGGATGTAGTCAATCTGATTTCGGTGTCGGCCATCTGGTGAAGTCCATGTATAAAGCCGTCTTTTTGGTTGTTGGAAGAGAGTGTTTGTTATGCACAGTGAGTTGTCCTGGCAGAATTCTATCAGCCTATGTCCCGCTTCATTTTTGAATGTGAATAGGTTTGGCCAGAAACTAGTAGTTTGAGTTATAATGTAATGTTGCAGTTAAGTTTGTTTTGCCGGCATAGAGAAAAATAAGATGAAATGTGTTACATGTAAGAATGTGTGTGTTCATGTTTTTGTTGACTCAAACGTCTTGTGAGTTGCAAGGGGGATGAGGGGGGGAAAGAGAACATGGCTTTTCTTAGTTCCTCCTTCCTCAGCCCTTGCCCGGCAGTTGCCTGCCCCTCCCCCATTGCAGCCCAGGCACTGCCCCTTTTTTTAATGTAAAACCTTGTGTCACCAAAGAGGCAGGGAGGTGGAGAGCCTGCAAGCCCCCCACTCTTGCCCCGGAGTTGACAGATGGAAGGAAAAAATTGAGGGTTTTTTTTTTAAAAAAATGGGAATTAGAAAAAGCATTTCAGAAAGCCTCCCCCCCCCCCCCACTGCCCAGTGGCTGCTAGAGTGAGAAGAAAAAGACAAAAGGAAAGGATGCCATGCTAGCCCCAGCATCACACACACACACACTCGGCCCTACCTGGCCTGAAGCGCGGGCTTTGCTAGCAGCTCCCCTTGCCCCTGAAGAGAAAAGGTTAGTTTTTAGAGAAGGCGAATGCTATGAATCTACAGTAACTCAAGATTCAGAGAAACAAAGAGAAGAAGACATCCCCTATAGAAAGAGAATGTTGTGTTCCAACTGTTATCTTGTCCTTCTGGACGCTGGCCAGCTTATCAGTGTTTTCCGTGAACGTGGCCAGACATTCCTTTCCTGGTTACTAGGCAGTGAGAAGTTAACGCACAGGTTTCTGGGAAAGAGAGGAAAGAAAGAGAAAAAAACTGACAAAGCCAAGAGGTCCAAAGTCCTCAAAAGTCACAAAAGTTCAAAAGACACAGGTCACAGAGAAAAGTAGGAAGATGAGCAACTTCATGAAAGTTGTAGCAAGCATAGCCGCAGATTTCTTACCAGCCGCACCTGCTATAGACGCTTAGTCTCCTTCTGTCCCAGGGGCGGATACTGCTTCATTAGAGACAGGAAGACGTAGAGAAGGAAGAGGAGTGGCAAAAGGAAGAGGGGGAAATCACCACCACCCTTTTTGAGATATACCCAGTGAATCATCTGCAGGCAGAATGAGCACTAGAAATGAATGAGTGTCCTGGCAAGAAGCCACCACGGACAGTGAAGGGGTACTGCAATGGACACTGGAATGTCGAAAAAGCCTTGAAAAGTTGAAGCAATTTAAGTTCTGAGTTTTCCCCAAGGCACACCCAGTCTGAAGGACCAGCAAAAGAGAGAGATTTGGGAACAATTCCAAAGAAAATGTCCCCACTCCAAGAGACCTTTAACCCGGATGGAGAAAAACCACTGATATACGTCCCCTTTACCATGTCTGACTTGTTTAATTGGAGAAACCAGAACCCTCCTCTTAGAGAAGATCCCTTAAAAATGCAAGGGATGTTTGCCTCAATCTTCAGAAGCCATCACCCCACCTGGGGAGATGTGCAGACCATGCTGAATGAACTTTTAAGTCCTGAGGGACAATGCCACATTGCCATATTTCCTTTTTTATATAGCATGCAAAATGTATTATAATGTCTCAGGGGGGAGCCTCCTCTTTAGGCCTAATCCATGTTACTCAGTGAGCATGCTCAAAATCATTTATGGTAAGTTCCAAATCTGGAATCAGAGATTTAAACCAGGAGACAAGAAAACTTTTTATGTCATCTTTTTTCACCTGTTCTGGAAAATTTCTCAAGTGTAGATTCTGGATTTGATGAATTGTGCCTTTTAGTTCTGCATTTTCTCTCTGAAGTTTTCTGATAACTTTAGAGTGAGCTATCCCTAAATTCATTGCATTTAAGGCAGTTTCTGACACCTCACCGACCTGTGCTTTCACGTCTTTAAGCTGTTAAAAAAGGGGCTAACATCTCCTGAATGGTGTTCTACAGCACAGCAGGGATGGATGCAGTTTCTCAAATTCTGCCTTTAAATCCAAGGCCCCCTGCTGGCCGGATTCTGCCTGCCTGGTATGGCTCTGTGTGAGTATCAAAAGCAGAAGCAGCGGCCAAGTTTACTTCATTTGTTTCATTCCCATCTCCGTAACTATTTTTAGAACTCCCCACTATTACTTTTTATTGGTTTAAAAAATTCAGTAATACTTCTGGTTTCTTTCTTAATAGGATTTCTGTGCATTCCCCCACAAAGTTCAGAATGATGTATTAGAATGTAAGCCTATGCGGCAGGGTCTTGCTATTTACTGTTTTACTCGGGACGGTGTAAAAGCCGGAACGGAACGGAACAGGCCGGAACAGCCCCATTATATTAAAAAACCATACCAAAAACAGTGGCATGTGTTAGCAACACTTGAGAACAATATTTTAGGACTAAAACCATACCAATATTATATCACTATTAACCCCAAAACTCCCAAAACGACGTCCGGAACAGAATGGGATGGCCGGAACAGCCACTAGGGAACGAGCGATACCAACCAAACTCACCAGTCATGCATAACTAAATGGCAGGGATGCAATAAGCCACAAAAGTTGCCCTGAAACCACGTTCAGATACCCGTTCCGGGCAAAAACACGTATTGCACAAAACGGGCCGTAACGGCAGCTTCCCAATGAGATAAGTGAACCAAACTCACCAGATGCACATACCTAGGTGGGACAAATATAGAAAGCTCCAAAAGTTGCCCCCAAACCACGTTCAGATACCCGTTCCGGGCAAAAACGTGTATTGCACAAAACGGGCCGTAACGGCAGCTTCCCAATGAGGTAAGTGAACCAAACTCACCAGATGCACTTGACAAGGTGGGGCAAATATAGAAAGCTCCAAAAGTTGCCCCGAAACCACGTTCAGATACCCGTTCCGGGCAAAAACGCATATTGCGCAAAACCGGCCGTAACGGCAGCTTCCGAATGAGGTAAGTGAACCAAACTCACCAGATGCACATGACAAAGTGGGGCAAATATAGAAAGCTCCAAAAGTTGCCCCGAAACCACGTTCAGATACCTGTTCCGGGCAAAAACGTGTATTGCGCAAAACGGACCGTAACGGCAGCTTCCCAATGAGATAAGTGAACCAAACTCACCAGATGCACATGACAAGGTGGGACAAATATAGAAAGCTCCAAAAGTTGCCCCAAAACCACGTTCAGATACCCGTTCCGGGCAAAAACGCATATTGCGCAAAAACGGCCGTAACGGCAGCTTCCCAATGAGATAAGTGAACCAAACTCACCAGATGCACATGACAAGGTGGGACAAATATAGAAAGCTCCAAAAGTTGCCCCGAAACCACGTTCAGATACCCGTTCCGGGCAAAAACACATTTTGCGCAAAACCGGCCGTAACGGCAGCTTCCCAATGAGGTAAGTGAACCAAACTCACCAGAGGCACATGACAAGGTGGGACAAATATAGAATGCTCCAGAAGTTGCCTCAAAACCACGTTCAGATACCCGTTCCGGGCAAAAAAGTGTATTGCGCAAAAAGGGCCGTAACGGCAGCTTCCCAATGAGGTAAGTGAACCAAACTCACCAGAGGCACATGACAAGGTGGGACAAATATAGAAAGCTCCAAAAGTTGCCCCGAAACCACGTTCAGATACCCGTTCCAGGCAAAAACGCGTATTGCGCAAAACGGGCCGTAACGGCAGCTTCCCAATGAGATAAGTGAGCCAAACCCACCAGATGCACATAACTAGGTGGGACAAATATAGAAAGCTCCAAAAGTTGCCCCGAAACCACGTTCAGATACCCGTTCCGGGCAAAAACGTGTATTCCGCAAAATGGGCCATAACGGCAGCTTCCCAATTAGATAAGTGAGCCAAACCCACCAGATGCACATAACTAGGTGGGGCAAATATGGAAAGCTCCAAAAGTTGCCCCGAAACCACGTTCAGATACCCGTTCCGGGCAAAAACACGTATTGCGCAAAAACGGGCCGTAACGGCAGCTTCCCAATGAGATAAGTGAACCAAACTCACCAGAGGCACATGACAAGGTGGGACAAATATAGAAAGCACTTTTTTTGCCCGGAACGGGTATCTGAACGTGGTTTTGAGGCAACTTTTGGAGCTTTCTAAGGGGTTCTTCAGACATTACCTCAGTGAAATGATGATGATGATGATGATGATGATGATGATGATGATGATGATGATGAAGAAGAAGAAGAATCTGAGTTCACAATTACACTAATTAGTTAAAGAGGAGTAACTTTGTTTTGCTGTTGATTATAACACAAGGCTATAAGGAAATACACAGGTCGCTGTTTGACTGTTGCAGGTAAATGCTATATTTACAAAATGTGAATGTAGTAATGTCACATTAGAGCTTTATTCTGCTGTCTAAGTTGGCGTGATTTGGAGACCTTCACAAATATTCCTCCTTAGGTAAAAACTCCAGACATCCCAGGTGCAAAAGTTTCAACAAAACTAGCAAAATCCTCCAACTGGGCTGTGGAAATTGACATTCTCAAGGTGCCAACTTGCCACTGAATTCAACCTAAGAGAAAAGGAGAAATTTGGAGGCACTGGAATAGATGCTTTCTGAGGAATGTGATAGAAGTGTTAGGAGTTTAGATCTGAGGAGTGACATTTCTTAGATGGATTTCATTTGACACCTTAGTTATGAATACGTTCGAATAAGAAATGAAGATCATATCATGATTAGGCATAGATCATAGAATTAATTGGAGATTTATAAGGAGTTCAGATTACTAGGGTTGGGCAATAGGATTTAACAGGATTTTCTATTTTTGCATACATTATTGAAATAGTAAATTCGTCAGAAAACCTGTTTCAGTCAAGCAATGGAATGGTATCATAGAAGTATCTTCGGAATAAGAATGAACCATATTTTCTGTCCAGCACTAGTTCATGTTCATGGTTGCATAAACTGAGCCTGATGGAAAACAAGATATTACATTAGTTGTCCATTATAGATTATGAATGAATGAGAAGGTCTAAGCGACAGATGAACTCTTAGTAGAACCATTTTAATGGATAATTAAAATGGTGCTGTTGATATGCACCTGATACAATTTGAGTAACTATAGAATCAAGTAGTGCTGTGCACGGACCCCCCACTCCGCTCCGCTGCCGATCTGCAAATTGCGGATTCTGCCCGCTCCGCCTCGATCCGCCTAGTGTCCGCTCCGCTCTGCTGCAGAGCTTCGGCTCCAAATCGGAGCTCCGCAGCACTGTGGGGTGGCGCCAGGTAAGGCCCCCTTCTTCCTCCCCCTTACCTGTGTCTGTCCTGGCCCATCGCCAGCTTCACTAGAGCCCGCAGCTCAACCTGGAACTGTAGGCCCATCTTGCGGCCTACACTTCCAGGTTGAGCCGCGGGCTCTAGTGAAGCTGGTGATGGGCCACGACAGACGCAGGTAAGACCCCCCCTCCCCCTTGCCCACTTACCTGGCTCTGCCGCTGTCGCCGCATGGGCGGCGGCCGCATGGGCGGCGGCAGCAGGGCAAGGTAAACTCCCCTCCCTCCTCCCCCTTACCTGTATCTGTCCGCTGTCCCGCAGCTGCTTCAACTGAGCCCAAGGACTCAAACAGAAAGACCAGGCCGCACTTGGGTGGGAAGCCGGCTGTTGCGAGGGGGAGGAGCAGAATAGAGGCACCCCTCATGGCAAAATGTAGACCATGTGAGGTAGGGAGGGACTGTGCCTATAAAAGGCAGCCCACCCAAGGCATCGGCCTCTTTCATTTCATAAATGGAACTCCCCTTTCCTGACTTTTTTTCCCCTCCCCTGGCCCATACTGCCTCGGAACCTAGAGGTTCTATTACATCATCGTGGCTAGCAGGCTTGGATAGAATGGCCAGGTTTGCACATAAGGGAGGACTGAGGTGCAGGCCAAATAAGCCACAATGGCTTATTTCTTCTCCCTGTGTGTGTCGGTCTCATGGTGGGAGGATTAGCCTAATTACCCCTGGGCAGCGTGGCTCTGGCGTGGGCTGGTCCATGAAGTCACGAAGAGTCGGAAGCGACTGAACGAATAAACAACAAAAGCATGGCTTGTCATGTTGTGTGAACCTGATGGCTTGTTGCCATTGGTAACAAGCCACCCAAAACCCTACAGCAGGCCAAGCACTCATTCTAAGCTTGGTCAGGGTGGGGTGTGTGGAGGAGCAAGTACTGGACAAGAGGGAGAGAGAGGCAAGGGTAATATAGGGCAAATGTGGGCAAACGTACTCACATGCACATTGGCTTTGTTTCTGTTGTTTCAGATTTGAACTAAGGCCTTAAGCCAAAAGCTCCATGGAAGAGATTGGATTAAAGTCTAGGAAACATTATTATTGCATTTGGACTTTCATATTATTGGGAGCAATAAAGGATTTTTTTTTGGGGGGGGGGAAACCTGCAGATATCAAGTCAAGGATATTGTTTATTATTTATTTATTTTATTACATTTATATACCACCCCACAGCTGAAGCTCTCTGGGCAGTTCACAAAAGCTAAAAACAGTAAACATTATATATATATATATATATATATATATATATATATATATATATATACACACACACACACACACACTTTAAAAACCATCAGAGATGTAACAACAACAGCATAAAAACAGCAGCATCCATTTAAAACAACAATTCTTGGGTCCATAAAAAAACAAACTTCGCGTTCAATGCCATTAAATGCCTGGGAGAAGAGGAAAGTCTTGACCTAGCGCCTGAAAGATATCAGGTCAAGGATTTATCTGAACAAAAATAATATTACACTAGCTGATTCTCTCCTTAAAGTAGACTAATATGTGAGCATTAATACACACAGCAAGTAAGATTGCACCTTTTATTGGATGTTTCTTCACTTAATACTGGAAGCACACTTTCAGGTTATGCTAAATGCTTCTTCAGATGTAGGTTATGAGTCTGAAACTAAACATCACACTTGGATAGTCAGGCTGATGGTTACTTAGTTGCAGAGCATTATGTGCCACTTAGTTGCAGAGCATTATGTGGCACAGGGATAACCTGGTGAGTTCAAATGTTATGCTTGAATATCATGGATGATGTCACAATCAGGATACACTTTAAGTTCTGGCAAAGTGTAAGACAGTTTACAGTCAGACTAAGTCTGAATGCAGTAAAAATGGGTCTTCGTAACAGGTATTGAAAAAGGTTTATTTTGGAGCTATATTAACTTTTACTTAGGGCTGGTTTGCAGATTGGATTTCCAATTCATAACCCACCAAAGCTAAGGGCAATTAATACACATTTTAAACACTTTTCCCATCAAAGAGCCAACCTTATATGAGAGTGGTTTGGTGAGATCCACAAAACCATATTGAAGATTTAAATATGGTTAAATATGCATTGTGATCTTGGAAAGCCAGACCCACAGGATAATATCATTTTCTGTTTTATATTATCATATAAGGAAGACTTTTCCGAGACTTCAGCTGAAATGGTTATGAAATTCACCTTTACAGCCATACTCCAAGCAATACAAGGGAAGTTACTTAGTCATGGTCTGCCTATAATTGTAGGTCTTCAAAACTACATCCATACCGTGACACTAATTTATTTTATCCTCACTGTGATCGTCATGGTGATAGTTTAATACTTCAATTCTTTGTATTGAAATGGAAGGGGTTCTCCTACTGGTTGTATAGGACCACGTATTTGACAGAGAAGAAGCCCATCAATGGAAGCTTCCTAAGGTTTTAGCTAACATTGCTGCCAAGGGGGTTCTGAGCATCTCTTGCTAATACAGAGACTCCACTCTGGGGCCTCATCTACACCAAGCAGGATATAGCACTATGAAATCAGTGTGAAAGTGGTATCTAAAAGGCAGGAGCCACACCAAGCAGGATATAGTGGTATGAAAGCAGTATAGGGTATGTATCAATGGGCCCCAACAGTTGTCAGTGCACTTCAATACCGCTATAAAGCAGTAGTGTGGCTCCTGCCTTTTAGATACCACTTTTCATAGTGGAATATCCTGCTTGGTGTAGACGAGGCCTGGATGATAAGGGAAGGCTGGAATAAAATATGGTGCAGCAATCAAGAGGGGTCTCCACTAGGGTTGTTGACAGCACCCAACTGGGTCCTGGAGGCTAATGGACCTCCCCCACGTCTGGCCTTACATTTGGTTCTGGAAATCCTTTGTGGAAGGGAGGGCCAACTGGTTAGCATCAATTTGGTGTTGGTGCTAAGTAGCAGCGTTCTGTCTTTCTTTCTTGGTTTCCACAAGCTGATATGAAATTTTGAAAGAAGTTCTTGATCTACTTTCATTGCACAAAAAAGTCTTATAACACGTGTTTCATTTTGCAACACTTCTGCAGGTTTTTCTCTTCGTTAAGAAGGCTAATGAACTGGAGGAGTCCCCATGTGTATCCAAAGGATGATTTGGGTGTATCTGGTGAGGATCTAAGTCTTGTACTTCTGGTGTCTAAGGATTGGCTTAGGCAGAATTGGGGTTTCATACCTTTGAATTGCTATTCCGTCAGTAGGAAGTCTCTTAGGGATAAGATTTGATACGCATCCAGTGCTTTATTAAACTAGAAATCATACCTTTTGACTATATTCCACATCATCTGAACACATCATTGCCCTGCACTGCTGTGGGTGGCTTCTGCAAACATTAAGGCAGGAGCCACACCAAGCAGGATCTAGTGGTATGAAAGCAGTATAGGGTATGTGTCAATGGGCCCCAACAGTTGTCAGTGCACTTCAATACCGCTATAAAGCAGTATTGTGGCTCCTGCCTTTTAGATACCCTTCCAAAATTCAGCTACAAGTGCAGATTAGCCACTGAATTCTGCCTCTTGGAACAGAGGGAGTCTGTACATGCCAAGAGACACTGTTGTTGTAAGGGAGCCTTTGTGTTTCGTCAGGCTTTTTGAGGAAGAGAATCACTAAGCCCAGAGAGGACACCAATGGGCCCCACCTGTCCATTCATTCACCAATTTAGGATTGCCATGTTTCAGACTTTGCCTGAGATTGAATCCAGGGGCAGGGCTGTATCATTCTGATGGTGACAAAATTAAATTGCAGGGATAGCCCAACAAACTTGTCCATTTTATGGAATAGCTAGGCAAACTTTTGGGGTTTGAGTGCTGTACTGGCCCTTGATGAAATGTTCAAGGGCTGCACAAGTGAGCAGGGTTGATGGTGAGAATGGCAGTGGTGGGTGGGGTAAGACCTACAATTCCCATTCATTTCTCACACACTCATGAATTCTCTCCCTCTCTTACGCACACGCACACGCACACACGCGCGCACACACACACACACACACACACACACAAGATCACTGTTTCCCCACTGCTAATACAAAATTAAATTGAAGGGTGGCCCAGACTAGGAGTGGGCACTGCTGGAGCCCCAATGCCCCATCATCTGTCCAAAGATGACATGTATTGGTGCCAGGCCTGGCTGTGTCACTACATTCGGTATTAGCTGAGGCTTTGGAACAGACTTCAAGAGCAGCCTTCCATGAAAGGGGGATAGCAGCCCTTAAGTTCTGAAGGTAGAAAACATGAGAGTTATGGGTCACAGGCATCTTTTTAAGGTAGGAGAGATCTAAAAAAAGCAAGAACTTGTTACTTGTTACTTGTTACTTATCCTTCTAGAAAAGGAGGTAGAAGTGCACATATGAGACATGATAAGGACACGCTGTCCTGTTGAACAAGAAGTCCTTGAAGTGTTTTCTGTAACTGATCTGTTAGTGTCACTTGCTGTAGGTCTTTTGTTTTCTCTTTCTTCCTAGATGCACAGCTGTGCTTTACACACCTCCAGAATTTGGGGTCAAGTAACACCAACACCTTGGCCCATTCTAACCTCAGCCTATGGGCCATGAGGATCACTCAGCCTGTGGTGGTCTTAACGAGTGCGTGCAACTACCTGCAGCAGTTTTATGGGGTACAACTCTTCTTAATCTTTTTAATATGGTATTTCTACTTGCATACTGGGCAACACTTTGGCCATAGCTAGACCTAAGGTTTATCCCTGGATCGTCCAGGGGTCAAACCTGTTCATCTAGGTGACACACAGGGGATCCAGTGCTCAGGAAGGGGCGAACCCTGGATGATCCCAAGATAAACCTTAGGTCTAGTGTGGCCTGAGTTTCTGAACAACTCCTTGCTTTATGTAAACCTTGGATGAGTGTTCCTTTCACAGAAAAGTATTGGTTGATTCTTTGGCCTACAAAGAAAAGACAAATTACACGCTGGCAGAAGAGACTACCAGCCACATTGGCAGCACAATCCACTTGCTCTTTAGAAGCTTTGTTTTAAATTCATTTTTGTGACTTTACATTTGCATACAACCCATTTTTGGGATGATCCCCTTCAGTTCAAGGGGACATAGGCCTTAGCTAGACCTAAGGTTTATCCCAAGATTGTCCCAGGGTCATCTCTGTTCATGTAAATGACACACAGGGGATCCGGGGAGCAGGCAGGGACGATCCCAGGATAAATCTTAAGTCTAGCTAAGGCCATATTGAGCTGGGGCACTATTATTTTATTTTAACACCCACTTCCATTGTTTTAAAAAACGTTTAAATGTCTTGTTTTTATTCTTAGGCTCTAATCCTAAACATGGCTACTGTGGGGTAAAATGCATTGATCGTGATGGGCTTACTTGGGCATGGGATTGCATGGTTAGACCTTTCTTATTGTGGGGTTTTTGTTTTTGTTTTTTAGCAAATAGAAATCTTGGATTTGGTGTTTCCCCCTCTTTCTCTCTTGGAGACACGGGGACACACACACACAAGCAAACTGAGAAATTATTGATTTCATTTGAATTCTTACTCATTTTTAATCCTATGCAGATCGCACCAGTACACCGGATGCGCATCAATGAACTTCTGCCATCTTTTATCAAGTCGGCCAGCGAAATAAGTGGCAATTTGGCCATGAACCTGCTCCATCTTGCCATGGAGGACATTGATAAGAAAACAGTGAGTATCGCAATGGCAAGGTTGGACATTTATATGTAGTCTGGCCTGTTTGGAGATTCTGTGAAAAACGCATGCCTCCTCATTCCAAAAATGCAGTCTCACCAGTCCAAATTGTTTGGAGGAACATGCATACGATTTGGTGAGCCATGCACTGAGAGAAACCAGGGTTCTGCTTCCACATGTTCCTATGGCTATGGTGGCCCCTGGATGAATTTAAAGAACTTTGCAAGGAGGTTCGCACAGAGTCCATGTTAATATTGAGAGTTAATGTCACACTGCTTAATTTGTGACATTAACTAGCTGAGCCCCCACACCCATTAATTTGATGGGTGTGGGGGCTCAGCTACTCTGGTTCACTTGTCAATCTTCTTCATAATCCCAGATCTGTGTATAAGGTGTTGTGGGAGGGGGTCCTTGGCGGGAGATAAAAGCCAAGCCAATTACAGGCCAAAAAGCACTCTGTGCTTGCTTTCCCACCTCCTACCCCTTGTTTTCATAAGGCCCACTGATATTGGAATGCAGGTTCCCGGATTGAGCCCTGCTTTGATTTAAGCCCTATTCCAAACATTGCCACTTGATTAACCTGTTCTGAAACTCCTCCCCTTCTTCCTTAGATGAAGCCTATGCAACTTGTGACCCACTAAGCTTAATGTACCCCATTTGCCCTGTATAGTGGCCCATGATGAGCTTGAGAAATCTCCTGAACTTGCTGCCTGCCTAGGACTGCAAGCAGGGAGGCTGCCAAGGTCCTGATGCGGTACAATACATGGATGGTGGGGTTCCATTAGCTTGATAGATCCAAAGTTGTGAGGCCTGCCTTAGATGGTTCCCAAAAGGGTATGCCGATCTCTCTTTGTGCTGTAGGATCTTCAGAATCTGTACAACGATGCAGCTGGAGCCATCGTCGAAGCTCTCTGGAGCTACATCCCAGCAGAAGTCCTCACCAAGCTGCTGGAGACTTTCCAGGGCCAGCTGTTATCAGATCGCAGCTCCTGGAAAGTGCTCAGGACACTTGCCTCCAAAGGTAGAAGAGGGTCTCCCACCATGTCACTTTGATGTTTGCAGGAGCACAGATTTCATATTACCATAACAGCAGCAGTGAATCTCTTCATATGTGTGCAGCTCACTGAGGCCTAGGCCTAATTTACCCCAAGCAGGATATTGCACTATGGAAGTGGTATGAAAGCGGTATATAAAAGGCAGGAGCCACACCGAACAGGATATAGCACTGTGAAAGCAGTATGTGGTTTGTGTCAATGGGCCCCAACAGTTGTCAGTGCAGTTCAATACCACTATAAAGCAGGAGTGTGGTTCCTGGCTTTTATATACCGTGTTTATTTATTTATTTATTACATTTTTATACCGCCCAATAGCCAAACCTCTCTGGGCTGTTCACAAAAATTAAAACCATAATAAAACAACCAACAGGTTAAAAGCACAAATACAAAATACAGTATAAAAAGCACAACCAGGATAAAAACCTCGCAGCAAAATAGATATAAAATTAAAATACAGAGTTAAAACAGTAAAATTTAAATTTAAGTTAAAATTAAGTGTTAAAATACTGAGAGGTCTTCAGCTGGCGACGAAAGGAGTACAGTGAAGGCGCCAGGCGGACCTCTCTGGGGAGCTCATTCCACAACTGGGGTGCCACAGCAGAGAAAGCCCTCCTCCTAGTAGCCACCTGCCTCACTTCCTTTGGCAGGGGCTCACGGACAAGGGCCCCTGTAGATGATCTTAAGGTCCGGCCTACATATGGGAGGAGGCGTTCCTTCAAATAACCTGCCCCCAAACTGTTTAGGGCTTTAAATGTCAATACCAGCACTTTGAATTGGGCCCGGACCTGGACTGGCAACCAATGAAGTTGTAAAAGGAATGGCATAATGAGATCTCGCCGGCCAGTCCCTGTTATTTATTTATTTATTTATTTATTTATTACGTTTTTATACCGCCCAATAGCCAAAGCTCTCTGGGTGGTTCACAAAAATTAAAACCACAATAAAACAACCAACAGGTTAAAAGCACAATTACAAAATACAGTACAAAAAGCTACAGCTTAGCTATAGCTTCTGTTAGTAAACGGACTGCCCTGTTCTGTACCAGCTGAAGCTTCCGGACCGTTTTCAAAGGCAGCCCCACTTATAACACATTGCAGTAATCCAAACGAGAGGTTATCAGAGAATGGATAACTGTAGCTAGGCTATCTCTGTCTAGATAAGGGCGTAGTTGGTATATCAGCCTGAGCTGATAAAAGGTGCTCTTTGCCACTGAGTTCACCTGTGACAGTTCTGGATCCAAGAGCACCCCCAAACTACGGACCCGATCCTTTAGGGAGAGTGCAACCCCGTCCAGGACAGGGCAAACATCACCTCGCTAATACCACTTTCATAGTGCAATATCCTGCTTGTTTTCTAACGTCTTAGCTATAGCTTCAATGGACACAAACAAACCTTTCACAATGTTTTTATTTTTTAAAACACACACAATAAAACAACCCTTCTACCATAGGAATTATGGGAGGAAGAAAGGCTAGATGGGTTGGGAAGGAATATAGAATACAGAATATGTGGGCAAATAGGATGCGGTAAGCAATTATTACTATTATTATTAGTAGTAGTAGTAGTATTTGCGTTTTTATACCGCCCAATAGCTGAAGCTCCCTGGGGGGTTCCCCAAAACTAAAAGAATTCAAAATATAAAACAAACAGTATAAAAACATGATATAAAATACACATTAAAACGGATTAAAACATACCATACATGATTAAAACATCTTTAAAACATCCTGAAAACATTCTAAAATTTCACTGAATAGGCCTGCCACAATAGATCAGTCTTTATTGCTTTTTTAAATTCTAAAAGACTGTCAAGTTGACGAATCTCCTCCGGCAGGCCATTCCACAGTCTGGGAGCAGCAGAAGAAAAGGTCCTCTGGGTAACCGTTGTTAATCTAGTTTTTGCTAGCTGAAGGGGATTCTTCCCAGAGGACCTGAGTGTGTGGGGTGGATTGAACGGGAGAAGGCGATCCCACAGGTAGTCTGGACCCAAACCATGTAGGGCTTTAAAGGGAATAACCAACACTTTGTACTTTGCCCGGAAACTAATCGTCAGCCAGTGAAGAGATTTTAAAACTGGTGTAATGCGGTCACCCCTAGGTGTACCAGTGACCAGCCTGGCTGCCATATTTTGGACTAATTGAAGTTTCCGGACTAGGCACTTCAGAGGTAGCCCCATGTAGAGCGCATTGCAGAAGTTGAGCAAATAGAAGGAAGAATCAGTGGGTAATGCGAAGAAGCCTTTGCCATCTTCAATTGGATCTTCCATGACCCAACTTTTAAAAGGAACTAAGCTTCTAGTTCTTATTGTTAAGTATCTTAGTTGGATAAAATGAAATCAGTGTGGGAGAAAATGACAGAAAGCTGGCAAAGAGAAGCTAATTCATGCAAATTCCTGCCACGGGTATCTAGATTAGATAGATGCAATACGCTCAATGTGGGCCTGCCTTTAGAATGTATTTGGAACGAGCAGCTGGTTCAAAAGTAGCTGCTAGATTGTACTGGGGCTGGCCATGTGGAGCATACAAATGCTGGTTTTACATGTTCTTTGGCTTCTACTTGGTTTGCAAGCCCATTCAGTTGCTCTAAACATGCTGGGGCCAAGATACTTCAAGGACTGTCTTCTCCCATAGGAACCTGCCTGCCCATTAATATCTCCCACAGCAGCCTGGTCTGTGTTAACCTCACTGTCTGAGGGTCAAGGAGGATTTTTTTTTTTTTTTTACTGCTGCTAACTGCCACATGGGGGGTGTTTTCATCGGAGGGCCCAGTTGAGGAGAGAAGAATTAAACCTCCCCACACACTGCAGTTCCAATCCAGTTTGCAGGGAGTGTGTTTACTCTGAAATAAATAAATAATAGAAGGGGGGAGCAGCACACTAGTTAGTTAATGTAACGTGTAGTTTAACCCTGAAGTATAGCGAGTACTAACATGGGACCCCATTTTTTCACAGCCTATCACATTGTTTTGGGTCAGTTAAAGCTCCCAGACATATTGTAAATGGGAGGTTTCATGCAGAGCTCATTTTAGTTATTTTACAAGTCAGGCATGTTAGTTATTTGATTTGCCAGGTCTGATTTAGAAAGAAAACCTCACAGCCATCTTGTCCAATAGAACAATATTCCTAACCAATGCATTTCTTCTTCTTCTTCTTCTTCTTCTTCTTCTTCTTCTTCTTCTTCTTCTTCTTCTTCTTCTTCTTCCACAGAACTTTTAGAGGAGGATTCCTCAAAAGCAGAGGAATGGAGGAGCAAACTGAAGAGGGTAAGGAAGGATCTCCACCTCTTGCATCTGGGTTGCTTTCGGCTGGGTTTAACGTTGACATCAGAGAACAAAGCATAGAATTGGGAACTTCGTGGTTCTCTCTACATGATGGTCGATTTAATAAATTATTCTGGAAGTTATGCCCAGGATGGGGCCCATTAATGGCAGGGAAGCCATATTGATGTTACACCCAGGGCAGATAAAATGTTTGCTTGTCTTATGAGGCAAAATACATGGCAGGTGAAACTTCTGCCTTGCAAAACTATCCATCTTCATCAGTGGCAGCTCTGCTTCGATGGACTCCTGTATCTCCACAGCACTGTTATCTGAGGTATTCCCCCCTTTGTGCCAGCATGGCATGGCCAAGGACTGCTGATCAGAATGTGGAGCTCTGAACTAGGCTTGCTGGGTAACAAGACCTGAGATGATAGAGAAGTGTCCCTGTGTAACTCATGCCCTCCTGGAGGCCTACTCTGACTAGAACCTGTGAAGTAGTCTGTGGCATAGCCAGAACCTGTCAGCCTAAGCATGGTGGTAGTCGGGAATGACTATTTCAGTGTCAGGGATACAATGGCCATCCTCAGAGCACCTTGACCTGAGATTGGAATCCAAAATAAAAGAGAGGAACAGAAGATGACAGGGCGCAATGGAAAGGCATGCTGGATCAAGCCTGTTCGGACAGTGGGAGGGTTAGACATCCATGAATGGTGAAAGGCTTGATTTCTTTTCCAACAGCTTGGCGCCAGATCCCTTCACTACCACCAGGAGAAGGAATTATCTGGAATCCTCCACCAAGTATTCAGGGAGGAGGGAAAGACCTCAAGGGATTCTGCCCTGCCAAAGGTCAGTGGAAGCTGTCTAAAGTTTATGGTGACCAAGCTCACCGTAAAGCAAGGTGGAATAGTCCAGTTTGGAGATGTCTTTCTAGATGCAGAGCCAGTATCTGCTTCTGTATTTTCTTTTTGATAATGAGGTTTGGTCCAGAGTGGCAGGGAGGTGTCTCTCTTTTTGTCTTTTTCTCTTCACAAATGAACAGGGGGGTACAGACTAGTGCTAGTACAGCATGTTTAGACTATGACTAAGTTTAAGTGTGTGACATTGACATGACACGGAAGTCTTGCTCATTCATTCCTGCCTCCCCGTCCCTCCCCTCCCCTCCCCTCCTTCTGTTATCTCCCCTATGTCAAAATAAAGATTGTATATTGACCAAAACCTGCACTTTGTAAACTACCATGAAGATGTAATGGTGGTACAATAATAGTAATATCCAACTTTCTTTAGGGCAAGATGAAATCATGAGATAATGGAGTCTATCTACATTTGCTGTCCCAATAAATGCAATCTTTGCCACTCCTTCTTGCAGCTCTTCCTGTACCAATATTATGGGGCCATTCTCCATGCCTCAGGAGATCATGCCCTCGTGGAGGAATCTCTGAACAACCTCCTGCAGTCATTGCTGACGAAACCATCAGATAAGGAGGTGAGAGGAATACAGCTGTCAGGCTTGGAACCGTGATATTTATTTTGAGCTCTATTTAGCATAATCATGATTATTAAAGTGTTACATTGATACATGCATTGATACATAACGTTGATCCATGCATTGTATTAATATTTTACAACGTGAAACCATCCTGCACTTTTAGCTTCTTGCCTTCCATCCTGGTATGATTTGAAAAGGCCCTCAAAGTGTTGCTACAGTGACCCTCTCGGATTGTGACTGTGTTTGCAGCAAGCGGGAATTTACATCCTTTGAGATCCCTCCCCCTTCGGCATCCAGGCACCTGATAAGAGGGAACTTACTTCACTGCCAATTAAATACTCCTCCTGCTTCCCCATGTGTGCACATTAGCAATCCGCCCCTTAATCAGACCTGGGTATTTAATGCACTTCCCTACCTGCGCTACAAAGGAATATGTCTCTGAGCAGATCATAGGCTGAACAGAGCTTGGAAAGGAAACCAACTTCCCTCATACTTTGGAGAAGAGAATTTCTTGTTAGAATATGGGGAAGCATAGCAGGGGAGATCCACAGGCTTCTAGAGTGTTCTGTTTTCTCAGCCTTTGTGGGATGCACGATGAAATTATGAATGTGCGATGTCTCGAAGATATCGCGCATTGAACAGGGATCTATGACCCCCATTCACAATGGAGCTATAAATGGAGCCCCGTGTCCCTTTTCATTCTGTATTTCTTGCCCTGGAGTTGGAGAGCAGAAAGGAAGCACACCCTGGCTTCCAAAATCCGCCAGGCGACTGAGGGACACTGGCAGGCTGCCTCTCCTGCTTCCCAGGAATAACACCATGCCAAGGGGGAGACCAACCTGACCCATCCTTCAGCCAGAGAAGGAGCGGTTGCAGGGAATTCTCTCCTCCCTCCTTGCCAGAAAGACCACTCAGCTCCTACTGCCTGTAGCTCTGCAACTACAGTATCAACAGAGAGAATGCTCTGGTCCCATCCATTGGCCAAATAGCCACCAAATAGTATTTGAGCAAGAACCCCAGGGAGAGAACACCCGCTTGGCCCAATGTCCATTTAAATGCCACTGCTATAGCTCAGTGCTTTGTTCTGGCCTTGAAAAACAATCTCCC
Source organism: Elgaria multicarinata webbii (assembly GCF_023053635.1). Classification (NCBI taxonomy): domain Eukaryota; kingdom Metazoa; phylum Chordata; class Lepidosauria; order Squamata; family Anguidae; genus Elgaria; species Elgaria multicarinata. The sequence continues at coordinate 1,946,726 of NC_086175.1, forward strand.
TCCTCTTTACATTTTCCCTCTACTCCTTGTCTCTATTGTCTCTTTACTTTGCAACCTAATGGCAAGAACTGTCTCTCTTTTCAATTGTTGTGGACCACTTTGGGAGACAATAATTTGAAAATACATCAGATAAATGTTTTTCAGACTCTCAAGGAAATAGGAATCAACTGAATAACCCCTGATTCTTCCTAGGGCATTCTTTCTGCCATCGGGCTTATTGCATCTAGCCATATCGAGTCCGTTTTCAAAGTCCTGAAGAAGTACTCTTCAGAGGAGGTCCTTTCATCAGAACCTCATCAGGTATCATGTCAGAAAGATAATGCATTTGGGAAGAACTGTGAGCCAGCACACTAAGCATGTGCGAGAAGTTATGGTCTCTCCTCACTCACTGAACTGGGGCTCTGTACATCAGGGGTGGCCAGAAGATAGATCTCCAGATGTTTTTGACTTCAGTGTTTCATGGAGATCCATGTTCTGCTCACCCACCCCCAGCATAAATCAGGAGCTTCCAGGACAAACCTGACGACTAATCATGTATCATGATGGCCTGCCTGATGCTTGTTTACGTGGTCGTAGCCAGGCAGGCAAACCAGCCAGCCTTTGGAGGGCTTTTTAGCAGGATGACTTGAAGGAGCTTCAAAGTGTGCAGGCACTGGGAAGTTCATTTGTGAATTGATGTAACATAGGGATATCCTGTTCGTGGGATTTGATCCCTGATGGCTTCTTCATACTTGCACATAATTGTCGATTAACATCACTATACAATTTGATTAGCTAGGGAAGTTCTAAGTAAAAAGTCACTTTTACCAGTTAAGGTTGAAATCCTATACTAGGGATGTATGAGAACTTCCTTCACCTGTGAAAATGTGAGGAAAGCACCCTGAATGCAAACTTGTGCATTCTTGAGCTTGCCATCACATTTGGAAGGGTGTATCCGTTTTGAAAAATGCACACTCTAACATGAGCATTTTTCAAAAAAGGACACATTTTTACACCATGGTTAATGTGGTGTGGGGGCATTTGCATTCTTGCTTGAATAAGTGTACATTTTCCCTGTTCGGAGATGTGCACACATTTACGTGAAAAGAACTTCCCTGAGGCTTACTTCCGAGTAGTCATGCATATCTGCACCGTAAGCTTTTCACATCTTCACATTACAAAATTCTGACAAGTTTCTTAATAGCACTAGAGGGACTTAAAAGATATTCTCTGTCTATTCCACTTAGGATAACATCCAGAACATACTGGTGGAGTCTATTGAAAAGATTGCTTCAACAGTAAGTGTCAATTTGAAGGGATGGTTGCCTGTTTGACTCAGCTTTTACGGTACCCAACGTATTTCGATAATCCTTATATTTTAAAGTTTGGGATACCATGAATTGCCATTAAATGTAACTAGAGGGGATGGCTTCTTAAGAGGAAGCCAAGGACTGGGGAGTGATATGAACTGTACAATAAGCGGGCAGTGCTGTGAAGTCGTTTTTCAAAACAGGCTCTTGTATTTGCACACCAAAAATCATTCCGACTCATTTCTGTACTAATCTGCAGGATACAAATCCATGGCTTGTTTTTTGTGTGGATTATCCAAAGGTGCACATGTATGCATTTGCTCTCCCCATCAGATAAAGCGACAGTGCACGTATTTGCCCACATGACGTGCCTTTTGAAACATGCACAATTTGGGGACAGATTTTTTTTAATTGATGGAACTTTAGCCCAGCTGCCCAAGAAAGTGCAGATTTCCAGTTACAACTGCATTCTGGAATGCGTTTTGGTCTGAGGGGTGTGCCAACTGGATAGGTCTGCAGTAAAATGGAGACCCAATTAAATTCTCATCTAGCCCTAATGGCCAGTGCAGTTGAACCCACATGAGAACTAATGCTTTTTCCTTCATAACTCTTTCTCCAGGAAAGATACGGAAGCCTTTTCCAAGTTCGGCCCTTTAAGAACATGAATGAAGAACACCAGTCTTGAAGAGGGATTGATGACCTGCAATTATTTAGGCTGTCAATTAGGCTGTCAACTGGGGCGTCTCTCTCTTTCTCTCTCTCTCTCTCTCTCTCTCTCTCCTTCTCTCCTTTGCTAGACTTACCGTTAAATCTGCAACTGAGGAGGGGAAAGCCCACGATGCAACTATCCAGACATCACGTGTGGTGAGCTCAAGAAGAGAGCAGTCACGTCTGCCATTTTTTTTGTTTTCATGCGCACAGGTATTGGTTTTTTTAAAAAAATTAAATTGATTTTCCTGCTCCCCCACCCTGCCCCCGATGGGCGCAGCACTCCTGGGGAGCGCTGCACCCCGTGCGTGGCTCCCAGCTACCTGCGAGTAACTGCGCGGGGCCGGGGTCAATCCACAGAAACGGGCCACACCTTCCGCGGTCCTGGGCTCAGCTTGGGACTGTGGAGAAATCGGGCCCACAGGCCTTTGCTAGACCAGGCTATATCCCTGGCGTATAACCGGGATCACCCCTGTGTGTCCAGATGATGCACAGGGGATCTCAGGCTCCGGCAAGGATCAACCCTGCCTGGCCTCGGGATATAGCCCTACACTTTGGGACTGCTTTTTCCACGGTGCCGGGCTGAGCCCGGGACCGCAGAAGGTGTGGCCCGTTTCCGTGGCTTGACCCCGGCTCCACGCGGTTACTCGTGCGAGGCTGGGAGCCGCGCACAGGGTGCAACACTCTCCAGGAGTGCTGCGCCTATCGGGGGCAGGGTGGGGGAGTGGGAAAATCAATTTAATTTCTAAAAATAAATTACCTGTGTGCACGAGTGTTCGTGCGCATCATCCCTTTAAGAAAACAAAAAAATGGCGGATGTGATGGCTCTCTTCTTGAGCTCGTCACGCGTGACGTCTGGACTAGTGCAACAGCCCGCGATAGTTGCATCATGGTCAATCCCCTCCTCCGTCGCAGATTTAACGGTAGGTCTAGCAAAGGCCTCTGTCTCTCTCTCTCTCTCTCTCTCTCTCTCTCTCTGTCTCTCTCTCTCTCTCTCTCTCTGACACATGCCTGACTCCAAGCAGTAGCACAGCCTGTTTTTTGAAGTGATGACACAATGTACTGCATGTATGAAAAAAAATATTAACATATTGTACATTAAAAAATATAAAGGTTTTATTGACTTCAGCTTCATTTTGTTTCATTATTACTGTTGGATCCTGGATTGGATCTGGTTTTTCTTTTTCCACTATTTTTCCAATTACCTGGAGACCTGAAGAAAATGAGGAGTCAGCAGAACATGCAATTCCCTCAAATGTCAAGGTGTCAGCTGGACAGTTATTGAATTGAACACCACAGGAGTTAACAGAGGCCGGATCAGAGTTAGAAACGCAGCCAGAACAGAAAGAGGAGGCGGCATTTATCCCCCCTCGCTCTCAGAGAGCAAATAAAGGAGTCCCGCCAAAGCGGTTTGCCTCTGAAGCCTTTAATATAAGCTTTGAGCCGAATTCTTACGCAGATGTACAAAGATTCGGTTCTTTAGAAAGGCAGAAATGGCTAGAAGCCATGGAAAGTGAGTTGAAAAGCCTAAAAGACAATGAAGTTTTTCAAGAAACAGTTTTGCCTCCAGGGCAGAAGTCTGTAATGTGTCGATGGGTTTTTAAGCGCAAACAGTTAGAGACAGGGGAAGAAAAATTCAAAGCCCGACTTGTCGCAAGGGGTTTTAATCAAGTTAAGGAGGTAGACTATACCTCAACTGTAAAAGCAGAAACTTTAAGATTATTTTTAACTATTGCAGCAAAAGAAAAGTTAAAAATTAGGCAATATGATTTCCAAACTGCATACCTGAACGCCCCAATTCAGGAAAAAATATACATGAGAAAACCTGAAGGTTTTGAGTCAGATGACAACAAAGTTTGGTTCCTGAAGAAAGCAATTTATGGCCTTAGACAGAGTGCCAGGTGTTGGAATTCTGTCCAAAACACCAATTTGGTAAGTGAGATGGGATTTGAAAGGAGCTGTGTCTGTACACAAAGGGGAGTGGTCAGAATTATAAAGCTCTCATCGTTTTTGTTGATGATGTTTTGATTGCTTGTCCTAGTGATGCAGAGGTCCAGAAAGTTGCAAATCAGCTTGGAAGCAGGTATAATTTGAAATCCTTAGGTCCAGTGAAGAATTACCTAGGAGTAGAAATTAAACTAGCAGAAGACGGAGGTTTTTTGCTCAGTCAGAAGCAAAAAATTCTAAAGCTGCTAGAGGATTTTGGAATGCAGGATTGCAAAGGGGTCAAAAGCCCCATGGAATTGGATATCCAGAAAAACCTGCAAGGAGAAAGTTTCAGTGATCCAAGCCTGTATCACTCTGTGGTGGGTATGTTATTGTATTTGGTAAGCTGGTCAAGGCCAGATCTGTCTGCTGCGGTTGCTATCTTAAGCAGGGGGGGATCCGCACGTCACTCCCAGAGCGCTTCTATGGGACCCCAGTGCACCCCGAAAACGATAGTCTGACTTCCCTGTAAAAGAAACGAGGAAGAGCCGTCCATGCCGCCGCCGCAGAGAGCTCTCCGCCGGCGAGGAGAGCTCGGCAAAAGAGCTCTCCTCTCGGCAAAAGCTCGGTGAGGAGAGCCCGCCTTCTTTTGCCGAGCTCTCCTCGTCAGCGGAGAGCTCTCCTCCTCCTCCTCGTCTTCGGCGGCATGGACGGCTCTTCCTCGTTTCTTTTACAGGGAAGTCAGACTATCGTTTTCGGGGTGCACTGGGGTCCCATAGAAGCGCTCTGGGAGCGACGTGCGGATCCCCCCCTGGTTCATTGCCAAGCCAACAGTGCCTGCTTGGCATGCAACCAAGAGAGTGTTAAGTACCTCAAAGGCACCTTAAATTACAGTTTGAAGTTATCTGCTGAGCCAGATAAAAAGCTCTTGAGTTATGTGGATTCGGATTGGGCAGGCTGTATAGAAGACCGGAAGTCAACGTCTGGAATTGTGCTAATGTTGGGAAAAGGACTAATCTCTTAGAAGTCCAGAAAGCAGGCTTTTGTCTCCAGATCTTCCTGCGAAGCAGAGTATGGGGCACTGTCAGAGTTGTGTGGAGAAATCACTTGGCTAATGCAATTAATAAAGGATTTCAAAATCCAAATTGAAACGCCAATCACAGTGTTCTGTGACTCCCAGGCATGTATTGCGTTGGCAAACGCAGACATGTTCAAGTCAAAATCCAAACACATTGCTATTAAGTACCAAAATGTGAAAGAACACATAAGTAGTGGAACTCTGAAGTTGTGTTATTGTGAGTCACAAGAAAACTTTGCTGACATATTCACAAAACCTTTAGGAGCTACAAAACACAGGGAGATTTGGGAAACACTAGGTTTCAGGCAGGATGAAATGTAAACGTCTGTACAAGTGTTGTGTTGTAAAAACTGTTGCGTAAAAATCAAAAGAACGGGTGTTGGATCTTGAAGAAAATGAGGAGTCAGCAGAACGCGCAATTCCCTTAAATGTCAAGGTCTCAGCTGGACAGTTATTGAATTATTGTATGGAAGCATTTTCATCAATTAATCAATTAGTGATTGCATGTTTTCATGTTTCTTATTCTTCATCTTACCCCATCTTGATGTATGCTGATGTGTATTGATCGTCTGTGAGTATTTGTATATATGCTGCCATAACTAAATTATTTCAACTGTCACTAAAGGGTTTGCTTTTAACTTACAAAGAATCCTTTGCCTCATCGAGTCTTTGCTGCGTCCTAAACTGAGAGCCGCTGCTACTTCTGCTCAACTCTGGTTCAGAGTGTGATTTCCCAACAATTACGTATATTGGTTTTGGTATTTTCTTGTTTTGGTTTGCTATGCCTATTGGTTTTATATTTTTTAGGAATTATTATTATTTTTGCTCTGAACCACCTTGTCAACTAAAGAATGAATGAAGGGATGCATACATTATATTTGCCCAGGAATGAATTGAAACAGCAACTACAGTTGCTTTAATTTGCTTAACAGCCCACTTCACATGCATATGGAAGAGGGATCCTTCCCATTTAACATAAAAAATAATTTAATTATTGCGGCTGATTTTCCATTTTAATTCTGTGTTCTCCTAAACTCTTAAGTTACTTTGAAGCTGTTGCTTTTATTTCAGCTGGGCTGAATATCACACCCTTCCCTTCCACAGGACCATTTGTCCCCTGCAGAAGGGGGGAAATGCCCTTAACTTGGGAGGGCAGGAGGGAATTAAATCAAATCACTTTCTGCAGTGCTTCCCATATAACTTTAGACACCATACTATTTCATTATCAAAACACGTGTTGGTTTAAGACCAGGGTTAAGGCTACCTCATGTTGCTCGAGTTTTGCTAGAGAAATCCTGGAAGGTGACCTCTTCCTGTTTGTTACTTCCCTCAGTAGCTGCAGGATGGGTTACTACCTCTGTTCTAGTCTGGACTAGAGTGTTACCTGTACCTTTAAGATACAGGTAGATAAAGACTAAACTAACACACCTGTCTGCAGAACTGGCCACCATTGAATCTGTTCAATAGAGTTGCTTGGGATTGAGGGTTGAGCTCCTTAATTAACATTTGGCTGTTAATTTGATCATGTTTCTGAAACTTTGTATTTGTTTTGCAGCCAAACTTCCTGGGGTGGGGAATTAATAAGATTCTGGGACAGAAAGATTACTTAAGGTGTTTCAATTTTCCCTTACTCCCACCACATTGCTTGTGAATTGCAGCGAGTCCTAACAGAAAAGTCTCTGAGCCTTATCTGTTGCTATTTGCCAATAACTTTGTCTTTGTTTTCACAGATTACGTTGCTTTTCTGAAGAAGCCAAAACATGGCAAAACAGGACTGAAATGGGTGCATGTTATACTTTGCCTATCTTGTAGAAAACCTGTGTTCAATGCACGCTCTCATGTTCTCTCCGTCGCCCAGCTGTTAAACCTCATTGCTTTTTGCACTTTATTTACGTCTTCATTTCATACTGAGTGTCTAGCATGTTTTGTGTAGACTCGTTCAATTTACTATTTTCTGTTTAATTGCATCATTCCTATGTTATGGTTTGTCACGCATTATAATATTGTTTGTAGAGTTGTGTGCTCTTTAGCATTTATTTTTAATTGCAAATTCAACTGGTGCCCCCCTTTTATTGGACTGATGATTGGTTCTCAAGCCAGAAACGGGTGGGGGAGGAGGACACTGGAAACTCTGTGCTCCCTCCTTGGCGTGAGGATTACCAAGCGCAACCCTGCAGGAGGAAAACTGCGGGCTTTAGGGGCAACATGGTGTCAATGTGGTGCCGTCAAAGCAGCCCTCTTTTCTAGGAAGGAACTTTATTAGTAGTCTCTCCCAGGCAAGCTTTTTCATGTTACTGGGGCGGGGTTGAAAATGACCATGTGGGAGATACTGCAACAAACTAAGACGGCTACCTCTCTAGAAATCATGACAGAAATTCAACTGGTGCAGCATTTCTCATCACTGCATCTCCGTCGGTCGATTTTTATTTTTTAGCAGTCATGAAGCACTTAAAAATGCAGGCGTCCTTGCACACAGAACAAAAACAAGGGATGGTGTAAAAGCCGGAACGGAACGGAACAGGCCGGAACAGCCCCATTATATTAAAAAACCATATCAAAAACAGTGGCATGTGTTAGCAACACTTGAGAACAATATTTTAGGACTAAAACCATACCAATATTATATCACTATTAACCCCAAAACTCCCAAAATGACGTCCGGAACAGAATGGGATGGCCGGAACGGCCACTAGGGAACGAGCGATATCAACCAAACTCACCAGTCATGCATAACTAAATGGCAGGGATGCAATAAGCCCCAAAAGTTGCCCCGAAACCACGTTCAGATACCGTTCCGGGCAAAAACGCGTATTGCGCAAAACCGGCCGTAACGGCAGCTTCCCAATGAGGAAAGTCAACCAAACTCACCAGATGCACATGACAAGGTGGGACAAATATAGAAAGCTCCAAAAGTTGCCCCAAAACCACATTCAGATACCCGTTCCAGGCAAAAACGCGTATTGCGCAAAACGGGCCGTAACGGCAGCTTCCCAATGAGGAAAGTCAACCAAACTCACCAGATGCACATAACTAGGTGGGGCAAATATAGAAAGCTCCAAAAGTTTCCCCAAAACCACGTTCAGATACCCGTTCCGGGCAAAAACGTGTATTGTGCAAAACCAGCCGTAACGGCAGCTTCCCAACGAGGAAAGTAAACCAAACTCACCAGATGCACATAACTAGGTGGGGCAAATATAGAAAGCTCCAAAAGTTTCCCCGAAACCACGTTCAGATACCCGTTCCGGGCAAAAACGCATATTGCGCTAAACGGCCGTAACGGCAGCTTCCCAATGAGGTAAGTGAACCAAACTCACCAGATGCACATAACTAGGGGGGACAAATATAGAAAGCTCCAAAAGTTGCCCCAAAACCACGTTCAGATACCCGTTCCGGGCAAAAACGCATATTGCGCAAAAACGGCCGTAACAGCAGCTTCCCAATGAGGTAAGTGAACCAAACTCACCAGAGGCACATGACAAGGTGGGACAAATATAGAAAGCTCCAAAAGTTGCCCCAAAACCACGTTCAGATACCCGTTCCGGGCAAAAACACGTATTGCGCAAAACCGGCCGTAACGGCAGCTTCCCAATGAGGTAAGTGAACCAAACTCACCAGATGCACATAACTAGGGGGGACAAATATAGAAAGCTCCAAAAGTTGCCCTGAAACCACGTTCAGATACCTGTTCCGGGCAAAAACGCGTATTGCGCAAAACGGGCCGTAACGGCAGCTTCCCAATGAGGTAAGTCAACCAAACTCACCAGATGCACATAACTAGGGGGGACAAATATAGAAAGCTCCAAAAGTTGCCCCGAAACCATGTTCAGATACCCGTTCCGGGCAAAAACGCGTATTGCGCAAAACGGGCCGTAACGGCAGCTTCCCATTGAGGATAATCAACCAAACTCACCAGATGCACATGACAAAGTGGGGCAAATATAGAAAGCTCCAAAAGTTGCCCCGAAACCACGTTCAGATACCCGTTCCGGGCAAAAACGCATATTGCGCAACACGGGCCGTAACGGTAGCTTCCCAATGAGGAAAGTGAACCAAACTCACCAGATGCACATAACTAGGGGGGACAAATATAGAAAGCTCCAAAAGTTGCCCCGAAACCATGTTCAGATACCCGTTCCGGGCAAAAACGCGTATTGCGCAAAACGGGCCGTAACGGCAGCTTCCCATTGAGGATAATCAACCAAACTCACCAGATGCACATGACAAGGTGGGGCAAATATAGAAAGCTCCAAAAGTTGCCCCAAAACCACGTTCAGATACCCGTTCCGGGCAAAAACACGTATTTTGCGAAATTGGCCATAATGACAACTTCCCAATGAGATAAGTGAACCAAACTCACCAGATGCACATGACAAGGTGGGACAAATATAGAAAGCTCCAAAAGTTGCCCCAAAACCACGTTCAGATACTCGTTCCGGGCAAAAATGCGTATTGTGCAAAACGGGCAGTAACGGCAGCTTCCCAACGAGGAAAGTAAACCAAACTCACCAGATGCACATAACTAGGTGGGACAAATATAGAAAGCTCCAAACGTTGGCCCGAAACCACGTTCAGATACCCATTCCGGGCAAAAACGCGTACTGAGCAAAACCGGCCGTAACGGCAGCTTCCCAATGAGATAAGTGAACCAAACTCACCAGATGCACATGACAAGGTGGGACAAATATAGAAAGCTCCAAAAGTTGCCCCAAAACCACGTTCAGATACCCGTTCCGGGCAAAAATGCGTATTGCGCAAAATGGGCCGTAACGGCACCTTCCCAATGCGATAAGTGAACCAAACTCACCAGATGCACATGACAAGGTGGGACAAATATAGAAAGCTCCAAAAGTTGCCCCAAAACCACGTTCAGATACCCCTTCCGGGCAAAAATGCGTATTGCGCAAAATGGGCCGTAACGGCACCTTCCCAATGAGTTAAGTGAACCAAACTCACCAGATGCACATGACAAGGTGGGACAAATATAGAAAGCTCCAAAAGTTGCCCCAAAACCATGTTCAGATACCCGTTCCGGGCAAAAACGCGTATTGTGCAAAACGGGCCGTAACGGCAGCTTCCCAATGAGGTAAGTCAACCAAACTTTTTGTATGTCTCTTTGCACCTGTGCTATGCAGTGGCTCACCTGTCCCTTTCCCAGCAGACATGGTGCCTGTACGGCAGTGGATTGCAAATGAACTTCTCATGCACAAATCACTTCTTCCACGGCCAAGTTTAATGCAGAGACAGCAGCAGAGAATAAAGAAGCAAAGAAATCAGAGAGAAATTAAGCAATTCAATAGTCCTGTTTCTAGAAAACCACCGAAAGGAACATTTTCTACAATCCAGTTCTTGTCTTCAGCAATACAACAGTATAACACTTCATCTTGGTGGTCTTTGTGCTTAATGGGTGATCAGTGCAAGAAACCCAAGGAGGACACCATGGTTCTGTGCGAGGGAGCCTGTCAGGACTGGCACCATCTCTCTTGCCTTGAGATAAATCAAGCTTCTCGTGGTATATTCAAATGTCCAAAGTGTTGTGAGAAATGAATAATCTACACTGTAGGCAAAAATTTATGTTAACAGGTGCTATATGTTAGCATTTACATTTACACACACACACACACACAGAGAGAGAGAGAGAGAGAGAGAGAGAGAGAGAGAGAGAGAGAGAGAGTATATATATATTATGTACATTGTTTTTGTTCTTACTGTTTGTGGTTATTTTTCTTGTATTCATGTTTTCATAAAGAATATGACTAAAGAAGCGTATATGTTAATAAAGCTTCAGAACATCACAGCCAATGACAGTGGGTTATACTGAATCAAACAAATGGTCAACCTAGCTCCCTCTTATTCACATGGGGCTAACCTATTCAAGGCACCTAACATACAATTAAAAATTGTGTGATTGGCTTTTAAAAATAAATTCCATTTTTGGGGAGGGGAGGGGTACCTGTCAAGATTGTGGAATGTGGGCATTAATGCTTTGTCTCCTGGTGTGATAAGGGTGACCAGATGACCCGGAAAACCCGGGAGACCTCTGGAAAAACGGAGATCTCCAGGGCAACCGGGACTGGCACCCAATTTCCTGGGGGAAAGGGCTGAAGGGGAAGGCCTCCATCAGCCCTGGAAGGGGTTGGGGGCCGCGTTTTTGGACTTCCTGGAATGCAGCCTCCAGTACTCCCATGGCAATCCTCAAAAGACCTGGGCTTTTTTGACAGAACATTTATATCCCACCCGCCACCCAGAAACGCATGGTGAACTACAATGGCCTTTCCCAATTTTGTAATAACCCTGTGGGATAAGTTAGGTTGAAAGATGTGAATAGCCACAGGTCATTGTAAGCTTCATGATGGAATGAGACAGCCCAACCCCAACAATGCCATCATAGACAGATATTTTAAGCATACTACCAAACCACATGACAACTATGGGCTTCTGTAGGAAACCATCTTTGCACAACTTCACTCTGGATTCTGAGAAAGTTTATTAAATGTTCCAGTTAGTACAATGAAAGTAGTTTATTTGATTGCATTCACACACATAGAAGTTGCCTTTCGAAGCAATTTCCCGACAATAGATAGTGCCTCATTTTCCTCACCCATAATTTTCTTTGCCAGCTAATTTTGGGAATATGAACTATGGCCCAGAATGGGTAACAGAACCTGACTATCATGGAAATTTCAGAGGTTATTATATCTGTCCCATCTAGTAATGTGCTTCTGGTGAGTTTGGTTGACTTACCTTATTGGGAAGCTGCCGTTACGGCTCGTTTTGGGCAATACAGACTTTTGCCCAGAACGGGTATCTGAACGTGGTTTCGGGGCAACTTTTGGAGCTTTTTACATCTGTCCCACCTAGTAATGCGCATCTGGTGAGTTTGGTTGACTTACCTCATTGAGAAGCTGCCGTTACGGCCCATTTTGCGCAATATGCGTTTTTGCCCGGAACAGGTATCTGAACGTGCTTTCAGGGCAACTTTTGGAGCTTTCTATATTTGTCCCCCCTAGTTATGTGCATCTGGTGAGTTTGGTTGACTTTCCTCATTGGGAAGCTGCTTTTACGGCCCGTTTTGCGCAATACGCGTTTTTGCCCGGAACAGGTATCTGAATGTGCTTTCAGGGCAACTTTTGGAGCTTTCTATATTTGTCCCACCTAGTTATGTGCATCTGGTGAGTTTGGTTCACTTATCTCTTTGGGAAGCTGCCGTTACGGCCGGTTTTGCTCAGTATGCGTTTTTGCCCGGAACGGGTATCTGAACGTGGTTTCGGGGCAACTTTTGGAGCTTTCTATATTTGTCCCCCCTAGTTATGTGCATCTGGTGAGTTTGGTTGACTTACCTCATTGGGAAGCTGCCGTTACGGCCCATTTCGCACAATACGCGTTTTTGCCCGGAACGGGTATCTGAACGTGGTTTTAGGGGCAACTTTTGGAGCTTTCTATATTTGTCCCACCTTGTCATGTGCATCTGGTGAGTTTGGTTGACTTACCTCATTGGGAAGGTGCCGTTATGGCCCATTTTGTGCAATACACGTTTTTGCCCGGAACGGGTATCTGAACGTGGTTTCGGGGCAACTTTTGCAGCTTTCTATATTTGTCCCACCTTGTCATGTGCATCTGGTGAGTTTGGTTCACTTATCGCATTGGGAAGGTGCCGTTACGGCCCATTTTGCACAATACGCGTTTTCCCCCGGAACGGGTATCTGAACGTGGTTTCGGGGCAACTTTTGGAGCTTTCTATATTTGTCCCACCTTGTCATGTGCATCTGGTGAGTTTGGTTCACTTATCGCATTGGGAAGGTGCCGTTATGGCCCATTTTGCGCAATACACGTTTTTGCCCGGAACGGGTATCTGAACGTGGTTTCGGGGCAACTTTTGGAGCTTTCTATATTTGTCCCACCTTGTCATGTGCATCTGGTGAGTTTGGTTCACTTATCGCATTGGGAAGGTGCCGTTACGGCCCATTTTGCACAATACGCGTTTTCCCCCGGAACGGGTATCTGAATGTGGTTTCGGGGCAACTTTTGTGGCCTATTGCATCCCTGCCATTTAGTTATGCATGTCTGGTGAGTTTGGTTGATATCGCTCGTTCCCTAGTGGCCGTTCCGGCCATCCCATTCTGTTCCGGACGTCATTTTGGGAGTTCTGGGGTTAATAGTGATATAATATTGGTATGGTTTTAGTCTTAAAATATTGTTCTCAAGTGTTGCTAACACATGCCACTGTTTTTGGTATGGTTTTTTAATATAATGGGGCTGTTCCGGCCTGTTCCGTTCCGTTCCGGCTTTTACACCGTCCCGTTTTACTCTGTACAGCACCATGTACATTGATGGCGCTATATAAATAAATAAATAAATAATAATAATAATAATATCAAGAATCTCCCACTGCACTCGTCAGTATTGTTTACTTCTTCTCGCCAAGCGTTGTCTCAAGCGATGGTGATTAGAGGAGGATCTATTTTAACTCACATCAGAGCCTCCAACATTCTCCTGTTGTTTTTTTAGTACAAATTAGCATTGCTTACATATTTTTTAATTTGCTTGCAGAAGTTTATAAAGGTTTATTTCAGCACCCCTGGATGGAGCTGTGATTTCAGCCATCCTGGCCACACACCCAAAGTCCCCTACTATATGAGTGTGTTACAAGAAAATATTTTTTTGTTAGGGAACGCCCCTGCTGAACTTGTTTGCTCACTCGGATCGCTGTCCTTCTGGGAGTTCTCTTTCTTGTATACCTTCTGGCACAGGTGGGGCAGCTTGCTCTGCTCAGCTAGGAGTCGGGAAACAGAATGAGACTCCCCGCCCACTCAGCTGCTGAGAGCAATCAGGCCACGCCCCTTCAGGCCCAGCAGCAGCTCTCAGGAGCACATGGCGACTTTGAATAGTCAGTTTCCTGGATTTACTCAAGGCTTCTCTCCCCTTTATGCCGATGTAGGGGGGGAAATGCACCAATAAGCGTGGATGCTAAAAAGAGAGATCAACTCTGGTGCTTGATAAACGTGTTAAAAACTCTTAACACGTTTATCAAGCACCAGAGTTGATCTCTCTTTTTAGCATCCACTCTCTCCCCTTTGCCTTGGTCTCCTCTTCCACTACAACTGCCCTGCCAAACTCGTTTGATCTCCCTGTTCGTTCGTTCGTTCTCTCTGGGAGCTCACTTCCTTACGTACCTTCTAGACCAGCTGGAGCAGTTTCCTCTCGTCTGCCCTGCTCAGCTAGGAGTCACAGAATCACATCAGTTTGTTCTTACCTATTTAAAAGTGGAGCCAGGAAATTGAATAGTCAGACTATCTTTTTAAATGGCAGAGAGATGCTTCTTTGGCTAGAGTGCCGAGTTGGACATATGCTGACTTTTTTACTTTAGGATGTGCTGAACACAGGATTATTAACCTACAGCCAAGAAATTGGGAACCAACTTAGCTGGAATCATCATGAATTGGGAATGTGAAAAACTTGCTTTTTACTTTTTACCATTTAAAGCCATGTAAATTCTCAATTCATTAAATAAAATTCTATTTTACTTTTATTATGTGTTCCTGCATTCATTTTACACTCACTGTCTGACATCTGTTTGGTTGATACTACTGCAAGGTTTCAGCTATTCTCATGTCTGAGTTTTCTTTTAACAGTTTTGGACACCAAAGAATTGTCATTTTTTGGCTCTCTTACAACGGAAGTTTATTTATATACTTTTCTGCAATTGCTGCACTCAAAAGTTGTTTCACAACTGATAAAACAATTGCTCATTATAAAAAGGATGAAGTTCTAAAACAATTTTGATGAACTCAATTCCTAACAATTGCACTAGAACACTACAACAGTAGCATTAAATAAAAGTCACAATTCATTTACCCAACATAGTAAAAGACACCAGAACTCAGCAGCAACAGAAATACAAATAAATTAACATGGTAGTATAATAGATATAATAGGGTGTTAAAATGCGTAGCTAAAAACTCCTGGAGTAATCAGATTTTTAAAAAGAACAGCAGTCAAATATAAAATGCAATATAGTTGTTAAGTGTGTAAGCCAGAGCTAGATGTCAAGACATTCCAGAGCAGTCAGGCACACAAATAATTAGCAGCCAGTCCCTCAAGATTTCATACAAGTACCAATACAAAAAGTGCTAAGTGTAGAGTTATTGGGAAATATTCTCCTTTAAGGACAGAAAAGGGGCCATCTACACTGTCTGGGTGTTTCCAAAACTAACCCAGGCTTGGGTGGGTTCTTACCAACAACCAGTCCTTACACTGTCCCAGATGACACACAGGCTTCCAATTAACCAAAGCGCCCCACTCCTCCTGGGTAGTCCTTCTCCTTTCAGATGCAAATAACACAGCATCCTGCACACAATAGAAGTGGGGCTAGTTGGCACCATCTCTTTCCTTGCTCTCCCAGTGCCTGCGTATGATCTCTACCTCTCACCCCCATCACTCACTGTATCAAAGTTGCTAATTAGCAAAAAGGCAGGAAAGTGAGATGTTCAGTTTCTTCCTCCGTGCTCTTGATGTTCCTGCTGTTTTAGGCTGCTTGGAAAAATATATCCAGCTCTATGGGAAACCAAGTGTTATCCATTTCCAGGGTGAGATTCACCTTATGTCGTATGACCCATTCTCTCTCCATCCCCCCCCCTGCCCCGGTTCTGCTGGAGTTCTTAACATTCCAGTGGACACAAAGCAGGGGGGTGATGTTCATTCTCTTTCCCAGTTCTCTGGATGATCCCACTACATCAGTGATGACTGCAGATATAGGCACCTATCTGGAAACATGGAATTATTATTATTATTATTATTATTTATTTATATAGCACCATCGATGTACATGGTGCTGTACAGATAAGGGCAGGACTTAACCTGCAGCAAGAGTTACATGCAAGTTGTATATTAAGTGTGGTGGCTGTTGCTAAGGTTTGTTCTTAAATGTTAGGGGGTTCCTTCAACCCTAATCTGAATCCATGTTTCCACAACGGCTGGCTCTGGCATCTAAGTCCAGTTCAGCTGTAGAGGCCATGCCAAGATGCCATTTTTATCCCTTGCCAGGCGATAGCAGTTAGGAACTAAGCATACCAAAACAATTAAAAATGTTTAACCATAAATTGAGGCTTTTGTGAACTACCAAAAAGGGAGGGTGCAAGTTGACACACATATCCTTAAAGTGTGATGATCATTTCTCAGAGTTTAAGGTGGCACAATCATTTTCTCATTGCCTGTGGTTTACACATTAATTGCTTGTAGTATTTTATCTTCTCAGCCGTATAAAACATTGTCTGCAAAAAACTAACCTCAGAAAGTTGGGGGGGGGGAATGAGTATGCTCTACCAGACCACTTTCAGCTCCCTAAAATTATCCATATTGCTTGAACCTAGTATTGGAAGAAAAGGGAGGTAGCTACCAAGTATCCATAGGCATTGTTACAATACTGTGTTGAGAAGAGGGGTCTGGTGCTTTCTGACCTTCCTCGGCAATACATGCGGAACCGCCCTTCTTCCCATGCCCATAGTAATGGCTGGCAGAGAGGGGTTAGAAACAATTCGCTGTGCAACATCAGAATCTGGCATTATACAGCACTAGAATCTATTCTACCCCACCCCCCGAAAAGATATACTGACCATCATTTTGCCTTTTCTGGATCAAACAACCTGATCCTGTTCTCTTATATTGTGCTTTAAGATATTTGTAGGTGTGGTGTTTTTTTTTTACAGCCATTCAAAATATCCACCAAAGTGAATTTTGAAAGGGTTACTCTCTAACACCACCACAGTCACCACTATACTAGATGGATAAAACACAGAATAATTTCAGACATTGCTTAGGAACTTAAACATCAATTCTCTCAGCTTTGTGATTGTGTCCAACAAGATGTTTGTGTTATTGTTTAATATTAGTTCTGTAGACAGTACTGTACATTTTTTCACAATTATGTTCAATACACAAAATACTTCTATCTACACAAGGTAGTCAGTTCAGCCTTAAATTCACAAAAACATTGCATTTTCTAAGGACAAATTCTCAATGATTGTTTTACTCACACAGAACGCAAGTCAGCTGCACAAAAATATAATTCAATAATGTATACTGATAAACAGTTAACATACTTCAGTGAGGAGCAGCACCATTTTACATTATATTTAACATTTCTACATAGTTCATTATTATTACTCTTTTCTTTTTAAGAATAGAAAATTAGGATCTCAATGCTGAAAACAAATCAATTCTTCTTGGCTTCAGAATGAAACGCTGTCAGTGTTTGGAATTCCTGCTCTGCCATTCCAATGCTGTGGTGAGGCAAAAGATGAACGCTGCTGACCCAGCTAGATGGTCTCCCGTGCAGCAGTCCACGCAATACAACCATCACTTAAAGAAGTGGAAGCTATAGGAGCCTGTGGGTGGGGCAAATGCCTGAGGGAATAAAGAGCTCTTATGACGAAGAGCTGTACCAGTCTGAATACAGAAGAATGCATGGAGAAATAAACTCCACAGAACCATGGTCAATGTGGGAGGGCGTGAATTTGCACTGTTAACAGAACTCTGGATGAGGGTGAAGAGACAGGCTAGTGTGAATTGAAAGCAATGTGTTTATTTGTATTACAACTCTGTTGAATCATGTGTTGTCACCTTGTTTTGTGTGATCAGAAACCAAACTCGTACAGTGTGACACTTTCCTTGGGCAGAACAATGCTTTGCTTCTGGTGCAACATTGCCAGAGCTTACATAATATTCCTTTACACACTACAAGAATCTTCTTTGTTGAGACCTGCTTTCCCACTCGCTGTATTTTAGCTTAAAATTAGAGCATCTGCAGCCACATGACTAAAAATAAAACATTAAGCTTTATGGACTGAAAAAGGGTCTTCAGACACATACAGATACCCTAATAGAACAATTTAGAAAGGCAAGAAAGCCTTAAATAAAGCTGTAAGGTAACAAACTGAACAGCAATGCTACATTTAATAAAACTTATCTTACAAATGCAAGTAAAAAAATAACATCAGCAACACAATAGTAAAACATATGCAGATTTTAAAACCCATGATAAAAATTAAGTTTAATACTGTACACTAAATTACAGGAAATCATTGCGGCTTGATATTAAAACAAATTGCAATTTAAAATTAGCACTCTGAAATGTATCCCAGTTACTTTTCAAAGCACTGCAAATTAATACCATTAATTTTTGTAACTAAGAGAAGCCCTTTCCTCTCCTCAGTACATGAAGTAGTCATCTACAACAACCCAGGGGGCCTGTCGATGTTTCTAGACTGCTGTCTGTATCGGAAGCCAGCGTTGGATCGGTGGACATTGAAGACATGTCATTGACAGATGAAGATGAAGATGGATGGCGAGAGCCATTGATCATTGCTGCACCTGTGCTATGAGAAACAGAACACCAATTCAGTTACAGAGAGACTTGCCTCCTTCACCGCTTGCAGTTCCTTTCTTACCTCCAGCTAGCCATTAATAACAGTCTGGTTAAGCCTGTTCATATGATGAGTCAGCCACTGTAGTCTATGCACTGGCAACTTCACAACACTTGTGTGGAACTGACCTTTGGAACTGTAGCTAGTACAGAATGCAGCAGCTGGGGTGCTCAGTGGGATCTCCCGTCCTATTCACACTGCATCTGTGTTAAAAGGACTACAATGGCTGCCTATTACCAAGCGATGTTCAAAGTTATGTTGCTGACATAAAGTCCTAAACAACTTTAGTCAGACTAAGCTACCTTTCAGATTGTTTTCTCCTAGCTGATCTGTCAGGCCTTCAGAGAGGCCCTGCTCGTCATTCCACAACAACAGAATGTCCCAACAAAGTATCTCAAAGTCAGGCCCTCTTGGTGGCAGTGTCCAGCCTTGGAACACCCTCCCCCATTGCAGTGTGGAAGGCAGAAAAAGTGGTATGGAGCTTGTAATTAATTGCAATTAATCCTAAGCTGCTCTATCTTACTGTTTTTTGTATTGCTTTCTATTGTTATTGCAATTGTTTTAATGGGGTATTCTAAACGTGATTTTTAATATTTATATATAAAGCATTTAGGGAGCAACCCTATGTCCCCTAGACAACATCTAGGGAACATCAGAGCCAGAAAACTGTTCTCTCTACCCCTCACCCTCGCAGCCGGTGCAGAGAGAACTGCTATGAGCTTGCAAATACGAGCTCACAGAAAAGGTAAAAGTGGGCTTGCTAGTGGGTGTACGGGGGTGGGTGGGTGTCCCAATCCCCTTCCCTCCCCCTCCCCGAAGACAGGCGATGGGCGAAAATGGATCCATGAGTACTCATTAGATCCATGAGTGCCCAAGGCAGATTTGATAGAATTGCATTCTTAAGAGATTTTATCATATTAAGCCGTTTTAAAAGTTTTAATCAATTATATGTATTTTATGGCATTTGTATTTGTGTCGTACTCTGCCTTGATCCTGACGGAGAGGCAGGTAACAAATGAATATAGTAGTAGTAGTAGTAGTATGCAAGTATTATTAATAAATAAATAAATAAATAAATAAATAAATGAGAAGGGCAGCAGGACCATACCACCAGCCCTCCCTCATGCAAGCTCCTCTTACGTCAACTGTCACCAGCAGGGATGTCAGAGCAATCTGTCTAGGGGTGAAGGTCACCAGGTTTTAGGCAGCACAGCTCCCCAGACTTAGGGTTGCTGTGGTGGTGGCAAAGACACTTTGTGTGTGTAAAGCAATGCGTGCAAATTACAACCACAATTTGTGCAATTTACAGTCGCAATTGGCATAAATATAACATGAACTCTTACCATAATTTGCACTAATTACAGCTGCAATTGGGATAATTTGCACAAATGACAAACAAAATTTGGGTAATTTGCACAATCTGCTTTTTATGTCCATAACACAAAAAACTCTGAAAAACTTCGTGGATTTTAGGAACAAACCCCCAGTTCGACTCACAAGTCAAGTTGGAGGTGCCATGGGAGTCTGTCAGGCCCCAAAAGGGCTGGATTTTCCAGGAATAGCTATCTTTAATTCCAGCAAGCTGAGTTGAGGAAGATGAGAGGGAGAGCAATCCTGCTGAAAGGATTGTGTTGGCCATTCCTTTTGCCTTGTCTTTTTAGTTTTTGAGTCTGCAGTCAGGGTTTGTTTAATCAATTAAACAAGACAGTCCTCTTTCCTGTTCCTCAGCCTTTTTGACCGAGCTGCAGCATAAAAATACTTCAAACCAACCAACAAATAAAGATATGAACAAATCATTCCTGTGATTCCCTGTGACTCCTAACAGGGCTCCCATTATAATGGCAATCATATAATCAGCTATACAGCTTGGGTCCAGGTTATCTGAAAGACTGTATTCTCCCTTATGAGCCTGCCTGTGCTTTGAGAACTTCTGGGGAAGCCCTTCTTTCAGTCCCACCATCTTCATCTTGGTGGGAACATGGGAGAGGGCCTTCTCGGTGGCTGATCCAGTGCTTTGGAACTCTCTTCCCGGGGAAGCTAGGGTGGCTCCCTCCTTGATGTGCTTTCAGAGGAAGGCAAAAACTTTTTTGTTCCGGCAGGCCTTTGGCTAAGGTCTTTTAAAATTGTTATGTATTTTAAATGTTTTAACGTTTTAATATTGGAATATATTTTAAACTTTTATATTTTTCTATTCATAGGTTTTAAAATGTATATGTTTAAAATTTTGTAAGGCTGCCTTGAGGCCCAGTATTGGGCAAAAGGCAGGATACAAATAAATAATAATAATAATAATAATAATAATAATAATAATAATAATATACATGAATGAGAGTAGGTAAAAATTAAGTGGCATCACTGCATGTATGAACTTTGTCCAATCTATATCTGTCTGTCATTTTTCATAATTTGCATTCATCAAAGCAACATCACTTTTATTGCAACCAACCTAAAGGTGATGGCTGACCACGTATAACTCCATTCTTGGTTCTCTCCTCCAGATCCATAACTTCCTTATAAATCAATTCTGAAAATCATCAAGTATAGTGTTACCTATACAGTATTTCAAACAAGCTAGAGAAGCAGTCTCAAATGTATAAAGTCACATGTTCTAGAATTCTGTTGATTAAGCATCCAGCTAAGAATGGAACACATTAGACAAGTCAAACAATTAGCATGTTTAAAACCACCACTCTGATACACTTATAAAACTGAGCAACACTGAACAAGCTGAATTTACTCAGGAGGTGTTTGATGGGCTTGTGAACTGCCCAGAGAGCCTTGGCTATTGGGCAGTATAAAGATGTAAATAAACTGCTTTGGGGCAGAGGCCTTTGAAGTTAAGATGCAAAACAGGGCAAAGCTTTCAAAATAATTTTTACTTGAATCTTTCTAATGAGCTCTGCAATATGTGATTAGTAATAAAAATGAGGGTTTTGAGGAAGAGACCTAAGTTTTGGTTCTATACTAAGATGGTTAACTATAATACTTCTAAGCAGGACTGGCTTGGAAGAAGGGAAAAATGCAGCTGACTTTATAAATGGACAGAGCTGGTTCAAGGCCACAGTGTGCTGGCAGACTATGTGAGCGAGACAAATGGAAGAACTGAACATGCTCAGATGCCCATGGAGAGGAGAAAAAGCACTGTTTTGACATCTCCTGCTGGTAAGAGAATGTCTTTGCTCAACACTAGTTGGGCGGGGGAAACCGTAGCCCTGAGCTCAAGTGACAATTGGGAAGAGGTGTTCAGGCAGATATGAACAAATATATCCAAAGATGGCAGTGAGCTCCAGGAGGATGTAAGAGAGACATGATCAAGATAACGTGACTAGGTCTCTGATTAACACTTTTATACAATGCCTAAAATATTCCCAAACTATGTGAGCATAGAATGTCCTGTTATTGGAGTTGATAAATAAGACACCTTGTTTCTTACTCGTGAACAGGTGGTCTAACCACCCAGGGACCGATCCTGATTAGAAGATGGTTGTCTCATCTCACTGGGCCCCCCCACCTTTGACCAGAACAAGTGTATACTTAGGTAGCAAGCTTAGGTAGCAAGGGTTGCAGCACTTTGCTCCTTTGCCTCTGATCTTCTCTGGGCCATCAGATGCACAGATTTGGGTAACTATGGATCTCTTTAGACCCTAAGGACTTTGGAACTTAGAATTATTACAGAAGTTAATAATTAAAATATTATATTAATTAAAATATAATATTTTCTGAGTTTGGGTTATCTCCGGCTTCTCCAGGTACAGCAAGGAAACAACCTTCCTGAAACTCTCGACAGCTGCTGCCAGTCAGTGTTGATAATATTGGGCTAGATGGACGAATTGACTGACTCCTATAAGGCAGCTTCCTATTACAGCTGTGCAAGATTCTGACTTGGAATTCTGAAGCATGGCGGCCATTTCCTGCACTGCTCTAGTGTGAAGAGAGAAAAAGGCCATACAACTCCCAACATGCGTTGAAGCCAACCAGTGGACAGCATTGTCTTTCCCACGGCAATAATGGGCTGAGCCTGTGACTGAAGCGGGGTCACTTGGTGAGTGATGGACTAATTCTTTGCTTTAGAGTGAGTGGTGATGTGGCATTTAGAGAATAGAAAGGAAAAGTTAACTAACCTACACATCGCTCTTAGAATTGAGTCGCACTTAAACACAACCCACTTTATATAAACTGCATCAGAACACAATCCATTTTTCATGGGACGTCATAATTTTATGGAATTCTGACGAAAGGCAGGCATCTAACACCTCCTCCCCTCACTTGCTCTCATTTTCATCAGGGATTCCCCTTTCCGAATCTGAATCCTGCACAGCCCCTACTTCCTATGTTCTACCTATGTTATTCCCATGCCTAGAAGAACTTAGTAATACTTTACTTTAGCTTTTATAATTCAAATAATGTGCAGGAGGAGGTAAAAGGGAGAATTAACAATTATATTTTATTTTAGTTTTTTAGTTTAGCTTTAAACAGGAAGTAGTAAGCAGGAAGAAAGGAAGAAGGAGTTATAACAGCGTCAAAAGTTCAAGCTGTTAACTTGCTAGCTGAATTTGTATCAGTAGTACCAGCTTTGGCAACTGCAATTCTTTTAATCTTCAATTTTTGTTGCTTCTCTTTCCCTGTAATCACAGAGGAAGTTTCTAGTCCTATATACAAAATGCCAAAGGGCTCCTCCAAGCCAGTTATAGTTTTTGCCCTCTGGCGCCATCTAGCGACGTTCCTCGGAACTGCAGCCTTCTAGGGAAGTTCCAGAAAAGTAACTGCCAGGACCTTCAGGCCTAGCAGACGGGCCAAAAACCACTCTCAGTAACTAATTTGTCTCATGAGTGTAAATCTGATAGAAGGCTAACCTCCTCACCAGTTATAATTGGTTCAAATCTTAGGAAAGTGTATACCAAAAACATTGTACTCAAAGAAGTCCTAACAAAATAAATACACCACTCGTATGACGGGCTTTTTCACTAGTACTAATGTTATACAGATTTCCACTGTTACAGGAAATCAAAGCTACTAACCAATGACACCACCCAGAAAGTCCTCCCAGAGGGAGGTTCCACATACGGGGATGTAAGAGTTACACGCACGCACACACACACGAAGAAGAGCTACAAATTAGTACATGGTGTGATGTTTGGGAGGAGTTCCCACGGGCTGAAGACAAAGAAGCATACGTAAGTGATCAAATGGACCAATAAAGTTTAAATACTAACCTCACCAACTTAACCCATAAGC
Source organism: Elgaria multicarinata webbii (assembly GCF_023053635.1). Lineage (NCBI taxonomy): Eukaryota > Metazoa > Chordata > Lepidosauria > Squamata > Anguidae > Elgaria > Elgaria multicarinata. Next base: position 1,970,380 of record NC_086175.1, read on the forward strand.
TGCCTTTGCACATGCGTGTTTACTATCTCAATAAATGTTTGACTGCACTAATAAGCACATATCAACATTACTAACCACATGGTAAATCACATGGACCAATGAATGTAAGCTGATGGTGTTGGTAACATAAATGTATAAAAACAACCCCTCCATGTTTGAGGGGTGTGACATTGTTTCTGCGTGAGTGGCAGCGTTCACTCTTAACTGCAGTTCAGTAAAATGAGAGAAACCCAAGAAGCCTCCGTCCTCTTTCTACCAAGAGTATACAAATCTGAACACTATGTTGCACTTGGTCCAAGCATATTTGTGTAACACTAATATAACAATCATGCCACCACTTACTTTTAAATTTGTAATTTTCTAAAATAAATTTACAATAAATTTACAAATTTACTATTTAACCACCTATTTCTTGGCATGCACAGAATGCTTCCCTTTCCTCCCTCCCTCCCTCTTAAGGGTGAAGGCTGCGCGTGTGCTTCCCTCAGTTTCTGATTCCATACTCCATTCACAAGAAATAATGGATCCTTTTTTTTTTTTTACTACCGTGGCTATAAACACAAAAAACTCATTCAATATTCTGTATTAAGTATTCCTGTATTAATTGTCCTGGCTTCCCATAGACAACTCTTCTTCTGTACATGTAAGTCTGCACAAAGTTCTGTGCTCGGCTTCGTCCATTTTCTTCTGCTGCCCCTTATGCCTGGAACGCTCTTCCAGAACATTTGAGAACTACAAGTTCAATCGCAGCTTTTAAAGCTCAGCTAAAAACTTTTCTTTTTCCTAAAGCTTTTAGAACTTGATTTTGTTCTGACTTTTATACTGTTAGTTTTACTCTACCCTGTGCCTGTTTGGTGCATTCTCTTCCCCTCCTTATTGTTTTATTATGATTTTATTAGAATGTAAGCCTAAGCGGCAGGGTCTTGCCATTTATTGTTTTACTCTGTACAGCACCATGTACATTGATGGTGCTATATAAATAATAATAATAATAATAATAATAATAATAATAATAATAATAATAATAATAATAATAATTGGAGGAGAAACTGAGAGAAATTCTTTAGAGAAGAGACTTGACAAACTAATTCAGGAAATTGTTGTAGTTGTCAGATATTTCCAACATGATTTTGGGGGACAAATGCATTTCCCAGTCACATCACACCTCAGCATCTTAAAATAATGACTCCAACACAGCAAAAGCTTTACCAGTAGCTCTGGCTAGGCTCAGATGAAAAACTGAAAATTTTACCTTTCCATTCTTCTATTGTGTGCTCTCTTTCATCTAACTGCTTGTCTGGTATCTTTGGAGGAGGCTGGTAGCAAAATGAAAAAATCAGAACTCAACAGAAGATAGCAGGAATCACTCTAAATATATATTCATACATTCAGTTTGAGAGTAGGCAGGTATTAGCATTCCTGGGCATTAGTAGTGATTACTCAGTTCATTAGTTCTTTTGCTTTAGTCACCACCCTTGAAAATCTTAAGGAATGTTTCACCATCTAGGATGCTTTTTCTATGGAGACTTCTGAGAGGCAACCTTTGCCTCCTGTATCATGGGATGGCTCTTGTGCCAAAAGACAAGGGCCTAACACTGATCAGAAGCTCAGCCGCAAGGCAGTTCAATGGAACTTTTCCATAAGAATGACCATAATGAGACTTGTGTCTGTAACACCACAATCCTATGCATGCTTTCTCAGAAGTAAGACCCACTGAGTTCAATGGGACCTATTCACAAGTAAGAGTGTATAGGATTGCAGTGCAAGTTACTCAACAATGCTTTGTTTTCCAGGAATACAAGTCTAGCATTCCATTTTTAATTTTCTTAGATTTTGTCATGATACCTTTCCCTACCCATTTCCCCCCATGTACTTTGTTCTTTGTAGAAAACAATAAAATTATTGAATTAAAAAAATTGTCATGATATCTCAACAGCTGGTGTCTAAAACTCACTAGAAGGGCAGGTTCCTTACCTGAAAATGTAGTTCTTTGAGTGGGCATCTGTGAACTCAGGTGCAAGGAGGCGGAGCATCCAAGTGAACACAAAGGGAGAGAATGGTCTCAGGATGCCATAGAAGTTTTTATTGTCCAGTCACCAGTATTTACAGCACAAGACAATCTGTTGTAAAAGTCTCGACAGACGTTGTTACGTCACTTTTAAGAAGGCCTTAATAATAAAGGGGCTGATATGGACCAGGCTTTTGATCAAACATTCTGAGACCATCTCCTCCTTTTATGTTCATCCATGAAATGAGCCTGCGCAGGGCAGTCCTTTGGAACCTTCTACAGCTGAATAGAGCTTCAGGTGAGAGCCCCCCACCCCACCCCACCCCACCCCCACTCTCCTTCACACACGGTCTAAGCGTGGATCCTGCTCACTTCCTCATTTCATTTCCCTAATGAGAAAAGGGGTCCAAGATGGGTGGGAGTTTTTTAAAAAGGAAATTTTAAAGGCTCAATTACAAACAATTCCAACAAGGAAAAAAGAGAGAAGACAAAAGAAAAAACCAATGTGGCACAACAAAAAGGTTAGAGATGATCTGAACACAAAAGAGGATACATATAGGAAGTGGAAAGAAGGCCGGGCTACAAAAGAAGAGTACAGACAGGTAGCACAGTAGTGCCGAAATGGCATCAGGAAGGCTAAAGCTGTGAATCAGCTGAGATTAGCGAGGGATGTTAAAGCAATAAAAAGGCTTTCTTCAGATATGTGAATAGTAAAAGACAGAGGAAACAAATAGTGGTTCAATTGCTTAATGAGGATGGCAAATTGATAACAGACGACAAAGAAAAGGCACAAGTGCTCAATTCCTACTTTAGTCTTCTCCCAAAAGCAGGTCTATGCCCCCCCTTCCCCTGGAAAAAGTGAAGCACAAGTTGAGGGGGCAGGACTGCAGTTTGAGATTGATAAACAAATGGTCAAGGAACACCTAATTTCTTTGAGTGAGTTCAAATCTCCAGGGCCCGATGAACTGCATCCTAGAGTAATGAAGGAACTAGCAGAAGAACTCTCAGAACCACTGTCTATTATCTTTGCAAAATCATGGAAGACGGGTGAGATGCCAGACGACTGGAGGAGGGCTAACCTTGTCTCTATCTTCAAAAAGGGCAAAAAGGAGGCACCGGGGAACTACAGACCAGTCAGTCTGACATCCATCCCTGGGAAAATTTTGGAGCAGATTATAAAGAAGTCAACCTGTAAGTGCCTTGAAAACAATGCAGTAATTACTAAAAGCCAACATGGATTTGTCAAGAACAAATCCTGTCAAACTAATCTGATCTCATTTTTTGATCGGGTACTTCCCTTGTGGACTATGGGAATGCTGTGGATGTAATATATCTTGACTTCAGCAAAGCTTCTGACAAAGTGCCCCATGATATTCTGATTAACAAACTAGCTAAAAATGGGCTAGATAGAACAACTATTAGGTGGATTCACAGTTGGCTACAGAATCGGACTCAAAGAGTGCTTATCAATGGTATTATTATTATTATTTATTTATTTATATAGCACCATCAATGTACATGGTGCTGTACAGAGTAAAACAGTAAATAGCAAGACTCTGTCGCATAGGCTTACAATCTAATAAAATCATAGTAAAACGATAAGGAGGGGAAGAGAATGCAAGCAGGCACAGGGTAGGGTAAAACTAACAGTATAAAGTCTGCACAACATCAAGTTGTGGGGAGGTAATGAATGGTCCTGGGCCCAGTGCTCTTCAATGTTTTTATTAATGATTTGGATGAGCAGCTACAGGGAATGCTTATCAAATTTGGAGATGACACAAAATTGGGTGGGATAGCTAATACCCTGGAAGACAGAAACAAACTTCAAAGTGATCTTGATAGGCTGAAGTGCTGGGCTGAAAACAACAGAATGAAATTTAATAGGGATAAATGCCAAGTTCTACACCCAAGAAAAAGAAACCAAATGCACAGTTATAAGATAGGGGATATTTGGCTCAGCCATACTACAAATGAGAAGGATCTTGGAATTGTTGTAGAGCACAAGCTGATTATGAGCCAACAGTGTGATGTGGCTGCAAAAAACGCAAATGCTATCTTGGGCTGCATTAATAGAAGTATGCTTCCAAATTGCACGAGGTATTGGTTCCCCTCTATTCGGCACTGGTTAGGCCTCATTTTGAGTATTGTGTCCAGTTCTGGGCACCACACTTTAAGAAGGACGCAGACAAGCTGGAACGTGTTCAGAGGAGGGCAACCAGGATGATCAGGGGTCTGGAAACAAAGCCAGATGAAAAGAGAGTGAAACAATTGGGCATGTTTAGCCTAGAGAAGAAAAGATTGAGAGGAGACATGATAGCACTCTTCAAATACTTAAAAGGTTGTCACACAGAGGAGGGCCAGGATCTCTTCTCGATCATCCCAGAGTGCAGTAGACGGAACAATGGGCTCAAGTTACAAGAAGCCAGATTCCAGCTGGACATCAGGCAACAATTCCTTTTAGAGCAGGACGACAATAGAACCAGTTACCTAGGGAGGGTGTGGGCTCTCCCACACTAGAGGACTTCAAAAGGCAGCTGGACAACCACCTTTCAAGTATGCTTTAAGGTGGATTCCTGCATTGAGCAGGGGGTTGGACTCGATGGCTTTATAGGCCCCTTCCAATTCTACTATTCTATGATTTTATCTCCCCCTTTTTTAAATTAATGTTATATCTAATGAAAAACACAGATATTCCTGTATATGTAATTTATTTATTTTCTCTTTTCACAATTGTTTTTTTGTTCTATTTTGTTGATATTCACACACAAAAAAAATTATAAGTGGTTAAGGATAGAACTGTTTTACTGGTGTTAGGACAAACACCAATGCCACATGCAGGGCTGGAACGTACGAGAGCAAGGATGGTTGCACCTGGAGCGCTCAATTGGGAGATTGTTGGCAGAGGTTTGGCACTGATGGATCACAAGGCACTATGAAGCAGCCGGTTCTGTACTGCGGAAACTGCAGTCTTTAGGGCCTGCTCCCTCCGGAGGGAACAGAAAGGAGTTTCGTCTGGCCTGTGTTATGAAGGCCTGGCTGTGTGCACAGGAAGCAACCTGACGCCCCTCGCCCAGGCAAAGAAGGCACAGGGAGTGGCTGTCGACTGATGGTATTTTCCCGCCACAGCAGGTACAATTCTTGAAGATGGCCTAGGAGGCCATATGCCCCTGAAGAAGAATAGAAGAGACAAACAGAAGAAAGGTGGACGTCTGATGAAGTTCGAAGACAGAAGAAGAAAAAAATTGCTCAGCAGTCTCTAAAGGGGAGAACTGTAGTTGTAGGCAAAAAAACATGATCAGAGAGAAAGTTCTAAATTTTGCTACCACTACGGCAGATAAAAAAAGAAAAAGAAAAAAGGAACTGAGCAGGATGCAGGAGCCATGCTCAGAGTGTGCAGAGAAGAGGGTGGATGGGGCTCTTGCTCAGCGCTAGGATTATTAGATTGTAAGCCTATGCGGCAGGGTCTTGCTATTTACTGTTTTACTCTGTACAGCACCATGTACATTGATGGTGCTATATAAATAAATAATAATAATAATAATAATAATAATAATAATAATAATAATAATAATAGGAAGTTCTTAAGGGTTGCTCTGCGCAGGACCCATATGTGTGAGTTTACAGATGACCACTCAAAGAACTACAGTTCATACGTGCGAGTCACAGAGACCATGAAGAAGACTAAATGTTTAGCATCAGTGTGCCAGTCTGCTCTATGATGCATATGATACAAGAACTGAAAGCAAGAAATATTCAAGAGCAGAGTGAAAATTGCATTAAAAAGAAGCAATGTTTCTTCAAAACATTTGAAAGCTCAAGCATAAACTTGGAAACTGCACCCTGCAGATATTTTGGGGGTCAATATGGTTTAGCGGTTAGAGTGTTGGACTGGGAAGACCTTGGTCCTAATCCCCACTTGGCTCACTTTGGGCAGTCTTTCTCAATCTAACCTACCTCACGGAGTTCTTGTGAGAATAAATGGAGAGGAGGGATATCATGTACACCACCTCAGCTTCTTCAGAAGAAAAGGAGGGATATAAATATAACAAATAAACAAACAATATTTTGCAAGAGTCAGAAAATGGCAGAGAAAAAACTTGTGCTGAGTCAGATGTCCTCCAGACCATAATGCTACTTTTTTTTTTGCATGGTTACACTCTTTCGTCATCTAATGCTTTTGCAGCCATTTCCCCCCTTTCATTCATTTTCAAGTGGTCTTAGCCATAATAATGGCACAATACTATGCAGCAATCAGATTTAGCTATATGATGACATCACTAAGGACAAAGAAAGGCTAAGGACCTTTCCAAGAATCAAAATGTATGAGCCCTTTTGCAATACCCCCATCACAAAAAGTGAGTCCATTCTGATTGTAGTGAAGCTTTTTGTAATCATCCCTCAGCACCACCACAGCACCACCACCAGCAGCTGTGAGCCACAAGAGCACCCTCACTGGCACAAAATCCACGTATATAACTTACTGCTTCTGCTTCTGAAGGGTCGTACCAGACATTGATGTATGGGTGTTGTAGGGCTTCATCTACTGAGATTCTTTTTGATGCATCGATCACCAGCATTTTGGATAACAAATCTCTTGCCTGACTGGCTGCAACAACAACATTTAATATAGGGTGTAAATTTGGGTAGGAAAGGGAGGAGGAAGCCATAAACAAAATAAAAGGGAACAAACAGTTTATATAGATTTGGGGGTACAGGAAAACCTATTGTTTCTTATTAATTACGGGCGTAATATTAATGTAGACAGCCACTCTTGCCATGGGGTGGGTGTGAGTGGGGTGGGGTGACGACAGCCAGCCTCTGGTGAGATGAGCATAAGACCTTCTCTCAACTCTGGAGATGGGGAAGAATCCCCACCCTCTCCTCAAAGTTGGGAGGAAGTTTGGGATTTGTTTTGGCTCTGTACTTGCCAGATTCAAGTGCAGAGCCAAAACCAGCCTCTGCCTCTCCTCTCAAGATCTGAGCTACCCTCCCTCTTATTCTGAGCTAGAGAGGAGGCAGGGGGCTTATTCTTACATTCCTTGGCAGAATCCACGACCCCAGTCCACAGTTCTAGGCCTGAAACCAGAGTGAGGTGTAGGGAATTGTCCCTGACCTTACACTACATTACAGCTGTGTAGCACAAGGTTAGGGACAAGGCCATGACATTTGGGGGTCACAGTCTTAGTGCCAACTGTATTCTTTTCAGCACCAAATTAAAACGTTCTCGTTTCTCCAGGCATTTCAAAATTGATTTAAGATTGATTTGTTTTCTACTTGGTTTTATGTTTTTATGCATGTAATTTTTATACTTATACTGTTTTCATAATAGAATTGTACACTGTTTTGGGACTGTCTTTAGCAAAGAAGGAATGGTATCGAATTTTTAAAAAATTAATTAATAAATATTAAATAGAAGTGTAAGAGTGTATGTAACTAAAGATGCAGGTTACAAGGAGGATAACAGGGGTTGTTTTTTTTGTCAGCCCAAGAGGATATAAACTGGATCAATAGGGTGAAATTAAAAGAAAAAACACATTATGGCCACAATCTAACATAAACTTAAGCATGCATTAAGCCCATTAAAATAAACGGCCTTCACGAATGCTTAGTCCTGCATTAGATTGTGGCACATCTGTCTAATAAAGAGAAATGGAAAATATCACTGGCTCTCCATGACCATAGATGGGTTTCTTATTTCACCTCTGCAATAATTTCTCACGTTTACAACATGTGAGTTCTAATTTCCAGGGTCTAAGAGTGCTGCAGCTCCCTTTAATTGCTCCAGCTTTGCAGGATCTACTGGGTGCAACGCGGCCAAAAGATGACTGCATCTCAAGGGCCAAAATGATCTTTGGCATTGATGATGGGAACAAGGGGAAATCCAGTCACCAAAGCATAGTAGAAGTCCTAGGCATGATATTTGTGGCAGCGTGATTTTTTTAAATATATATATTTGCAAACACGTTCAAAAGCAGAAAGATGATATTTTGCCCTTGATTACTGAGAGCTCCCCCTTGTTTTCCAGGCACTGAATGATGGTTCGAATATTCTACATCAGTTTAAGGGACGATCTCCCAGGGATGAGAGAGAGGCTTCTTTGGCCACACCCCAGACCAGTCTTCCCCAACAAGTGCCCACCAGATGTATTTGACTACAATTCCCATCATCCCCAATCAACATGGCCATTAGCCATGTTAGCTGGAGATGACAGTTGTAGTCCTGTACATCTAGAGCACATTAGGTTAGGGTAGAATGTGCTAAACCAGCTGTCTGTAGAAAAAGGCTTATATTTGAAACATGAAGATTCCTACAGGTCTCTAGCATTAAGCAACAAGTTGTTAGAGGACATTCATGTGTATTAAAAGGAGAGAACTGAACACAACAATTTCTTGCTGAGAAAAAGAATGCTTCCAAGGAATAAAATTTTACCTGTAGGAGTTCATGCAAATGTTTTGTCTTCCATGTTTCTAAATTTATCAGAGAAAATTCAATGAAATCTTACCCTTCAGTTTGTTATGCTCAGAGTCAACAGGAAAGAGGACATCTGGGAAGAGCTTCTCAAAACTATAGCCAGCATATTTAGGCCTGTTCTCTACATACGTCCTCACTGTTGGTTGCAGCTTTTTCATGAATTCAGGACATGGTGTTCCTAGTTGCTCAATAACTTTATTCCACTGATCAATATCTGAGAACAAGGAGCTAAGAAAAATGGCAGATCTAGTGTTCAGGACAAAGGCTATATTAAAACCACACCAATGAATGGGACAGTTATGGCCAACAATAACTCATTAGAAGAACAATGATGCATAACTGCAGCACCTCATAACTGCTCTCCTCTTTAACTGTATTGCTTTTTAATGGCAGATCATCTGAACTAGGGCTGAGAAGAATCATGTCTGGCACACAGGAGATGTTTAGAGGAATGGCCATGTAAGTATCTCATGCATTTCAAAGCTTTACAGTACTAAAGGCTTGCAATACTGTAAAGAACAGCGGACTAGCCAAATGCATGCATCTACACACTATACCAAGAAAAAGGGAAGATGTATTTGCCAAACAAACCACCCTTATTTATACAAATCTCTATTACGGGGGCGAATATTCCTCCGTAGCCATATGAATGTGAAGGTATTTCTGCTTGCGGCATTACATGGAGACTAGAGGAAGATGGACAAGATAATTTTGATTTGAAGCTAAAGGTCCAGTAGTTATTAGTGGGAAATGAATCCCAAATCAATAGCAGTAATGTGTATTTTCTTCATTGTATCCACACCACATTTAATAGGTACAAACCAAGTAGCTATATGGGGTGTTCTGTTCTTCTCATTCAAAATCTGAAAGATTTTGTACTGCTATATTCTAATTACTTTAGAAATAGGCACTCAAATGCAAGTTTTATTATTTGTTTAATGGGGGTGGGGAAAGAACATTCTTATGTGACAGTTTGTGAAAGACAAATACTAGTTTGCTCTGTGGTGTGGTTTCCATTTTGCCATAAACTCATTTGGAGAAGGACAACTGCAAAATGACACCAAGTATTTATTCTGGCAGTGCTGGATAAAGGACACTGTACTAGTAGGGCCCTTCATCTGTGTAGCAGAGCTCTTTTGATGTTGGTTAAGCGAGAGATGCTAAAAAAATACTTATGCGTAGATGGGGTCTCTGAGATTATTACAACCATGCCTCTAAATGGGGAGATGGGTAAAATTTTCCTTTGGGCTCTGCACTTATCAGACTGACCTGCAAAGTGGAATTCCATTCCACTCCAACCTCTGAACCAGGCTAGGCGCTTGGAAACAAGCACAGAAAGCGGGAGGGGGCTGCAGAGTCCTTGATCCTGGCCATCTTCTCACTTCACAATGTATTTCTGCTACTCTTAATTCTCCTTCGGAGCTAATTATCTCTGTTCCTCTCCCTCCAATCCTCCAAGGACAATTAGACATAAAGGAGACATAATATAATGGGTAAACATTGGAACAGAACAGCCTTCCCAAACCTGGTTCCCTCCAGATGTGTTGGATTTCAACTCCTGTCAGTACCAGCCAGTGTGGCAAATGGACAAGAATGCTGGGGGTTGCAGTACAAAAATTTGGAGGGCATAAGGCTGGGGAAGGCTGTGATAGAGGAAAAAGGGCTAGAGGCTTCCCCTTCTCCTTATTTTGGGAGAGCCTTGGGAATTCTTAAAAATTAGAGAGGCTGGCTTACATGTGAGGCTACTTTTTAAGTGATGGGATTTTGGCTATAGGAACTAGGCAATGAAGAACTCGCAGGGCGCCTGCCCCGCAAGTTCTGAGCTCTGCTTGGCCAGCCCTTGCTGATGCACATTTTCTGGGGCCTCTGGAATGTGCACAATTTCCCCGGCACACCATTAGCCTGCCAGGGGAAGCCCCAGAACGTGTGCTTTCCCTCTCTCCCCCCATGCGTCAATTGGGGCCTGAAAGGCCTCAACTGGTGCAGGTGGCGGAGAGGCACGGGAAAACACGCTTTTGGGGTCTCTGGAAAGTGCACACATTCCCGCAGCCAAATGGCCTGGCCTGGGAAATCTGCACACTTTCTGAAGGCACGAAAAGTGCACTTTCCTGCCTCCCCCCTTCCCCACCAATCAGCAGCTGAAGGGCCTCTTAACACAAGTGGTAAGAGGCCCTTTAAGGCCCCGATTGGTGTAAGGAGGAGGAGAAGAAAGGCTTTTCCCTTCCACTCTAACGGCCGTCACCATTAGAGTAGAGGGGGAAAGCTCTCCTCTTCCTCCTCCACCCCCCACAACGCCGATGGGGACCTTAAAGGCCCTGTTAATAGGGACTTTAAGGCCTCCATCAGTGGAGGGGGTTACTGGCTGGGGAAATTGTATATTTTCCCACTCTGTGTACATGGCAGCCACCCATCATTAATGCAGCAGGGGAAGGACAAAGGGCGTTCTGCCTGGACCTGTGCTCCTTTTGCCCTGCAGGCACGATGGGGCAAAATTCCGCCTGGCGCATCCGTCGAGGCCCTGGAGGGCTGGACATCCTATATATATAAAAAACCTTTCTTCAGCCCTAAGTCTTCCCACTTTCCTGATCAAGAAAATAAACGCTGTTTAAAAATAGAAAAAATGTCCAAAAATATCAATAATCCACAAATTTTCTCATTCTAGTCAAGTCAAAATAGGAAAAAAATGGTGGGCAAGAGAGAATTTGTGCTTTCACCAACCTGTCTGTGCCACTTTAGTAAATCACAAGAGTACCTTAACTAGAGGTGTCACTGAAGTTGACAGTTACCTCGTTCCAAATACAAATTTGTTCAGCTTGTAACGCTCATATATTACATTCTGCATAGCATGTCCCTTCGAAACTCTTATCTAACTTGGAACATATTCTACACCAATGGTCTTCAATGGGGTATCGTGAGATCAGTGTAGATGGCTTGTGGTAAAGCTGTTGTCACCATGTTGGGCAATTGTGAAAGTGGGTGCCATGTTGCAGGTTGGGAGTCCAGATGGGTCTCAGATCTGGACCAGTTAAAGACCACTGTTCTAGGCTTTATCAGGCAGACAGTGTCAGAAGCTCCTGGTTCACAGAATTCCTGGTGAAGGCTGGCAGAGGAGCATCGATGTAAAAAGTCTCCAGCAGCACTTTCAGACACACTTTCCAGCAAGTTCATATATATCAACCAAATTGAGTTGTCCTATTACTCCTATCAAGTCCACAGCATAGGGCATACAAAGTATGACTAAAGGCATATTATTTCAATTCCACAAGCAAACCATTTAACACACATCTTCTGGACACAGCACAATGTATCTAATATTATGGATTAAACACCTCTCTCTCTCTCTCTCTCTCTCTCTCTCTCTCTCTCTGTATATTTAGGTCTGTCTGCGTTCTTCTCCTGTTTGCGTTCGCTCCCTTACTCTAGGAATTGCAGTGTAAAGAGTCACAATAAAACTGTCTGAACAGACAAAATGCAGTGTCTTTGTCACATCAGAACAATTCACCCTTCTATCCATATATTGTCAAGATTAGAAATCTCTTGCTCTAGCTTGCAAGCTGGTGCAATTTATTTGATGCTGCCAAACCAAATCAGCAGCCAACTGGCCCAAAGTTCTTCAGCAGTCAGGGAAGACTTGCCGTGCAATAGTGACATTCAGAGGTGACATAACTGCACCACTAAATAAATATGCATTACAGTAGTAAAATGATTGCTAATCAGGATGCTGAAGAGTGAGGGAGAAGAAAACAGAGAAGCAAACATCTATCCATGGAGAAGTCTTGGGCAGGGAGCCATCTTTGCCCAGGTGATATCCAGTTCACACCAGCTTGTATCAAGAGCAGGTACCCCTAATGCCCCATCCTAATTATGAGCACTACTAATGAAGGTATCCAGACACAACTCAAGATTGATGGAATGTGAGATAACTAGTTCTGTTAGAACAGAAAACTAAAGAAAACTTGAATCATTTAAGCAATACAAATAAGGTTAGTGACAAATAGACATTCAAGATAGCTTTCTGCAGCTGTTCTAAAACTGTGTACACTAAACATTTGAGGGTGGGTGCCCTAGTCCTTCCATCTTCACTTTCATCACCATCTTCACATGGACGGTGTCTTTGTGAACAGGAGAGCCTCTGCTATCTGTGCAGGTTTTCCATGTGTTCTGGAATAATGGAAAATCAGTGTTCCAAAACAAATGGAAAACACTGATAGAGGAGGCTCTTCTTCGCGAAGTCACATGTAGAGGGTGGAAAAAGCAATGACCAAGGATGAAGAGCAAGGATGCTCCCCCCTCCATGCGAGTTTACTCTCAGAGGATTTGTAACGCCTGAATAGGGCTTGTATATCCAATGGATCTCACTGTACGAACTCCACCAGCAACACCTCCTGTTCAAGACAAACTTACACAACAACACAAACATCCAGGATGCTCCTGGCTGGTTGAACACTTAATCAAACACAATCCCTGTAATGTTCTTTAAGGAATTAACAGTTGTTTACAAAGCCAAAAAGTAGTTCATGCGCCTAACTGGGAGTAAACAATTTTGGAAACAATATAATTTTAAAGCCTCAGTAATTGGCGACAGCATTATTTGATGTTGAAAAGGAAAATGCCAGAATACATTTGACTTTTCAAAGTTCAATTCTACGCCCACAGTAAGGATACGGTCTGTACCAGGAAATAATACACCACCTTTGATCATTTCTCCCATGATGCACCCCACTGACCAAATGTCAACTGAAAACAAAATGCAATGACATTAACTGACTTGAAAAAAAGCAAAAAAAAAAAAAAAAAAAAGGACTTTAAAGGGAAAAACCCAGTGATAACAAAGAGCAGCGCAGGATGAAAATGAATGGAAGGGTGAAAATGTGCTCACTACCAAACCAGCAGAGACTATTTCCTACTGCTAGGTGCAGCCTCAATATAACCAAATTTCTTCTGCTAACAATTTTGTTATACTTATCAGAAGGAATTAAGTATTACCCGTTTAAGAAAAAAAAATGCATTTTCCAAGAGAGAAAATTGGGAAGGGAAGGGGGAAGGGGGAGAAGAGAGCCACCACAAGATATTAGTTATCAAAAATTCTGCTGCAGCAGCACAAGGATACAGTCCCTTCCTGGAAAGAGGATTTTGTGGCAAACCATTTCTCCCATAATGCACCCAACAGACCATAAATCCACTATGTTTGTAGCACAAAAAGAAGAAGCAAAGCAAAACCGTCACTGAAAATTAAAGAAGCAGCAGATAGGACATGACTGCATCTTACTAACTGCAGATAAAGCACCAACAAAAGGAAGAAGCAATCATGGGATCAAGCTGCAAATGTATTTCTGGAACACATACACGGCTCCATCTGCCAAGAACATCTTCTGGATTAAAACACAATGTTCCACGTGATAATTGTTCTTGTTTACTTCCCATGCATTTCAATGGGGCTCACACCAGGGATGTCCCTGATAGACCAAAACTCTAATGCTTTAAAGATTACCTTTGTATTACTGGGCTCATAAAGAAATTATGAGCAGTAACTGAATTACTTAACAAGGGTTGAAATGACAGGATACCCACCCACAGCATCTTAAATTAGTAATGAGAATCAATAATGGGGTGGAATAGGATGAATAAATTTAAACTTAATCCCAACAAGACTCAAGTTCTCTGGGGAGGCCATCTTGTCTATTCAAAGAGATGGTGTTCATCCTTTTCCGGATGGGTTGAAGATCAAGACTGCAGGCTGGTGAAAGTTCTAGATCCAGCCTTGTCACTGGAGACCAAGAAAGCCTTTGTGGTAAGGAGTGCCTCTCATCAAATTAAGCTGGACCTCTCTTAGACAAAGCATGGCCACAATTACCCGTGCTACTGTAAATTGTTGTATATGAGTCTGGCTTTGAAAGATGTTTGGAAATTGCAGTTAAATCAAAACGTAGCCATCAAGGCAGTGGGAACATATCTTTCCAGGATTTAAAGAACTTCACTGGCTTCTGGTCTGTTTATGAGCGCAACTGAAAGTGTTGGTGCCTGCCTTCAAAGCCCTATACAGCTTGGGTCCAAAGCCCTATACAGCTTGAAGGAATGTCTGCTCCCATACTAACCTGCCTGAGTATTGAGGGTATCTTTGCAGGTTCTCCTCCAAGTGCCTCCCACCATCTAAGGTAAGGTGCAAGACAACTAAAAGAGAGAGCCTTCTCTTTGGTGGTGGTGCCCCATTTTTCAAATTCCCTTCCCTAGGAAGTCTACCTCGTAGCCACTTTGCTTTCCTTTGGTGTTAGGACCTTTTCTTCTGCCACCCCCAGACTATAGAATGGCCTGCCGGAGGAGGTTCGTCACCTTAATGCTCTCTATGAGTTTAAGACAGCCATAAGACTAATCTCTTCCAGCAGGCCTACCCAGATGAATTTTAAACCTAAGAATTTTAAGATGCTGAGATTGTTGTTTTAATATTGTATTGGTTTTATATGCTCTTTTAACTAATTTTATGTACTATATTTTATTTAGTGTTGTTCCCCGCCTCGATCCAGAGGGAGAGGCAGATAATAAACAAATAAAGATATTATTATTTTGAATTTTGAATTTTATCTTAACCACCCTGAAAGCTTTGTTAAAGGGTGGTATATAAATCTTTAACAACTAAAATCTTAAAGGCTGATTTGAGAATTTTTATTTATTTGTTTATTACATTTTTATACCACCCTGAAGCTCTCTAGGCGGCTCACAAAAATTAAGGTTTTTGAAGGTTTTGAGAACTGGATAATAGTAATTTATTATTGCAATAAATGCTTCGCTTGGAGCACATTTACATTTCAGAGGAGCTGTGGCTCATGCGGAAAGCCCCAGGTTTATTCCCTGGCATCTTCAGGCAGGGAGGGAAACATTCCTGCCTGAGACTCTGGAGAACTGCTGTCAGTCAGTATCAACAATACTGAGCTACAGGGAACAATGATCTGAATCAATATAAGCCAACTTCTTATGTTCCAAAATTTAACCTGCATCTCTCTCTCTAAAGTCAACGGTGGTTGACTTTATATAACCTTTATATAATTGGTAACATATTATTAAATTGGACTAGAGAATTCTATTGTGATACATTTCCTGTGAATGGCACTCTCCCTCCAAACGAATAACAGAATATAAATGAGAGTGCCACTTGTGTGTCCCTGGTTTGTTTCACATTAAATAATTGAATCTTTCTCTAGCCATTTATTTTGTCTAACTAATCCAGAAGACAAGCCACTATTAAAAAGATAAACTGGTTTTCCACGTTAGAACAAAAAAATCCCATTTCTTCAACAATTATTTCTGGACATGAAAGTTTTATTAAAATCAGTGTACTACCTTTCCTATGAATCTTGTGGTATATGGTAAATATTTCACTAAAATATAAATATTATTTGCAAAGCAGATGCCCGGTCATTCCCATTTGTGTTAGAAGTTTGAGCTGTGGTCTACATGTGCAGCAGAAAGAGGTGTACAATGGATTGTCCCACTTCAAAGAGCAGGGTGGGGGAGCTATTCTTAAATGTTCATTCAGGTTAAAAGCTTCTTGCAAGGAAAACAAAATTCTAGCCCTTCACAGAGAAAGGTTCTTGCCTAGACCTCTTTCTACTAGTTTACGACTTGTAGAGAGGTTGTTGGGTTTTTTTAATGAAATGCCCTCCTTCTCCTATACCTGTAGCTTCAAAGTGGTCATTTTCTGCGTAAGCAAAGGGACTTTGAATACAGCCCGAGGCTGCAGTTTCCATGTAGCAAGGGTCCCCAACTTTTTTGGGCCAGTGGGCATATTTGGAATTTTGAGAGTATTATGGGCACTTTCACAAAGTAACTGTCATGGTGGGGAGGAGCTTGTCCAATATGACTGCTATGTTGAGTGCAGCCAGGCACAAAATACCTATTTCCTAGAAGGTAAACTGGTGAGGGTAAACATGAAGTAACATGCATAAACAGCTTTTTTATCTAATGACCAATGAAATAATGTATTCAAGTCTTGTTCTGAATTAATTGACCTTGTACAAGAAGGTACACTTCTTCGGCGCTCAGGCAATAGCCATATTGGATTCACCAAGAGAATCCAAATAGGAATGAGCAAACCTGTCTTCTCCCATTCAATGTCAGTCACTTTTACCCACTGTTCCGCTCTATTGTCTTCTATTGTTGATTCGTAAAATGGCTTTGTTATCCTCTGATCTACTTTTCCTCACTGTAAGTTACATCTATTTTTCATATGCGGTGTGTTGTGCATTACTGCTATCTATGCTCTTTTCTTTACAGAGCATAGACCGTGAGTGCAAACCTATGCATATACACTCAATAGTAAGACCCAATGCATTCAATGGGACTTACTAAGTGTTTAGGAGGCAGTCTGAGAGATCCATGCAAGGGCCTGGATAAGGAAATGCTGCTTACATAGAAGCATCAGTTCCAAGTTAAAGAGGAACTGTGGTAACGTACCTTTGACATACACATCCATTTTCCTCATCTCCTCACTCCCAATCCTCCCCACAATACCACGAAGGAACAAGTGGGGAGAGGAAACAGATCAGCACTCACTTTCTCTGAGCAGCGACATGGGAGGACTGGACCCCATGGATGGAACTGCTGGGATCGTCTAGAGAAAGAGAATGTGCGCAGCTGCTTCTGTCTGCTTGCTTGCCCTCTCTCACTGGCCTAGTGGAGCAGGAAGGACTGGGCCTAGCAATGCCCAAAAGCAGAGGCTCATCCTCTCACCCATCTGTGCTCTGGGTAGTGCAGCACTGGGGATTGGGTCCAGTGATCCCAAACCTGCTATTACACTGCACATAGGGAGGAGGAGGAGCAGTAACTAGAAGTGGTGTCTGCTTCTGTAAGAAGAAAACACAGTTTCAGCCTTGCTTAAGAACATCAGAAGTGCCCTGATGCTGGATCAGACCAAGGGTCCGTCTAGTCCAGCACCCTGTTCACACAGTGGCCAACCAGCCATCGGCCAGGGATGAACAAGCAGGACATGGTGCAACAGCACCCTCCCACCCATGTTCCCCAGCAACTGCTCATGCAGCCGTGTCGCCTAGGAAGACAATGAGAATAAGCAAGTACAGCCTCCCAGAGGGAGAGGACAGCAGCAACATCTGTTCATTACAGCCACACCTTGCCCAATTCTCCCCTCTCTGTGAACTTACCCCTTTCTCTCAGGAACACAGCAGGGAGGATTGGCTTCTGATCATGTGTGTGCCCTGCTCTCTCTGAGGATCTACATAAGTGAGCTCTCTGGACAGCACTTGCCCACAATCTTGGGGTGTGACCAATATCCAGTTCTCCACAGCCCACATCACAACCCAAGGACTGATTTCTATGTCCATTTATATTTGTATAACAGTAACTGATGTTAATTTTGTCCACTGTTTAAGCATGAGATCAAGGCAGATTTAACATATGAGAAAAATATTATTTTTACAGGTAGAAAAAAACAGTGCCCTAAGAGCGTATTTTATATAAGCAGATTTTATCTAAGCAAAAAAACTGCAATGCCTTCTCAATGTATAATAATGTTTCCTAACTGGCTTTCAACACAACATACTGGAATTAAATATTCTCCACACTTAGGATGGTGTTATTTTTTTAAAAAAGCTTTAGCAGCTTAGGAAAATGTAAAATGTAAAATTGCATAAATGTAACATAAAGCACATTATGTTAAGGAACAAAAATTTAAGTTGCTGACCATTTTCTT
Organism: Elgaria multicarinata webbii; assembly: GCF_023053635.1. Lineage (NCBI taxonomy): Eukaryota > Metazoa > Chordata > Lepidosauria > Squamata > Anguidae > Elgaria > Elgaria multicarinata. Next base: position 1,988,559 of record NC_086175.1, read on the forward strand.
TGTATCCCATTCCCAGGATGACTTCTGGTGCTCTGTAGTAACGAGTGACTACGTAAGGTGTCATCATAAAGCTGGTTCCTGCTGTTCTAGCCAGCCCAAAGTCAAGAATCTTCAGAGTGCAGTCAGATTTTACTACTATATTGCTAGGTTTCAAATCCTTAAAACAAATTGGACAGTGGGGGGTGGGGGAGGGAGAAAGGAAGAGACGTATCATTTTAAGGCAAGCATGAAAATCCCCAATATAAAATCAAGCAGCACACTGGAAACTGTATACAACTTGCTCAATACTTATAGATCAAAAATTGACCCGGTTCACATGACACGGCCCCTGTTACCTCGAGTTAAATAACACATAATGAGCTATAGCATGTGCTGGGCACATGCAGCTACCATTTTGAATATGCAACCGCCTGATTGGGGCAATTGGGGTTTGCACCATTTTGTGCAAACCCAGCCACCATGGGTTATTTGAGGGTTTAACCCTCAAATAACCTACAGTTGCCAGGTTCATATGACAGGGTCAAAATGGTCGCCCCCACACACACCACAATGGACTAAAGGGCCCAGCCATGTTGTACAAACCAACCCATTCAGGTGAATCTGAAAAAAATATTCTCTTTAGAAAATCATATAAGATTCATATCTATTCCAGAATCAAAAGGAGGAGGAGACATCAGAGAAGAACTTATCAAAAACTTGGCAATATTTCTGGACTGTGAAAAGGAATATTTAGAGACTGAAATTGACAGGGTTTATAGAATTAACTCTACATATGCCAGAACAAAGGGTGTCCCAAGAGTGGTACATTTTGTTAGAAAGAAGACAAGACACCAGGTTCTTCAGCAATTTTATGCCACCAAAATGAAGATGGAGGACAAGGAGATAATTATATTTAAGGGGATTCACGATAGAATACCACGTAAGAGAAAGGATTACGCATTTTTAACGGCAATTTTAAAACAGAAAAAGATTGTTTTTCGACGGGACGTCCCAGAAGGAGTGATTTTTACTTTCAAAGACCAGAGATTTTAGTTGAATTCAGTTCAAAAAGCGAGAGACTTCGTGGGAAAATTTAACAAGGATTTGTACAAGATGTAACTGGGAAAAGAAGACACTTTTGGCGCCTCAGGTGCCACAAGTATGGACTGAGCCACATTTAATTTAATTTAATTTTTTTAAGACCAATTTGAATATGGATTACAAGTATTTAACATGGAATATCTTTTTTTTTCTTTTCTTTTTTTGAAGTGCACCCCCCACTACGGGATCTTATTCCTGTTTCCAAAATCTCATTGCTACTTCTAGAGGTGCTTTCCCACTCCCCTTAGATAATACAAATTCTAGGAATATTTAACATGGAATATCAATGGAGTGAATGCTCCCCCAAAGTGGAAAAATATTTCACTATTTGAGAAAACTAAAACAAGACATTATCTGTTTACAAGAGACTCATATTAGGAAAAAAGATAAAACATTTGATTAATAAGAATCTGGGTGAAGAATTTATTTCAGCAAATATGGAAAAGAAAAATGGAGTTGTCTTGTATATTAAACCACATTTGAATCCGGAATTAGTACTGTCTAATGAGCAAGGCCGATTTGTAGGAGTAAAAATCAACTTAAATGGAGCTACAACTATGATGTTAGGAGTTTACGCTCGTAATGAGTTTAAAGCAGAATTTTGTAAAAAGCTGATGGACACTATAACAGAGTTATCTTATGACAGTTGGTATTTGATGGGAGATTAGAATGGAGTGATTTTCCCTCAAACAGACAGAACCTCGGGAAAAAATATCAAAAGCCAACAGGGGAAACTTCCAAAATGTTTTTTTGATTTGATGGAGAATTTGGGATTGATGGATATATGGAGGCAGAAAAATGGCGAAAGGAATATACTTTTTTTTCCTCAGAGACATAATTTTTTTTCAGGAATAGATATGATTTGGGCAACTAGAGAATTTGTTACAAGGGTGAATAAAATAGAGATTTTACCTAAGTCTTTTTCAGATCACAACCCTATACTTATGGTCTACAAAATAAAAGCAAACACCTTTACGTGGAGATTAAATGAAGCTTTGCTACAAAATTGAACAATCGTAAGGGTACAGATGTGAAAATGATTTGGGATGCAAGTAAAGCCTTTATCAGAGGCCATTTCATACAACAAAATAACCAACTAACGAGAAAAAGAGAAGAAAAATCACAAAACATTCTGAAAGAGATTTTTAAAAAACAAGAAGAGTTAAAGAACTCTCCTGGAAAGACAAATATTCTTTTTACTAAAAAGACAGCTGAAAGACGTTAGAACTGTATTAAACATCTTGGAGTATTTCGAAAACCATCCAGAAAAGCAAGCTGCGCTGATTTTCCTTGATGCAGAGAAGGCCTTTGACAATCTTAATTGGAATTTCTTATTTAAGATCTTGGAGGAAATGAGCTTTGGAGAAAATTTTATAAAATGGATCAAATCAATTTATACTTCACAAAATGCTCAAATAATTATTAACAGAGATTTGTCAAAATCGTGTGAAATACAAAGAGGAACAAGACAGGGTTGTCCTTTGTCAAGTGTTGGAAGTATTGAACAGAGATATAAGGCAAGATGAAAGAACTGGAGGAGTAAAGATTTAAAAAGTCATAAATTGAGAGCTTTTTCGGATGACTTGGTGCTTACTTTGGAAAAGGGAATTGAATTTTTGATGAATAAATTGAAAGAATTTGGTGCAGTAGCAGGTTTTAGGGTGAATAAACAGAAGACAAAGATGTTAACAAAAAATATGAAAACGCAAGAGCAAATGAAGTTGATAGAAAAAACAGGTTTTAAGTTAGAAAAGAAGGTAAAATAATTGGTAATTATTCTAACAAACATGAATTGTATGTTGTTTCATAATAATTATGTTAAGGTGTGGAATGCAATTAAAGAAGATTTAGTAAGATGGGATAAGGTTCAACTGTCACTTCTGGGGAGAATTGCTACAATTAAGATGAATGTTTTATCAAGAATGTTGTTTTTGTTCCAGACAATACCTATTGTGTCATCGCAGTTACCATTCAAGCAATGGCAGAAAGATATATCTAAATTTATATGGCAGGCAAAAAAAACCCCAAGAGTTAAATATAAAATATTACAGGATGCAAAGGAAAGAGGAGGTCTGGGCTTGCCAGACTTAAAATTATATTTTTCTGCCTGTTGTTTGGTATGGACTAAGGAATGGATGTTGTTGAATAATAGAAGACTATTGGAACTGGAAGGAGATATGGGTGGCAAGGGTACTTGTGGTACAATAAAGTTAAGGTTAACGTAGAATTTAATAATCACTATGTACGGCGTGCTATTTTTAGGATATGGAATAAATACAAACTTAGGTTTTGTCAGAAAAGACCTTTGTGGCTATCAGCATAGGAAGCCCACCACAGAAGAGAATTATCAAGTATGTATAATTGGTTAACATATCGTGATGCATTAGAATTTTCACAAGGTGAATATAAATTAAAATCAAGAGAAGTGCTGATGAAAGTTGTATGCCAATGGTTTTCATATTTACACATGGTGGAAAGGTTTAAATTAGATAAGAAAATGTGCGGTTTTGAACAAACAAAGTCTGAATTTGAAAAGAAATTATGTACAAATGATGAACATGTTATTGGAAAAATGTATAAAATTCTGTTGAAATTTGAGATGGAGGATGAACAAGTAAAGGATTGAGTGATAAAATGGAGCCAAAATTTTGGACATAATATTTGGACATAATATACTAATGGAACAAGATGTGGTTAAAAGGTTTAAAGTTTGTGTTAAGTTCTAGTCTAAAATAATTTTTTTATAAGATGATGTATAGATGGTATATGTCTCCTTCGAAGGCTAAAATGTATAAAGGGGTCTCGGGAACCTGTTGGAAATGTGAAGAACAAGAAGGAACATTTTATCATATATGGTGGACATGTAAAAAAGTGAAAAACTTTTGGACACAAATTCATTCTTAAATTCAGAAGATATTAAAGACAAATATACAACTGAAGCCAGAATATTTCCTCTAGGGTTTAATGGACGAGCAGAGTCAGAGTCAGAGTCAGTTTATTGTGTTACAAGCAGTTAGCCATTATACACAAGTTATAAAAGAGAACAGTTTACAATAAAAATAATTGAGCATCATAAAAGGGGTCACTACCCAAACCCTTCATGCATTATAAAGAACGTATCTGCATAGACTTAGCTAAAAATTTCAACACTCTAAAAGAAACAATATTTTTTGCATCTGATAACAAATGACAGACTTTAACATGTGATGAGGAGACCTTCAGCGATTTTAGCAAGGGAGAAATATAAATATTTCTAAGATAGTTATACATAGGACATTCAAGCAAAACATGAATTAAGTCTTTGATAGAGACTGCATTACATCCACATACTCTATCTTTAATTGGTAATCTCTTATATCATCCTAGCTGAACTGCTAAAGGGAGAACATTTAATCTTACCTGTGTAAAGATTATCCTCAATTTAATGTTGGGTATTTCCACCAGATAACTTGGTAGAGATAAATAAAATGGCGTGAAAGAATTATAGAAAGGGTTAGTTTTACAGGACTTAAGCTCTTCTGACTGAGACTGCATCTCTATATCCTTTAACCTTTGCAATAGCAGGGTTTTAGCTTTATCATGGCCCTAAGATAAGAGAAAGGGCACTGAAAATCCCAGATTTATTATAACCCCTTGCTTTCTATGCATCCATGAGTCTGAGCCCTCCTCTGCCAATGTCATCAGAAGAATCTCTGACAATTGTTGGAAGATGGATTTTAACCAAAAGAGCAGGGCTAATCTAAGAGCTTCCACTCTAATTGGCATAACTCCTGCTTCTGCACACAGGAGTGCCAACTTTGTAGAGCTGGGCGCTGCCAAAAGTCTGCGCAAAAATTTGTTTTGCGCTTTTTCAAGTTGATCTAAATTTGTAAGCGCCCACAAGGGGGCTCCATATAACAACATGGGCAAAACCCTAAGCTTATAAAGTTCCATTGTGGGCTGAAACAAATTTCCCCCTTTTGTCCAGTAAAATCTTAAAAGCCCGTTCAAAGTTCTTTCCGCAAGCAATGTACTTGCTTGAACCTGAAAGGACCAGTTGCTCGTCCAATGAAACACCACACCAAGATATTTATAAGAGGAGACTTGCTCTAGTTTATTCCCATCAAGTTGCCAATTGCAGATTTTTTTTAATTTACCAAATATCATGGTTTTTGTCTTTTCATAATTGATGGAGAGAAGTTCGTTCTTGCAATCTGCGAAGCCCAATTTGGGTATAGGAGATCAACACAGCATCATCTGCGTATAGAAGGATAGAAAACGTCTGACTACCGATTTTAACTGGGAAATACTTATCGCCTCTTAAAAACTCAACGACATCATTTACATAGAGGTTAAAGAGGAAGGGTGTAAGCAAGCATCCCTGCCTCACACCTTTTGTGACTGGAATCGAGTCTGTTAGGTGTCCTCTATCTAATCTGATTTTCAAAGATGTGTTAGAATAAAGAGACTTTATACATATTAAAAGTTTCTGGTCAATACCCAGAGACTGTAGTTTGGTCCAGAGGCATTCCTGTGGGATAGAGTCAAAGGCAGCTTTAAGATCAATGTACGCCACATAAACATACTCTACAATACTGGCCAAGTACTTATCCACAACATGCTTCAGCATAAAACAATTATCAAGGGTGGATCTGCCGGTGCGAAAGCCTGTCTGTTCCGGGGCCAACAAAGCATGTTCCTCAACCCAATCCTCCAATTTATCAAGGAGAAATCGAGCATAAATCTTCCCTGGTACATCAAGAAGGCTTATTGGCCTGTAATTGGATGGGTTGTTTCTCGAGACCTTATAAATCGGGACCACTATGGCAGACGACCAACTGGACGGTGTGATACCTGAATTATTAATTTGGGGAAAGAGCAATGCGAAAATCGGCGCCCACCAGTTGGGGAAGGTAGTAAAAAGATCAGGTGGGAGTCCATCTCCACCCGGAGCTTTCCCATTTTTTAATGTTAAAATTAAAGATTTGGTTCTTTCGACTGAGATGTTACCCCAATCACATTCACAATTACAGTCCAAACAATCATCAACAGGGAGTCCAGAAAAGACAGAATCATTAAATAGCCTCCTAAAGTGATCTTCCCACTCAAATTTAGCAATGGAACCATCTATCACAGGTTGCGACCTTTTTTCTAACCTCGCTATTATATTCCAAAATTTAGATGTATCTTTTTGGAAAAGTGCTAGACCGAGTTCCCTCCACTGATCCCTATAATAGCTATTTTTTTCTCTCTAATTAAATTTTTATATTTCCTACGTAAATTGTAAAATTCCAAAGGTATTTTAGGGAGGTTTTTGGTACAATAGTCTTTAATAATACTCCCCATTTGCCTTTTTAGAGCCCTGCAATCCTTATCATACCATGAATTTTCCTTTTTAGTCTGATGGATTCTTGACTGAAGATGCTTTTTTACCTCAATAAAAAGAGGTCTAAGAAAATTTATTACTTTATCAAATAGCTGGATCACTAGCTCAATAGAGGACGCTTGGAGGAGATCTTAGGGTCAGAAGTTCAGATGAATAAAGCCTCTGCTGAAGATCTGCTTGTAATAAAGGACTCCACTTAATCCTTTTATCTGATGTCAATTTCACTTGGTCAGAATCTAAATGATAACTGACGGAGGAAGAAACCTCATTTAGTCCCCGAAGAGAGAATCTAAGTGGTTGATGGTCACTGCCAGCTATGGAATCAACTAGGAAGAAAGAGCACAGTGACTGGAAGGCATAGGAGATCAGTACATAGTCCACTATACTCGCACCACCGTTGTTTATAAAAGTAAATTCTCCATCTAACTGGTCCAGATGTGAGCCATTGATTATCATTAAACTTAATTTAAGGACCAGAGCAAAGAGAACAAGGCCGGAATCATTAATCTTTTTGTCTTTGGACTCCCGATGTTCAGTAGCTTCACACAATTCAGTTGGAATGCCTGAGGCCCTAGCAACAGCTTGATTTGAGGAGCCTATGCGCGCATTGAAGTCGCCAACAATTACAAGTGGGACCGTTGGAAATTCATGTTCTAGTCCACCTAGATAATGTTCAAACTTGGACCAACAGTCTTCAACAAAATAAGGTGAGCTCCTAGGGGGGACATAAATGTTAACAATAATGTAGGATTGTTGTGAATTTTTAACAAAGATGGCCATAGCAAATGGGGTCAGCCCTTTAAGATGGATAATAGAAACTGAAAGGGAGATAGATATCAATATAGCAAGCCCACCACTAGACCTACCCTTTGTTAGAGAAGGGGATGCAGAACTTGAGTATGACACATAACCTGGCAGCCAAATATATTGATTTAACCAAGTTTCTTAGAACAATAAAATTTGAAATTGATTAATATAGGATAGGAAATCAGCATCCTCTAGCTTATTTTTCCATCCTATGTTCCAAGAAAGGCATAGAAAATCTGTCTTAGGTTGAATTAATAGTCAATTATAGTTTGGAACCTGTGTTTCAGTGACAGTTTCTTCCGCTGCTATTAATCGATTTTCTGTCAGAAAAGGGCTGCCATTTAATTGATGCACATCAGCAGTAAATGTGACTTGTTTCCCCATCTTGGGTTCTTCCATTTCATGTGGCTCCAGTTTCCTCATAGCTAGCAAATTTGTCGTTGTTTGGCGTGCGTGATCAGAGATAACATTCCTGATTTTAGAAGGAGTCACAAAGGATATTAAATCCTCCTGGGACATTGGTTCATGGTAACCTTGACCTTAATGTATCTAATCTATTGATTATGGCCTTTTTTTCATTCAGAGGTAGGCATTTGTAAAAACTAATTAACTGCTCTTCTTCCGGAATCCTAGAGGCATTAGATGAAGAAGCATGTAAAATAGCCTTTTCTGGTAGAGAAGATGGGCCAGGGAAGTCTCTTAAGGACTGGGGATTTTCTAGTCGCAAAAAGGGTAGAAGAGGTAGCCTTACTGCATCTAAAAAAACTCGGGTAGAGATGACATCAAACCTAGCTAAAAGAGCCTTCTCCTTCATAATCATTACTGGTATTTTATCAGATCTAAACAGTAAAATACGCTTTTGCACTAGTGGAGGGGCATACAGCTTATCCATAGACACTAAAACAATTTCCTTCAGTGGTAGTTGTAATAGATAACTAAGATGTGTCTGTATAGAAGACAAGGTGTTCCATTGGATAATATGGTTTCTGTTAGGGTATACAGTTAAAGCTATCCTGTTAGGCTGCAGAAGAAGAATTGAAGCAAACTGAGAACTCACGACTGCAGATGACTGAGAAGAGTAATCAGGTACCATCCTATCATCTATCTTTTTAATAGGTGACTTAAATAAGGGAACAGAATTTTGCCCCTTCATGACTGTTACAAGACTATCAACTCTATTTGAGATATCTCTAAGTTCCTTATATATATTTTCAACTGTTAGGGCCACCAAGTTATAATGCTGTTCGAAAAGAAGCCTATCATTACAAAAGGAAGCAGACTTTCCCTTAGCTTCATCAGCATTATCATTAATATTTTAATATTAATATTAATATTTTATTAATTAATATTAATATTTTCTATTATACTATTCTGATTTATGACATTGTTTCCAGCACGTAAAGGTTGGGGCTCAAAACTCTCCACCTCCAACACACTAAATCTGTTAGAAGTAGGGATAGTAGGCTTGTAAGTATCTAATTTATAAAACTCATAAATTCTAAGCTGTTTAGTAACTCCAGTTCGATAGTTCGAACTGGAGTTACTACGAGCACGCTTTCTCAGACCCATTGAAGTTAACGGTTCCTTGTCAATCAGACAATAATAAAATAACAAATCAGATTAAATTACTAAAATACACTGACTAATAGAACGAGCAACTTAATTACACCCACACCCCCAAATCTAGCAACATACAGACTAACAGACTCTAAAAATGAGAAAATTAAAAAGTTACAAATTGACTCTACTTGTACAAATCAACTCTGCTTATAGTCCCAGAGAGTTGAGATGTATGCTTTCTGAAAATAAAGATCAAAGCAGCTGTAATTCGTTAAAATTTCGTTTTTGTTTTCCTTCCTCGAAGCTTCTTTCCTTTTCCTTCTTAGACTTTCCTCTCCTCCCGGCTCCCAAGTCCTTGGACAAAATCAGGTTCTAAGAGCTTGAAACGGTACATGGCAAAATCTCCTAGCAGGGAGACTACACTCAGACCTCGGCGGCGTCTTTCTCGTCGTCAGCTCTCGCTCTCTCTCTCTCTGTATGCTGTTAGCTACAGGCTTGAAACTTCTTGCATTCTTTCTAGCCTTGTTTCAAAGTAATTAATACAGCAATAGCTTATCCTGGAGTGGGAGGCAAACGACTTGTCTTCTGTATCTTAAACGCGGCCTTCAAGGTCGTAACATGGATTCCCTCAGCCACTCCTAGGTTGTTTGGCAAACAAGCAAAAACAACTCTCGCACAAAAGCCCAATATGAAAGGGAAGGCAACAAGCAGATGAGAGAGCTGAAAGGAAGGCAGAATCCAAACAAGGTATTAACTTAAAGATAAAATCAGCAAAGCAGAGCAGAGCAGAGCAACTAAGACGTGCATCGTACTGTGCCACCATCTTGATGTCCGGCCGGATGAGCAGATGAAAAGGAACTATGGGACTTTATTCTTATATATGATATTCTATGCATAGACTATTCTATGCACAAAAATGGAAAGGTTCAATATTGCCCACAATTGATGAATGGCTAATGAAGATGAAGATGGTGGAACTGGCGGGGATGGCAAAATGAGCATCAATAGTTAGAGAAAAGTCAACAGTTATGTTTTTGACTGAATGGAAACTTCTTATAGACTTTTTGCAGGGAGTAGAAAAAAATGACTTGTACATCTGTGGATTCAGTGATTAAGAAGAAAATTTTAGATAAAAAAGGGGAAATTTGATTTTTGCAACTTTAGAATATGAGAAGATATAGTTATATATTATATGGTTGCAATTATATGGTTACTTGATATGTGGTTGCAGTTATAGAATATGAGAAGATATGTTTTTCTGTGGAGAAAATCGGAAGTCTATCTTAATTTTGTATGTTTTTTAAGTGTTTTGTGTGTGTTTTATCTATTTGTATGTTCTTTTTTTCTGCTTCTTGAAAAAAGAAAATCTTGTAAGCACCAGAGTGATGAGATTTCTTACAGGCATTTTTTTTACTTACTTAAAGTGAATTTACCGTGCCTGGGTCCAGCTCCAGCTGAGAGCCCCCTCCCTCCTGCTACCAACTGTCTCTGCAGAGGCCACCAGTGAGGGAGGAAGCAGCAGCCAGGCACCTCTCCACCGTGCCTGGGTCCAGCTCCAGCTGAGAGCCCCCTCCCTCCTGCTACCAACTGTCTCTGCAGAGGCCACCAGTGAGGGAGGAAGCAGCAGCCAGGCACCTCTCCACCGTGCCTGGGTCCAGCTCCAGCTGAGAGCCCCCTCCCTCCTGCTACCAACTGTCTCTGCAGAGGCCACCAGTGAGGGAGGAAGCAGCAGCCAGGCACCTCTCCACCGTGCCTGGGTCCAGCTCCAGCTGAGAGCCCCCTCCCTCCTGCTACCAACTGTCTCTGCAGAGGCCACCAGTGAAGGAGGAAGCAGCAGCCAGGCACCTCTCCACCGTGCCTGGGTCCAGCTCCAGCTGAGAGCCCCCTCCCTCCTGCTACCAACTGTCTCTGCAGAGGCCACCAGTGAGGGAGGAAGCAGCAGCCAGGCACCTCTCCACCGTGCCTGGGCCCAGCTCCAGCTGAGAGCCCCCTCCCTCCTGCTACCAACTGTCTCTGCAGAGGCCACCAGTGAGGGAGGAAGCAGCAGCCAGGCACCTCTCCACCGTGCCTGGGTCCAGCTCCAGCTGAGAGCCCCCTCCCTCCTGCTACCAACTGTCTCTGCAGAGGCCACCAGTGAGGGAGGAAGCAGCAGCCAGGCACCTCTCCACCGTGCCTGGGTCCAGCTCCAGCTGAGAGCCCCCTCCCTCCTGCTGTCAACTGTAACTGCTGACCTTTCCAACTAAGATTGTAGTGCCTGAATTTGCTTTCCTTTCCCCCCTCCTCCTCCTCCTCCTCCCTCCCAATCCCCTTTCCTTTTGTGTCATGTCTTTTAGATTGTAAGCCTGTGGGCAGAGACTGTCAAGAAATACTTTTGTAAGCTGCCGTGAGAGCCTTTTTTGGCTGAATGGCGGCATAAAAATCCTTAAATAAATAAAATAAATAAATAAAATTTTACATTTTAGCTCCCAGGCGGCATATACTGGGATGTCACAACACCAGAACCTAGAGTAAGGATTGTTACTGATACACAGGCTTTCACCACTGAATTAGACAAGATGCAGAAAAATTACATTAATAGAGTCTTTAAACCGGGATTCTTAGTTGTAAAACTGCTTGGAAAAAGGATTGGACTTTTAAGGCTTTATTAATTAGTTCTGCCCATGAAATAAAACAGGGCACTGTGCACTTCCATACCCCAGCCAAAATTAGAAAAAACTAAAAACAAAACCAATAATATGCCAACATTTTAACACCAGCCAGAACTGGGTTACACAGCATTATTACTAATAATAATTTCTTACCCGCCTCTCCCTTTGGATCGAGGCAGGGAACAACATTAGATTAAATTTTGTTTTAACTGTTTTATTCTGTTTTTATTTTCATTTTACCTTGTACACCGCTCCGAAATTTCTCAATGGGGAGCGGTATATATATATTCTAAATGAATAAATAAATAAACATTAGTACAACAATACAATATAAATCAAATACATAAAATTAATTAAAAGAACATATAAAACCAATACAATATTATAATAACAATCAGGACATCTTAAAATTCTTAGGTTTAAAATTCATCTGGGTAAACCTGCTGGAAGAGATTAGTCTTTATGGCTGTCTTAAACTCAGAGAGAGTCTTAAGTTGACAAATCTCCTCCGGCAGGCCATTCCACAGTCTGCAGGTAACAGAAGAAAAGGTCCTCTGGGTAACAGTTGTCAGCCTAGTTTTGGCTGAGTGAAGTAAGTTCTCCCCAGAGGACCTGAATGTGCAGGGCATATTGCACAGGAGAAGACGATCCCGCAGGTAACCTGGACCCAAAGCATGTGAGACTTTAAAGGTAACACTTTGTACTTCGCCCGGAAACTAATTGGCTGCCAGTGGAGTGATTTTAAAGTTGGTGTAATATGGTCACCCCTAGATGTACCAGTGACCAACCTGGCTGCCATATTTTGAAATAACTGAAGTTTCCGAACTAGGTACAATAGTAGCCCCATTGCAGAAGTCAATGCAAATGAAAAGTAGGAACTTGCATAAGGTAAGATAGTAGGTAATTAATGTTAATTACAGTGCATAATTACAAGGGGCAGAGCTCAGACTGCAGAAGCAATAATGGACTTTAACATCTGAGACTCTACCCAACAACTTCATAGAAATTCTATATTCATGGGAACAGAAGGAATGATTAAAGCAAACAGTCAGAATGGCCTATACTTGCAGGCTTTTGAAACAGTTGGGCTACTGGTACAATACCTGGGGTCTACAGGTTCCATCGCACAAAACGAGGATTACAAAACCACTGCTGTGATGAGAGCAGAAATGTATGATCTATTGATTTCATACCGTCGTCAATTTACTATGTCCAGATTGAGTTCTTTCTCAGAATAGTCTCAAACATATGGTTTAAATTCAAATCAATTTTGAAAAGCTATGCAAATGCTAATTTTAATTTAGCACAATCTTTGTGGGAAAGTTTGGCAATGGTACAGATTTTCCTTCAAGTGAATAGCAACCTGGTTGATGCAAGGGGTAGAAAGAAAAACACCCCCAAACAAAAGTGTTAAAACAACTGCAATAATCTCACTAACCCTATGTATAATTCCAGCTGAGTGAAGATGTTTTATACCACACAACATCTGATAGAGGAGATAGGACATTCGTTCATGGTCAAGCTCCATTTGAATCACTTGGCAGAGATTTGCATCCATGAGCTCCATCACTATGTAACTTTGAGGGAGATCAGAAAGTAAAATGAGATGACAGCAGCACCTTTGATTAATTGTGCACTCATAATAACTAAACATGCTTTGCAAAAATCATACTTACACATCTTGAAATTCTTCCAGTGACTTCTGTGGGGTAAAGACATTCAATAGGCCAATGATCTATGGGGTAGAAGGAGGTCATGAAAGCCCTCAATTTGATACTGATTACTTTTAAATAAACCAGGCAGCAATTGCAAAAAGCAAAACAAACTGGAATACAGAATAAAATTTAATCAGTTTAGAACTTCCCTGAAGTCCTTTATCTTTGACAATGCATTAATTCTGGGTCCTGATTCACTTAGGCCCCATCAAACCAGCTTGAAGTCACAGTATCTGAAGGAACACTTCTTCTCATAAGTTCCTACCCATGCCATTTCTGCTTGGAACTAACCAAATGCTCTATGGGGTAGTCAGGATTTATATCAGAGGCAGGGGTTTGTCACAGGGCAACTCATAAATTGAATAAATGAAATGAATACATGCTGAGCCCCAAAGCTCCCATTGCTCAATTTCAAATCTCTCTTCCTAGTCAGGTCCCATACAAGAGCATGTGGAGGCAGAGCAAGTGAAAGACTGTTAAGTACACGTTGGTGAACTGTTGAAAGGAAACCTTTTATGCATGAGGTGGCAGAATTAAATATACATTCAGGTGGTGTTAGAATCTGGATAGTCTGGACTTTAATATGGAGCTGCATCAAAGGTAGTTCTAATAATTGAATATACTGGTAAAAACTTTAGCTGCTCTTCTTGTTGCAAGGTACTGAAGGGTATGAATCAAGCATTTGCTGAATTCTACCTGTAACCTAAAAATCCCAAGGATTATTAGTGTTGGAATTCAAGGTAATATTCTACAGAAGTGAAGGGTAAGAAACAAAGAATGGTCTTTTGCTGTCACCCATCCCAAAAACAGAGGACAGAATGGCTAAAATCAAGGAAGTTTGGGAAATAGGAGTCGATTTCTGGTGCTGAAAACCAATTCCTCCGCTAAGGATGTGCTTAGAGGCATCTTGTTTTGCAATTCTATGTATGCCTAGTGGAAAAAATATTTTGTACCTGGCTTCAGCTGGTGGACCTGGGGTTCTAGTATAAAACAAAGTAGATCCTGCATGCATAAAGTCTACCCACCCCTACTCTATGCTCTTTTCCATTTCTTGTAAGAAAGGAGCCGAGAGAGTGAAAAAACAATGTTTTGTCAATATTTTGAGCATCTGTAGACATGGAGAGTACATTTTTTAAAAAATAACCACATTTTGCAGGGTCAAGTGAAGACTACCCAGATTCTAACATCACCTGAGTATGTTTAATTCTGTCACCTCATGCCTAAAAGGTTTCCTTTCAACAGTTTACCAACATGTACTTAACAATCTTTCACTTAATCCTCAGCACTTAATATGTATATTTTTTCAGTTTTCTAATCCTTCTAAATGGAGTAGCATTGACCCTAACAGCAGTTAGAATAATATGTATTTTTCCACTGAATTTTGAGAGCTGGGGCAAGGAAGACATATGGCACTGCAGTTTACGAACACCTGAAAGATGGAGTTGTGGAAGATGTACATGAAAGTGTTCTTTTTTTCAGCACTGCCAGGTTATATTTGACCTCAGGTATCAACAGTGGATTAATTATTGCTGAACTACTAGGAGTTATTTTTTTAAACTGAAGATTAAATCTATCAAATTCAGTCATCAATGCTGGGAGGGCTGTACTTGGATCAGTAACATATGCATATTGTTCACTTAAGATGGAGTTTACATTTAGTGACTCATATTTTGAAACTTTAAATTGAAGGTTGTTCCTCAAGACAATAGAAAGGTCAAACAGCAGGGTGAAGGATATTTGACACCCATTTGACACCTCTATGAAGTCTAACCATAGGATTATGTTGATTGTAGGCTGTTACCATAGCTCTGGGTGTAGCATATTTCACACCAACTAGTCTAGAAAAACCTGAGCCAAATTCTATCTCTACTAGAGCACATCTCAGATACTGCCATTCCTCTAAGTCAAACGTCTTCCCAAGCATTCACCAACAGCACTGCCAGTGGGTGCTTCTAGCACCATGGGTGAGATTAATTGTCCTGTTGATTTAATCCATGAAATTCTGTCCTGGCATAAATCATGATTAATCAGAAGAGACGTAATCACTGATTATAACATTCAATGTATTTGATGTAATTGCAATAAAAATATTGGGAGTCTTGCTTAATCAGTCTGTACAAGGGAGTGCCAAATCTTAATCATAGAATAGCAGAGTTGGAAGGGGCCTACAAGACCATCGAGTCCAACCCCCTGCTCAATGCAGGAATCCACCCTAAACCATCCCTGACAGATGCTTGTCCAGCTGCCTCTAGTGTGGGAGAGCCCACAACCTCCCTAGGTAACTGATTCCATTGTTGTACTGCTCTAACAGTTAGGAAGTTGGGAGGAACATTACGTTATTGAATAAAAGTAACTATTTAGGGATTAGGGCAGCTGAACATTTTTGTAAGAATTCAGCAGTAAAGCCATCTATGCCAGGGGTTTTGACCAGTCTAAGGCCACTAATGACCTGCTCTATCTTAATCTCAGCAATCAAACTACCCAGCCACTGTTTCTGCTTCTTTGTTAATTTAGGGATTTCTAATTGATTTATATGATCTTTTACAGAGGACAAGGATGGATTGACTGATTAGTGAAAGGTTTTAAAATATGTTGCAAACGTTCTACATTGATCTGATGAATCAACAAGAAACCTAACTAGACTTGGCCTACTGCTCATAAGCTGTTTAGTGTAAAGCAGGAGTGGGCAAACCTTTTGGGACAGGGCGTGCATTGGCCCCTAAGGAATCTTTTCATGGACTGCAAGAGTATGAGGGTTTGGTGATGAGTGGGACAGTGGTGGGTGGGCCACTCTGACAGACAGACATAGACACACACAAATACATCTAATATCAGAATTGTTGGGGTGGGGACAAGGTTAAACCTCTCCCCCGGAGCAATCCTGATCAGGATCTCGCCGGGGGGGGGGGAGGCCCCTGACCAATGAACCTGATCACTGTTTCCACTTCAGAGAGAGAATTGCCCACATGTGGTGTAAAGCAAACCTTTCTGTGCCTTGTTTCCAGTAAATGATTTTCTCTTGCTTGCTTGAATGGTTGGGTACTGATTTCTTATATTTGTCTTCCAAAGCAACTATTTCAACACGGCCATAACATTTTCTCTTTCTCTTTATAAATCTTTCTTCACACGCCCAATGATAATTGGAATTAGAACTCTGAAAAAGGAACTGATTGATAGTCCTTTTTTCCTATTATGGAAGTGCTGAAGCTAGAGGCTTGAATCAGGATTACAGATCTTTTTTTATCACACTACATGTGATAATTGGCTCATCTAATCTCAGTATATTTGTTACCAGCAACAGTTGCAGTGTACATGACCACTGTTAATAATGTGATTACTACCCTCAGTCCTTTTCCGCACTGAATTTCCTTCTGGCTTCACTGTTTGCAATTCTCCCCTCCTCTCCCACCATATGTACTGTGTAAAAACCCTGAAAGTCTCCATAATACTTCATGTATCTATGGCTGCGAGAGCTGGACCATAAGGAAAGCTGAGCGAAGGAAGATAGATGCTTTTGAACTGTGGTGTTGGAGGAAAATTCTGAGAGTGCCTTGGACTGCAAGAAGATCAAACCAGTCCATACTCCAGGAAATAAAGCCAGACTGTTCACTTGAGGGAATGGTATTAAAGGCAAAACTGAAGTACTTTGGCCACATAATGAGAAGACAGGATACCCTGGAGAAGAGGCTGATGCTAGGGAAAGTGGAAGGCAAAAGGAAGAGGGGCTGACCAAGGGCAAGATGGATGGATGATATTCTGGAGGTGACAGACTTGACCTTGGGGGAGCTGGGGGTGGCGACAGCCGACCGAAAGCTCTGGCGTGGGCTGGTCCATGAAGTCACGAAGAGTCGGAAACGACTGAACAAATAAACAACAAATCTAATGAAGCAGATTAAAGTCCATAAAAGCTTATGCCAAAATAAGTGTGTTAGTCTTTAAGGTGCCAGAAGACTTTGTTGTTTAGGGATTTGAGTGTCACTGATGCCTGACTTAAAAAATAAATAAAATAAAGTTTATTTGTGTAGCAGAAGCCATTAAAATAAAACAGAACACACACAAAAACAAGAGTAAAATACACGTCAGTTTATAATAATAATAAAACCTAACAGTAAGGGTTTACTCGTCAAGACAGTTCGACTTATCACAAACTTTCCTCCTTAAAATTGCTCCTCTAAAAGCAAAGCAGACCACCTTTTTAGAAACCTGAGGTGACCTATGCCCAAATAAAAAACTATCAAATTTGATTTCATCAAATTTGCATCATTTCAATTCATAAGCTCAATCAATTTGAAAGGAATGATGCCCAGATCTTTCTTTGTATTAAAATATCCCTGAAAATTGTCACCTACAAAGTTCACAACATATGTGACTATCACAAGGCCACTAGTATAATGTAACAGCTGTAACCTGAGGTTTCCAGTTCAAATCTAGCTTCTTCACAAACTTGCCAGGCAGCCTTAAGCAAGCCACAGTCTCAGCTTCCTTTCCGCAGCTGTCATACATGAACCTTTCTAACAGGGTTTGCTTTCTAACCTCTAACAGACTAGACTAACTAGGATATGCAAAGCACTTGGGGCATCTAGAAAAAGGGTTCTTTTATAAAATAGTACTAGTACTAACAATACTGCTTATACTACACTTTTTGCATAACAGTCCTGAAATTGAATATGATAAGCCTTGGGACTGAATCCTAAGAAACTTTGCAAACAAGTTCATAGGAATTTGAACTCTGACTTTCAGTAGAGCCCCTTTCCCCTTTAATAGGTGCCTTACAACTCCTTCTGTACAAGTTGATAGTCATTTTCAATTTCAGTAATCCTATATTTACTCATATTCTATCTCATATCTTTAATTGTTTTAATTTGAAAGAATGCTGCCTGAAACCCTTGAGAGCTGCTGCCAGTCAGTGTTGACAATACTGGGCTAGGGTCAAACCAAGGGTCTGACTCATTACAAGGCAGCTTCCTGTGTTCACCAGATTTGGGGAGGGGGTGCATAGGTCAGTGTGATAGAGCTCATGCTTTGCATGCAGGTCGCCATTTTGATCCCCAGGTTTACCAGATAGGGTGAGGAAAGAACTAGTCTATATACTATGTGTGTTGCATGATCTAATTAGGGCCAAAGCCCTAACAAGGAAACCATGTGTGTCCATTCACATATCCACACTATTCAAATGGGGGTGGGTGGGAAGCATGTCTTATTTTTACCACAAAAGGTGCATGCTGAGGAGATAAAGCAGAATCCTTCCCCTTATTTGCCGTGTTCTGTTTCAGGCACTTTCTCTCGCAGCCCAGCTCACTTCCCATACAGGAGCCCAAGTGAAATACGAAGGGGCAATGCCCCCCCCCTTTTTGTTATAAAAAACTGGACTCTCACCAATCTTTATACATCAATGGAGCAGAGATGTGAACAAATGTAGCTGCTCCCATCATATTTAGTTTGGCCCTTACTGTTGACCTTTCAATGATGCACAAATGTACTTACATTTTTGTGGTTTACACATTTCATGAGAACAAGCTCTCTGTACGCTCGTTTCGCATGAGTTTGGTTCTGAAATGGCCGACTTAGCTTCTTGATTGCAACATTTCTTTCAAGGATAGCATCATAGGCTGCACTGTAAATAAAAGTGAACTGCTATAACCACACTTTTGCAACAATTTTCAAGAAAACTAAAGACTGGAGTCAGAAAGGCTACAAGCACACAGTAAGTCAAGAATCAGTCAGTCAAGAATCATCTCATCACAGAATATTTATTAAAAGCGAAAATGTCACAATATATCACAAAATATCACAAAATGTCAGCACACAGCTTCTCTGAAAGAAGAGAACTGCACCTGCTCCTTTATGAGCTGTAAAAGAGAGGCCTTTTTCATGCGGAAGGCTATGAATGGCTACTAGTCCTGATGCCTACATGCTATCTCCAGTATCAGAAGCAGTATGCCTATGTGCACCAGTTGCTGGGGAACATGGATTGGTGGGCGTTTTTCACTCACGTCTTGTTTGTGGGTTTCCCACGGGCAGCTGGTTGGCTACTGTGTGAACACAATGCTGGACTCAATAGACCTTGGTCTGATCCAGCATGGCTCTTCTTACGTTATTATATTCACTTCATTTTATCTCAGGAGTTCCATATTTTATTGAAGCAAAACTGTTATCTGCTAGAAGTAAATATTTTTTGATAGTCATAGAATCATAGAACAGCAGAGTTGGAAGGGGCCTACAAGGCCATCGAGTCCAACCCCCTGCTCAATGCAGGAATCCACCCTAAAGCATCCCTGACAGATGGTTGTCCAGCTGCCTCTTGAAGGCCTCTAGTGTGGGAGAGCCCACAACCTCCCTAGGTAGCTGATTCCATTGTCGCACTGCTCTAACAGTCAGGAAGTTTTTCCTGATGTCCAGCCGGAATCTGGCTTCCTTTAACTTGAGCCCGTTATTCCGTGTCCTGCACTCTGGGAGGATCAAGAAGAGATCCTGGCCCTCCTCTGTGTGACAACCTTTTAAGTATTTGAAGAGTGCTATCATGTCTCCCCTCAATCTTCTCTTCTCCAGGCTGAACATGCCCAATTCCTTCAGTCTCTCTTCATAGGGCTTTGTTTCTAGACCTCTGATCATCCTGGTTGCCCTCTTCTGAACACGCTCCAGCTTGTCTGCATCCTTCTTGAATTGTGGAGCCCAGAACTGGACGCAATACTCTAGATGAGGCCTAACCAGGGCCGAATAGAGAGGAACCAGTACCTCACGTGATTTGGAAGCTATACTTCTATTAATGCAGCCCAAAATAGCATTTGCCTTTCTTGCAGCCATATCGCACTGTTGGCTCATATTCAGCTTGTGATCTACAATTCCAAGATCTTTCTCATTTGTAGTATTGCTGAGCCAAGTGTCCCCCATCTTGTAACTGTGCATTTGGTTTCTATTCCCTAAATGTAGAACTTGGCATTTATCCCTATTAAATTTCATTCTGTTGTTTTCCGCCCAGCACTCCAGCCTATCAAGATCACTTTGAAGTTTGTTTCTGTCTTCCAGGGTATTAGCTATCCCACCCAATTTGGTGTCATCTGCAAATTTGATCAGCGTTCCCTGCACCTCCTCGTCCAAATCATTAATAAAAATGTTGAAGAGCACTGGGCCCAGGACTGAGCCCTGCAGTACCCCACTCGTTGCCTCTCCCCAGTTTGAGAAGGTTCCATTGATAAGTACTCTTTGAGTCCGATTCTGTAGCCAACTGTGAATCCACCTAATAGTTGTTCCATCTAGCCCACTTTTAGCTAGTTTGTTAATCAGAATGTCATGTGGTACTTTGTCAAAAGCTTTGCTGAAGTCAAGATATATGACATCCACAGCATTCCCACAGTCCACAAGGGAGGTTATTCTATCCGTAAAAGAATGAATAGAGGAAGGAAAGAGTTTAAATTCCTTATGCCCTCTGATCAGCTTGGAGACATAGAAACACACTGGCTGAAAGCCCTCCCTCTCTGTCCCAAAGGAACAGTACTTGCCACATCCTCACTTTTAGCATCATGTCTCTGGAATGGCTGGGCGGCCATATTTTCTGTGGTGCAGCCTGTGAAACCTGCCATAGCAGAAGGCTGCAGAGGAAGGTGCTGGAGCTGAGATGTTCTGTTGACTGGTGTTTATGAGATGGTGGTCCGGAACATACTAAACCACCTGCAACAATTGGCCAAGAAAATGGCATCATGAGGTAATGGACCCTCTTCTCCTTCTAGATTTGTGCCAGGGAGAAAGGAGAAATGTCACCATTGGGAGAGCCTTTTTTTTTTAAAGCACTGGGCTCTTGCAAACAGAAGCCTGGCCACAATGAAGGCAGGAAGTTAACTGCCGTTGAGGCAAGAGGCCCATCCTCCCCTGGAAGTAAGATCAGGAGACTGCCTTCCCAGCCCCATAGGAGGGGCCTATGCCCATGCTAGCTGTGGTCATTGTCAAACAGAAAGTAAGGGGGGGAAGGCAGGCAGGGCCGGGGTTACGGATTCTGAGACAGTGTTAAAATATCTTTTCTATAGGCTACAGCTCTATAAAACCCAACATCTTCACAGTAATTTAGTAAAGAAAAATTCTTGGGTCCAACCTCCAACTGATCACTGGTATACTGGCTAGAATGATTTATGTGCTCAGTCCCCATCTCAGTCATAAACTCACTGGGTGTGAATTTATGCTGTAAGTTAAACCATTGGGTCATTTTAGATAACTCATCTGCCATCTGATTGGCTACAAAAATACTGCTAACCTATTTTACAGTAGAGTAAGCATTACAGAGAGATAATGTATTTATCTCATTCCTTTTTCTTCCTTTACTTGTTGAAGACAGGAGCAGGCAGAGACCATCAGAGCCTGCTTCAGTTGGACACCCCCGACCCCGGACTGTTATCTTGACCCTGTGGGGAAGAAGAAGGCACTGTTGGTCTGCCCCTCCATTGGGAGATGAGAAGGTGGAACACGGCCTTCCCACCAGCCAGAACAGTCTCCTTAATTTCTTTTTATTTTCTCCCTCTTTCCTCCCCATCCCCTTTTCCTTGTGTGTCATGTCTTTTTTAGAATGTAAGCCTGACGACAGGGACTGTCTTCTTTATTGATCAACTGTAAGCCGCTCCAGGAGCCTTTTTGGCTAAAGTGCAGGATAAAAATACTCTAAATAAATAAATAAATAAATAACATCATGGTGCTTTATATTACTTAGTAATTGTCATTACTGATTTTTTCCCCTGTCTTTGGACCAGCTATCTGTTCTGCTGGAGAAAAAATTAAGTCTCCTGATGAGTTCATTTGCTTAACTAAAAAGCAACTGACGGAGGCTGCTAGTTATAATGAAGGAATTGGGAGTGGGTTGCTCCACTCTTTTCCCTCCTGTTGTTTGTCTACTCACAATCACTCTCATCGTTGCTTTCCCACCCATGTTGAAAAAGGCAGAAGGGAGGGTTAAGTAGCCCAGCCTGCTTTTCAGTTTTCTTTTGAGCTGAACTCGTCATCGGAAGGCTGCATAAGGTGCTGCATAATGTCTAATTGGCCCAACCCTCATACTTTAGATTAGCCCTCTGTTTCATCTGTCACGTAAGTGGGAAGAGTCCACTTCTGAAATACTACCAACCCAACTCAGGAATAATCCTCAAGCACAGTCATGTGACCATACTTGAAGGAAGAACCATGAATTCTTGTACCAATGCAAACTATTCTGTATTCTGCGCTTTGCACCATAACACTTCATGCTCCTTTTAAAAATGTATTCCTCACCTTTTATAAGGGACAGCATTTCATTGGTTTAGGGCAGATATTTGCTCCTGTTCTCATGGACAGGACTGCAGGTGGTACTGCTGTGCACCCAATCCTGTACCTGGTACACCAACTTCCTGGTGACATCTGACCTATGCAAAGCCAATTCTAATACAACATTGTATTTATTTACAATTATTATTATTATTATTATTAATTACATTTATATACCGCCTCATAGCAATAAATCTGGGTAGTTCACAATTTCATTTCCTTTTTACCTTGCAATTCAACCTACAAGTATGGGTTAATATATACAAAGAAAAGGTATAAGGTAGAACTTCACTTCCAAACATACTAGTCTAGTCATGCCGTATATAAGGCACATTCCAACTTCAGTTTTGTCTATATTCCCATTTTTTAAAACAATGGAATTTCGTAACTGAGCTATTTTTAAGGAGGAAAGCCTTACCATACTATGCCCTGAGCACCCGAACCAATAGGTTTTAAGTTCTGGTATCGTTTGAGTACAGTGAAGGTAGAATCTCCAATCTCTACGCTATAGAAGTTATTTTCATGCTTGCTTCTGCTCATGACGCCGTTAGTTGAACAGCTTAATCTAAAAGACATGAACCTGCAAACACATAGAAGAAAACATTATACCCTTTCTGCATTTTCTCCCAGCTACAGAAATGGGAGGGTGTTTCGAGAGGTAGAGAACGCTACCAACATATATCTCCATGTCCCACCAACTCTAAATAATGGAGACTCAACCATATTAAAACAGGAATCAAAGAGGGAAAAACAGTTTATCTTTCCAAGTGCCATGTCTCTTTGGGCAGCTTTTCCTATTTTTGTTTCCACAGAGCAGTCTCTCTCTCTCTCTCATATGTATACATAAACAATATTTATGAATCATCTATATTAAAGAATTCTAATGAATGTACAAAAATCATAATTAAATATTGCACATTATTACAATATACAGAAGACAACACAACCTTCCTGTGAATTCTTTTAGGAAAAAGTATGTTTTCAGTTAGTGGCAAAAACCCAGCAGAGTTGCTGCTTGTCTAATCTGTAGGGACAGGGAGTTTCTGGGAGTGGGGAGCTATCAGGATACTAAAGGCCGTATTCCAGCTGAATAGCAGCTGAACAACAACTGAACAACCATGTGAAGATCAGGCAATTTCTTAAGCATCCTGGTCCTCAGTTGGTCCTAAACATGTACAACCTTAAACCTGGTGTGGTAGCATATAGGCAGCCAGTGCAGTTCCTGCAATATAAATGTAATATGCTGGCAGTAAGTTGTTCCTGCTACCAGCTTGGCTGCAATATTTTATTCCAACTGAAGCTTCTGGACCAACATAAGAGCAGCCCCCTGTATAACTCATTGCAGTAATTCAATTACATGGACCACTGTGGTCAAGCTATCCCCATCCAGGAAACGGCTGTAACTGTCTTACTCAGAGGAACTGGTAAAAGACGCTCCTAGCCACACCTGTGCCTTCAGCAATAATGCTAAACCAATGAGCACCCTCAAACTATGCAACTGTTGTAGAGATGGGCAAATCCCCTGCAGTTCGTGCTGGATTGCTTCAGAAATAAAGTGAGATATTTGCCCCAAAAGTCAGCCAAATGTTTCAGCTTAGAAGCATTCACAATCATGGCACAGTCCAAGCAAGAAGATCTTTAGAAGTCAGTTGTTCTCTCCCATCCCCAGGAGTTTTACAGAACTGGCTGAGGGTAAGCTGGGAAGTCTTCATCAGTTTGGAATGTAATCTGAACTAAAGAAGAATTCTTGGGCTAATGCTCACTGATCAAACTTGTTTTGAGGCCCAAGCCTGGCAAACTTCATTGGATCTCTACTCATCAACAAATTTAGAGAAGCAACCTTGCTTATTCCCATGTCTGTAAAGTAGCTTGGTAGGCAATACAATCTGTGCAAGATTTCTAGTTGTGTGGATAAAGTTTGGATTCCAATCCAAGAATAACAGCATTGGAATGGACCTTGGAGAACATCTAGTCCAATCCCCTGCTCACTGCAAGCCCTGCAATGCAGAATGCAGCTACATCATCCATGACAGGTCATCTAGCCTCTGCTTAAATACCTCCAGCAAAAGAGAAACCACCACTTCCTGAAGCAATCTATTCCACTGTTGAACACCTCTGTCAGGTTTCTCCTAACATTTAGCCGAAATCCGCTTCCCTGCAATTTCCACCCATTGGTCCTGCCCTCCAGAGAAACAGAGACCAACTCTGCTCCACCTTCTGCATTACAGCCTTTTCCATTTTTAAAGACCACTATCATGGCTCTCCTTAATCTTCTCCTCTCCAAGCTATAATAATAATAATAACAACAACAACAACAACAACAAAATTATTTCAGTGCTCTGGCTCGTGTGGAGAGACTCAACACTTAAGAGGAGGCTCTCTTCTTTTGCCATTCACCCTGCACAAGTAGAGGGCAACAAAAGTGACAATGCAGAGGGGCAGGGCTGGAACACTCCCTTTTTTTATGAATTCACCTTATTCAGATACAGAATGCCTGAACAGGACTAATTACTTTCTGTGGTCTGTAGGCTTCTGTCCAGTAGGCTTCTGTTAATGCAGCCCAGGGTGGCAATCACTGTCTTGGTGGCTTTCTTAGAACTAGTAAAAAGAAACATCACTTGCTTCGCAAAGTACAAAAACAACCCCACAACAATCTCAAACTAGGATGAGAGAGAAGGCTCAGCAATGCAGCATGCTTTAAGTCTAGTCGGGTTACCACTCACTAGTTTCCAGGTAGCTGTGAGGAGGCAGGGTGGGGGTAGGACTTATGGAAAGTATCCAAGGGAGTCTGTCTAGGCTTTAATTCGGTCTGATCAGGCAGCTTCCTCAAAATTTGTCAGACACATTCAGGGAGTATGCAGTTCCCTTTCCCTGAAAGCTCTGGGGCTGCCAAGTTGCAATCTTGGGGATGGTTCACAGATTACACTTTCCTGCAGCCTTAGAGGCTTTTACCCAGTTCTCTCCGAGATGCCATTTATGTTCAGAATTTGGACAAAAATAGACAACATTTCAAGAGGGTCATTAAAGCACAATAAATAGGGAGATGTTTTTTCATGTAAGTGAAAAAAGTGAAATGCCTACTCTGGGACAGTCTAATCTTGATACTTGCACATAGTTCACAGTGCAATGTAATCTAGATTGCGATCCACTGTATTGTATCATTAAACAAAAAACCTACGGTTTACAAAACAATATTAAGGCTCTACCATTTTCAACCAAGCAACAAAAAGCAGGGAAATTGGGAGTTAAGGCTCACCAGCCTCAACACCACATCCTCCCTAAGGAGGCAGAAAGTGCCAGTGAAATTCTCCTTCTCCCAAAGCAGATAAACCATGAGGACAGGATGGAGAATAGGATATGCAGAGGTGACTGTGGGGTTGTGGGAAACTGATGACAAACAACTTAGGGCCACCTACCTCTTTTTTGGGGTAGAGCAGCCCTTCCCCAACCTCCAAAGGTGTTGGACTGCTACTCCCATCATTGCAAGACAGCATGGGACTTGAGATTACAAGTCCCAGCATTCCTGACCATGGGACATACTGACTTGCAATGATGGGAGTTGTACTCCAACGCCTTTGGAGAGTACCAGGTTGGGGAAGGGCTGCTCTAAACAAAAAAAAAGTAGGTGGCTCTAAGTTGTTCGTCATCAGTTTTCCACAGCTCCACAGTCACCTCTGCATATTATATTCTTTATCCTGTCCTCATGGTTTATCTGCTTTGGGAGAATGAGAATTTCACTGGCACGTCCTGCCTCCTTAGGGAGGATGTGGCGTTAAAGGCTTGTGAGCCTTAACTCCCAATTTCCCTCTTTTTGGTGCTTGGTTGAAAACTGTAGAGCCTTAACGTTTTGTAAACTGTAGGATTTTTGTTTAATGAATACAATTATAAGTTGTGGTGTAGCCAATGGTATCATGTATACAAATAGAATTGGGAAGACAATTATTTTGCTGTCTCAGATGAAAGCTGAAGTATACTTACTTGGAAATTACTTTTTCCTGAAATCAGTAAGACTTACTTCCAGAAAGATGGATCATACACATTAAAAGCATTATTGTATATAGCCAGAAGCCTTTCCACACCTCACATCCATGCCATAAAACAGTAATTTATAACAAAATAAATCTCCGCCATTTTTTCTGCATATAAAAATCAGTTGAAAATCTTTGGTCTGATCTAAAAAGAATTGCTTTGTTAGATCAGACCAAAGTTTTTGTGGCCCAGTATTCTGTTTCCAACAGCAGACAGCCAGGGACATCTGAAAGGTAAAAAGCAATCCATGAAGGAAATAGCCTTTCCTTGCTTCTCAGCACTGTCTACTTGGAGGTACACTGCCAATAACCTTTAACTAATAAACTAATAAATAATAAATAAACTAATAAATAATAAAACTAATAAACTAATAAATGAACAACAACCTTTAACTAACTGCCTCTGCACGTGCCAGTTCTGTTGCTATACTCCAAGAAACTGCTTGGGATCACCCTCCAAAATCTTCTGAAGACTTGCAAAACCCCCAAAAAAACTTTCTCTGAAGTTTCCCCATCTTCCTTTCGTAGTCATTTTACAGCTTTTCCACCTAACAGTCCTACTATCTCTTTAGCTCACTTCCTACTTCTGATGTTTTTAAGAAAATAATTTTCCTTCAGACTGTAGAAGGCCAAGTAGATAAGATTAGGTTCAAAGGTTCTAGAAACTGGTCTAGAATGAGCACCTCTTCAGACACTAAGATTCTGCAAACTTTACACATCTAAATATAATTACTAAATACTAAACATTTAAACTTACTTATTTGGGAATGAATAATATTGAGTGAAACTATTCATTACAGGTGATTTTGTGGATTTGTTTTTTAATCATAGTGGCCCTATGGAACACCTGTGGAAAACGTGACGGCTGATTAATGAATAAACACAATAAAATGGAAAGCCAAGCCATTCAACACACCTGCTGAGGGTTTGGGGGCAAGCAGCCGAATCATGGTGGGGAAGGGTTACAAAGCACAACTCTCGGAAATTCTGCATGAACTTTCATCTATTTACATCATGGGCCTGTTCAGACAACACACTAACCCACCTCAGATCGTTCAATAACGCGATCCGCGGTGGATTAGCATGTAATGTGGCAAGAGATTTCCCTTTCCACAATGGGCAGAATACCCATGCCTGCTAACCACCTTTGAAGGATGCCTAGGGGGCTTCAACAGTAGTTCCTATGTCATCTAACAAGATCCCCACAAGTAGATTGTGCCATTCCAGCGAGAGAGAGAAGGTGGCGGAGACCATAGAGTCCGTTGGTAAGAATGACCACCACTTCTGACAACACTCTTGCTGCCGTGGGCTTTCTCCATGTTTGGCAGCCATTTTTTCATTTTCGTCAACAGAACAGCTGCTGGAAGCCCATTCAGGGTGTGGAGGATGGTGGGATGCGCAGTTAAACTGCGTAGAGGTAAGTGATCAGTCTACGGAGGGCAGGTAGCTCAACTACAAAGTGCAGCACAGTTCCGCAATTGTTTGGCAGGCCCACTTATGGTGGTTCCGCTACCCCTCCCCTCTCTGTAGTTTCCCTACCCACACACCCTCCATGCACATCTGAACAGACACCATGTCCACGGAGCACTGCAAACTCCTATCTCTTCTCATGGATAGAAAACAGCTATAGAAAAGAATCAGCACGAAAAAATCTGAAGCCTTGAGATGTCAATTCAGAAACACTCAGTAAGAATTATTATAA
This sequence comes from Elgaria multicarinata webbii, assembly GCF_023053635.1. Classification (NCBI taxonomy): domain Eukaryota; kingdom Metazoa; phylum Chordata; class Lepidosauria; order Squamata; family Anguidae; genus Elgaria; species Elgaria multicarinata. Next base: position 2,016,743 of record NC_086175.1, read on the forward strand.
ATTCTGGCAAATGCAAACACACACATCTTCAAAAAATGTAGAACTCCCATCTTAACTTCAGAGGTATGACCCATAAAACGTAAGCTACAATCTTATGCACATTGACCTGAGAGTATTTTCCATTAAACGCAGTGAGTCTTGCACCTGAACAAACATGTTGGATTGGGCTGTTAGTGTGACTTATTTCTGCCTTTCCCCATGCTTATCACGCAGGATAAGTTTACTTAGAAGACTGAAAGAACCATTCAGGGCCACTTTGATTTGTCAGTAAGGTCTTTATATATTCTTTTATTGTTATTTCGAAACAAAAAACAAACAAGTAAAGAAACATCACAAAAACAAAACATACATTTAAAACGAGCTTCCGATTTTCTCCACAGAAAAAATAGGTAACAATATGTTCTCTTACTCTTTAATCCCAAAAAACAAAACAAAAATTAGAAATTTCACTCTTTTTGATATCTTAAAGTTTTCTTATTTGTTGAATCCACAAATAAACAAATCATTTTTTTCTAGATCCTACAAAAAGTCTATAAGAAGTTTCCATTCGGTTGTAAACCTAGATGTTGATTTGTCAGCAAGCTCTTGAGGCATTTAGAAACCTGACAAATTTATTGTGGCAGAAGCTTTCATGGGCCAGAGATGACATCATCAAATTCATGAAGTGTCATCCTCATTGCAGGCACATACAAATATACATAGATAAAGGGTGGGGGAGCATGGCAACAGAACAAAAAGGCATGAAATACTGATACGGAAGGTCTCTGCTATTTCTACTCATTCTATGTACACATCTGAGCTTTGCAAAGAAATGTCAGATATCTTCTGTACCTCCGGGATTTCATGGCTTTTGGGCTCGTCTATCTATATATGTGTGTACGCAAAGGCCAGTTAGTGTAGTGGTTAGACTATCAGGCCAGGATTGGGGAGACCCAGGTTCGAATCCCCACTCAGCCACGAAGTTTTCTGGATAACCTTGGAGACAACCCTAAGCTTAACCTACTTCACAGTATTGTTCTAAGGATACAAATGGGATGGGATGGGGGAAGGGAGAGACTGTAGGCTACCTTGAAAAACGCACGATACAAAAGTCAACAAATAAACGTAACTGCCACTGACAGTACTTCAGAAGTTGGTACCAACCTACAAAATCTTTTCTGCCATAATACATCCCTCAGTGTTTCAGTTGCAACATGAGTATTTGCTACTAAAGACTTACCGCATCCCCCTCTTGAACGGGGCACCAAAAGGGGAAGCAAAAGAGCGCCAAATCAGACTGAAGAAGGCCCTGGACCCCCGTTTGGGGGGAGGGAAGGAGGGAGGATGGGGGGGGGGAAGAGAAGGGCGCCGCCTTGGACCGGCACCTCCCCCCCCCCATCGGTTCTGCCCAGCGCACCTCCGCGGCCTTCCGAAGGCAGCGAAGCCCAGAGAGACGCGGCTTCCGCGCTGCCTACGCCAAGCCGGAGGAGGGAGGAGGAGGAGGCCTCGCCCGCGTTCCCGGACCTCTCCCCGGTCTGAGGGGAAGGTGCCGCTCCCGCCCAGGAGCTCAACAGCCGCCTCGCTCCCGCAGCCACCGCTCTGGGCCTCCCCCGAGGAGGAGGAGGAGGAGGAGGCGCCCCCAGCCCCACTCACTCGCTCACTCGCTCGCTCGCGCGGGGCCTGGCCTCAGTCGCGGCGCTCGCTCACCTGGCGGACGGCCCAAGCCGGGCCCGGGCGTTGCCGTAGCCGCCGCGCCTGCGAGTCGTCCCGCCGGGGCCGCGGAGCGAAAGAGATCGCAGCGCTTCCTGCCTCCCGCGGGGCCGCCGCCGCCGTTTCCGCCTCCGCTTTGTGGAGGCTGCGCGCGCCCTGCGCCCTCCCGCGCCGCCGCCGCCGCCGCCGCCGCCCCCCTCCTCCTCGCGGCTGGGAGGAGGGTTTCGCCCCCTTCCTCCTCCAAGGCCCGGGAGGCGCTCCTGAACACCATCACCCGGGGCGGGGGCGGGGGCGGGGGCGGGGGCGGCGTGTCAGTGCTGCAGCCTGCGTGTTTACACAGCACCTTTCCTTGGAAGGAAGGACTGGGGTGGAGGGGCTTGACGCGGCTGCTTTTATTTTGAAGGTGGGGACGGACGGACGGACGGGGGTTAGGAGCAGTGGCCGCCCCGTGACTAGCAACCGCCCCTCCTTCGGCAGAGGCTGGGAAAGAGCAGGGGAGAGGAAAGCCCCAGGTGGGTCCGCCGCTCCCCACAGCCCCATGGCTGCGCCTACGCTGAGCTTCGCTACTTCTGGAGCGGGCAGAGAAGCGGGCAAGGCAGGCAGGCAGGCAGGCGGCTGCTTCTCCTCTTGCCGCCGCCCCCTGCCCTCCCCTCCCGCACACCGCAGCAGGCAGCCCTGTGCCCGCGCAGCGGCCTCGCCCCTTCTCCCCCCCCCGGAGCGGCAAGGCCGGAGCCCGCCTCGCCCAGCCCTCCACGCGGGTGCATAACAGGAACGGCTCCCCGTGCTCCCGGACATTCGAGGGCAAAAGAGACGTCGTATTCCCCCCCCCCTTATCCTGTAACACCTTTGGTTCATTGGTTCCTACCCTGCCCGCTCCTCTTGGGCGGTCCCTCCCCGAGGGAAGCAAGTAACCGTATCTGGTACCTTTGCTTACATAAATTCACACACACATTTTTAGGGGGTGCTTCTGCTGAGTATAAAAGCACTAATACAGTTGATTTGAACTTCTAAACCGACTCTAGTCTGTGTTTATTACCTCTAATACAAATGCTGTGTTACCACACTTTCTTTGTATACGTTTCTATACGTTTCCGAGCACAATTCAAGGTGCTGGTTTTAACCTACAAAGCCTTACACCTCTTGGGACCACAATACCTGACGGAACGCCTGTCCCGACATGAACCTACCCGAACAATGTGCTCAACATCTAAGGTCCTCCTTCGAGTGCCTACTCCGAGGGAAGCTCGGAAGATGGCAACAAGGGAGAGGGCCTTCTCAGTGGTGGCCCCCCAATTGTGGAATGATCTCCCCGATGAGGCTTGCCTGGCACCAACATTGTTATCTTTTCGGCGCCAGGTCAAGACCTTTCTCTTCTCCCAGGCAGTTAACAGCGTTTAACAACATATGCTAAGTTAGTTTGTTTTTTAATGGACCCCAGAACTGTTGTTGTTTAAATGGAAACTGTTTTATACTGTTTTTATATTTTTGATGGTTTTAAATTTTGTATACTTTTTAATGTACATGGTTTTTAACTTTTGTAAACCACCCAGAGAGCTTCAGCTATGGGGCAGTATATAAATTTAATAAATAAATAAATAAGGCAACTCTGTGGTAGTCACATCAGACATTCAAACATGGGTTATGGGTCATAAGTTGGACACTGATACACATATCATAAGTTTACTAAATATTCTAGATAAGTTGGTCACATTGGGGCAAATGTTAAACAATCAGCCAAAAATGGGTCTGTTTGTAAGCTCCCTTCCACGAGCTACTCCACATTAGCTTCAAGGTTTAATGCAAAATAAAGAATGCTAAGCTCCATAAAGGGAGAAACTTTAAGACAAAAGGCTCATGAAGAGGCTGAAACACACAGTGGCTCAAGTTACATTATCACCAAAATCAAGCCCAAAGACAGGCGTCTTGAAAACCAACCAAGGCAAAGCAAGCCAACAAAGACTGGTGCACCCACACGCTTTCAATGCAACGAAAAGGGCCACCACCAGAGGGAGTGCCAGAGCAATTTTAACTCCTCCAAGGAGCCAAAAGGATTATAATCAGCATAAAAATAAAGGTAACAGAAATTTTAATATAGCCCAAATAAGAAATACTAAAGTTACATTGCTGATTGACAGTGGGGCATCTTCTGTCCTCTGATGCTAATTTAGGGCCTTACTAGACCAGGCGTTAGCGTAGGGGAATCCAGGCCCAGGCCGTGCTAAAGCCTCCCTTAACACGCCATAAGCGAAGTCGCTTATGGTGCACCTTTTCTGCAGCCCCGGCCTGAGGCTGGGGCTGTGGAACGTCTAGCGACTTCCGTGGCTTTTTGCGGCTACTCGCTTACTCGCGAGTAGCCAGGAAAAGCCACAGACTGGGCACAGCACTCAGCACTGTGCCCATCGGCCTGGGGGGGGATCCTGGGGGGGGGAGAGGGGCAGGGGGAAGGCCGGACCCGCCAGGAGAGGGGGGGAAGCCGGACATCGGCGATGGCAAGGGAGGGGGCAAAGATCGGGGACAGCGATGGCAAGGGAGAGGGGGAGAAGATCGGGGACGGGATCGGGGATGGCGATGGGGGGAGGACGAGCGAGCAGGCAGGGGGCCATGGGAAGGGATCAGGAGCGGATGGGGGGGGTTAAGTAAAAAAAAGGCTCTTACCTTCTCCGGAGTCTTCAGGCGCACATGGCCCCTTTAACAAAAAAAAAAAAAAAAGGCCGACGCTGCAGGGCTTCTGGAGTCCCTGCGTGTCGGCCATCTAGGAGGTGGGGTGGCGCGCGTTAAAGTTAGCGCGCTGTTGCCCCGCCTCCAGGCCGGCTCAGCCGGCCTGGTCTAGCAAGGCCCTTATTCTATGAACTAAAACCAGATGCAAATAGGAGCATGCATCACCAATAATAATAATACCCTGATAAACCCTGATAAAATACGTACATAAAAAACATACATAAAAACACAACAGTCCCAAACCTGAATCTAAAATATTATTGTTCAACAAGAAAACTTCAACATCAATTTCCGTTGGCTTATGGCAGCCACACAAAAATGGCAACTTTTAGAGCAACCTGAGGATTCTGATCGAATAAAATATGTTTTAGGTAGTATTCATCTGATCTAATGAGAGTTTTGTTGCAAGATAGGGAGTATAAATTTTGGCGCAAATCCTGGTAAAAGGAACAATACAACAGAACATAGCCTACTGTTTCCACTTTATCCATCTCACAGGGACATACCCGTTCTTGGTAGGGTATATTTCCAAACCTTCCATCCAGTAGAGCTGAAGACAGAACATTGAACCTGGCCAGAGAGAAAGCTTTCCTGAATTTAAGAATATTCAAGTCCACCAGATATTTTGCATATGCAAATGTCATCCCATTATCTCTAAATTCAGGGTACCTTGAGGCCAGACTCAAATAATTTTGCAATTCCATATCCCAAATACGCTGTTGAATTATTATTTTTGCTTTTCGTAACCAACAGCAACTAGGGCATTTGGTGAGAAGCCCAGATCTCTCAATTTCTTATATAGCATAGATTTGCAGTTTGTCTGGCATGTATCAATCAGTGTTAATGGAGCCACTGGGGAGAAAATCAGCTTCAGCCGTTAATGAATCCAAAGGATCCATGCACAGGCCTCAACAGAGATTTGCCCCGCCTCTAAACTAACAATTACATGGGGAACAAAACTACTTGGGGAGCAAAAACAAAGAGTGTCTTCAAAGGGGGCAAAGCTTTTATATGCACAAAACTGGGATCCATATAACATCTGTGAGATGGCCTTCGCCTTGAAAATTTGAATAGTTGAGGGCATATATTGGCCTCCTCTCATATAAAAAGAAGAGGATGATAGCCTTAATGCTTATCTGTGCATTCTCAATGGCATTTTTAGTTTGTGAACTCCATGACCCAGAGGAATGAAAAGTTATACCTAAGTAGCTAAAAAATGAAACTTGTTCTATAGGGTAGTTGTTAATCTGTCGCTTACACTTTAACGTTCTTCTGGAAAAAAACATAACCTTACTAGCCTATGCGGCAGAGTCTTGCTATTTACTGTTTTACTCTGTACAGCACCATGTACATTGATGGTGCTATATAAATAAATAATAATAATAATAATAATAATAATAATAATAATAATAATAATAATAATTAACCAGTGTAGCTCCACAAAAAGCTTAGAGATGACCTGAACACAAAAGAGGATACATACAGGAAGTGGAAGGAAGGCCAGGCTACAAAAGAAGAGTACAGACAAGTGGCGCAGAAGTGCCGAAATGGCGTCAGGAAGGCTAAAGCTGTGAATGAGCTGAGATTAGCGAGGGATGCTAAAAGCAATAAAAAGGCTTTCTTCAGATACGTGAGTAGTAAAAGTCAGACGAAAGAAATGGCAGTTCAACTGCTTAATGAGGATGGCAAATTGATAACAAATGACAAAGAAAAGGCTGAAGTGCTCAATTCCTACTTTGGCTCAGTCTTCTCCCAAAAGTGGGTCTTTTTCACTGGAAAAAGTGAAGCACAAGTTGAGGGGGCAGGATTACAGTTTGAGATTGATAAACAAATGGTCAAGGAACACCTACTTTCTTTGAATGAGTTCAAATTTCCAGGGCCTGATGAACTCCATCCAAGAGTAATGAAGGAGCTAGCGGAAGAACTCTCAGAACCACTGTCAATTATCTTTGTGAAAACATGGAAGACGGGTAAGGTGCCGGATGACTGGAGGAGGCCTAACATTGTCCTTATCTTCAAAAAGGGCAAAAAGGAGGAACCTGGCAACTACAGACTAGTCAGTCTGACATCTATCCCTGGGAAAATTTTGGAGCAGATTATAAAGTCTATTATTATTGTTTATTTATTTATATAGCACCAACAATGTACTTGGTACTGTACAGAATATACAAATAAAACAGCATGCCCTGTCTAGAGGCTTACAGTCTAAAATCACATTAAAACATATGAAAGGGTTACACAAAACAGAAATAAGGGAATAATCATAGCAATGAGAACAGTAAATCAGGCTAAAATACCAAAAGCTATGGAAAACAGATGAGTTTTCAAACACGTTTTAAAATCTATGATGGAACTCGTAGTTCGTAGATGCTCTGCAAGAGCATTCCAAGCAAACGGGGCAGCCAAAGAGAATGGGCTGCCCCGCTCCAAAATTTTGGAGCAGAATATAAAGAAGTCAATCTGTAAGCACATTGAAAACAATGCAGTGAGTACTAGAAGCCAGCATGGATTTGTCAGGAACAAATCCTGCAGACTAATCTGATCTCATTTTTTGATCGGGTAACCTCCCTTGTGGACTGTGGGAATGCTGTGGACGTAATATATATTGACTTCAGCAAAGCTTTTGACAAAGTGCCCCATGATATTTGTTAGGAAGGCAGCCACAAGCGGTATCTGCTTTTAAGTGTTTTATTAGGCAATCCCCATTAACCGGCTAATAAATCTCTTAGCCAGTACAACAATGAGATAAGCGAGTAGCAGGGTCAGGTTTCAGAGTCTCGGTGTGTGAGAGCTCAGGTCAGCAGCATCTGGAACAGGAGCTTAGCAAGGGTTGTCAGGTCCGAGTCCAAGATAATCAGCTGGATCAGAAGCCAGGAAGCATGGTCAGCCGGTCTGGGGTCACAGGGAGGCAGGAGCAGGATGGAGAAGCAATGTCAGTACAGTCCGAAGTTGAGGGCAGGAGCGAGACGGAGAAGCGATGTAAATCAGGCCAAGGTCGAGAGCTGGATCCACACGGAAGAAGCAAGGTCCAGTGATGCAAGGTCAGAGCACGGCACAGGCTGGCTACTAGAAATTATCCCAGGTGTCTGCCAGGAAGCGCAAGGCATCCAGCTTCCTCCTTTTCTAATCCAGGCAGATGACCTCTGCCCTCTCCCCCAGCTGTGCCTTATCACATCAGCCTGCTATTTAAGCATCACATTCCTCTCCTGCCGATTGTGCACGCGCACACTCCTTCTGACTGACTGCAACTGTACCACTCGCTTGTGCCGTCGGCGTTCCCAAGGACTGGGCAGCTCTACCTCCACCTCCCTAGGAACTTCAGGTAAGGCCAGGTCCTGGTCAACCTGTGCCTCTGGCACCTCCTTTGTTCTGGGATCATCCTCCCTCTGCGAGCCCATCTCTGGCTCGACTGTGGGAGCAGACACTCCCTCTCCTGCAGGAGTGCTTTCCTCCTTATCCTCATCTGAGGCAGCCTCCCCGAGTACATTCCTAACAATATTCTGATTAACAAACTAGTTAAAAGTGGACTAAATGGAACAACTATTAGGTGGATTCACAGTTGGCTACAGAATTCGACTCAAAGGGTACTTATCAATGGTACCTTCTCAATGGTACTTTTATCCTGGTTGTGCTTTTTATACTGTATTTTGTATTTGTGCTTTCAACCTGTTGGTTGTTTTATTATGGTTTTAATTTTTGTGAACCGCCCAGAGAGCTTTGGCTATTGGGCGATATAAAAATGTAATAAATAAATAAATAAACTTGGGGGAGGTAACGAGTGGGGTACTGCAGGGCTCAGTCCTGGGCCCAGTGCTCTTCAACATTTTTATTAATGATTTGGACGAGGAGGTGCAGGGAACGCTGATCAAATTGTATGACACAAAATTGGGTGGGATAGCTAATACCCTGGAAGACAGAAAAAAACTTCAAACTTCAAAAAAAACTTCAAAAAAACTTCATTGGCTGGAGTGCTGGGCTGAAAACAACAGAATGAAATTTAATAGGGATAAATGCCAAGTTCTATATCTAGGAAAAAGAAACCAAATGCACAGTTACCGGAAGGGGGATACTTGGCTCAGTAATGCTACAAACAAGAAGGATTTTGGAATTGTTGTTGATCACAAGCTAAATATGAGCCAACAGTGTGATGTGGCTGCAAAAAAAACAAATGCTATTTTGGGCTGCATTAATAGAAGTATAGCTTCCAAATCACGCAAGGTACTGGCTAGGCCTCATCTTGAGTATTGCATCCAGTTCTGGGCACCACATTTAAAAAAGGATGCAGACAAGCTGGAGCGTGTTCAGAGGAGGGCAACCAGGATGATCAGGGGTCTGGAAACAAAGCTTCATGAATAGAGACTGAAAGAACTGGGCATGTTTAGCCTGAAGAAGAAAAGACTGAGGGGGGACATGATAGCACTCTTCAAATACTTGAAAGGTTGTCACACAGAGGAGGACCAGGATCGCTTCTCAATTATCCCAGAGTGCAGGACATGGAATAATGGGCTCAAGTTACAGGAAGCCAGATTCCAGCTGGTCATCAGGAAAAACTTCCTGTTAGAGCAGTACGAGAATGGAACCAGTTACCTAGGGAGGTTGTGGGCTCTCCCACAAGAGGCACCTAGACAACCAACTGTCAGGTATGCTTTAAGGTAGATTCCTGCATTGAGCAGGGGGTTGGACTTGATGGCCTTATAGGCACCTTCCAACTCTACTATTCTATGTTTCTGTGATTCTGTGAAGTAAAAAGAGAGTTCATTGGTGTAGCGATGTTCATGAAAGGGACTAGTGCTTGCCATTCTAATGAAACGGAGATCAAAATCGTAGGTGCATACTGGGGGAAAAGTAGGTGTGATGGAGCTCAGTGTATACATATACTGTTTTCAAACCTTTTTCCAAAATGTTATATCCTGCTTGGTGTAGATCTGCCAGAGTCTTGAGAAAACCAACTTTTGCATGCCTGGCCAGCAAGAGTCACATCAAAGGAAAAATGAAGGAAGCTTCCAGTGCCAAGAACCAAACTTCCCCCTACAAAACCATCTGGCTCGCTGTTCACTTCCAGTATCTTGCTTTCTCTACCAACACCTTGAATTTCCACAGGGAGGAACCCCCCTTCTTGTACCCCAAGTTTCCCACTTTCCTATCCAGGGCCACAGTGTTTCAATGAGGGTTTCTTTGAAGATTCATAGAAGGTTTCTTCTGGCTCTATCAACACTTACTCACACAAATCATATTATTTGTGTGCAACCCTCTTCCAAGCGGTGAGTCATTTCAGGATGAACACTTATCTAGGATTCAGTTCCCTCAGAAGGAGGCCACTGGAGACTGTCAACATTTCTGTGATATAAGATCTATCTATCTATCTATCTATCTATCTATCTATCTATCTATCTGTCTATCTATCTATCTGGGCTGAGCATAAGTCAAGAGTTCACAGCTTTAGCACTCCAACAAATTCCTGCTCCCCATCCGATAAGGACAATAGGAAGGACAATACAAGCCAATATTGTTTATGTCTGGAGTTGTGTGTCACCTAGGGTGACCATATGAAAAGGAGGACAGGGCTCCTGTATCTTTAGCAGTTGCAGAGAGAAGGGAATTTCAGCAGGTATCATTTGTATATATGGAGAACCTGGTGAAATTTCCTCTTCGTCACAACAGTTAAAGCTGCAGGAGCTATACTAGAGTGACCAGATTTAGAAGAGGGCAGGACACCTGCAGCTTTAATTGTTGTGATGAAGAGAAAATTTCACCAGGTTCCCCATATATACAAATGACACCTGCTGAAATTCCCTTTTCAATACAACTGTTAAAAATACAGGAGCCCTGTCCTCCTTTTCATATGGTCACCCTAATGTCACCATTCTTAATTAAAGTCCTAGAGAAATTGGCAGGTATACACCCTTACCAGCCTTGCTACAAATGGCCACCAAACAGCAAGGAATCCCTTTGATGGCCTTCCCTCAGTGTTTATCTGCAGGATGAATAGAGAGAAAAGCCAAGCAGTCACAGGTGGAGTCTCAGGCCTTAGCTAGACCTAAGGTTTATCCCAGGGTCGTCCCTGCCTGCTCCCTGGATCCCCTGTGTGTCATTTACATGAACAGGGATGACCCCTTTCTGCAGAGGCCATCAGAGAGGGAGGAAGCAGCAGCCAGGCACCTCTCCACCATGCCTGGGTCCAGCTCCAGCTGAGAGCCCCCTCCCTCCTGCTACCAACTGTAACTGCTGAACTTTCCAACTAAGATTGTAGTGCCTGAGTTTGCTTTCCTTTCCCCCCTCCTCCTCCTCCCTCCCAATCCCCTTTCCTTTTGTGTCATGTCTTTTAGATTGTAAGCCTGTGGGCAGGGACTGTCAAGAAATACTTTTGTAAGCCGCCATGAGAGCCTTTTTTGGCTGAATGGCGGCATAAAAATACTTAAATAAATAAATAAATAAATGTACTAGCTTCTTAATGCCCACCTGCCTGCCTGCCTGTGCCCGCCTCTGCCTGCCTGCCCGCCTCTTCCGCCTGGGTGCTGTTATTCTGGGGTAGCTGGATCTGCTGGGACTTACTTCCCCATAGATCTATGGCATAGTCGTACATCATATAGCACCTCTCTGCCTGCCTCTCTGCCCTCCTGGTGCCTGGGAGATATAGATAGGCTGTGTGGGTTAACCCCACAAGCCTCTTGCATGCTTGCTCCCAGTGCTTCAGGGGCATAGCAGCCGCCTGCTGCCTCTCCTCCTCTGTGCCCGCCTCACAGGGCCAGTTTTTGTGTGTCTTGCTTTGACTCAGGGCATTAGTCCTTCCTGGTGATGAAAAGGCAGCTGCATTGCTGCTGCGCTCACCCCGTTGAAGTTCCTTGTTAATTTTTGAAGTGTTAAAGATTCTTATTTAGGTTTATCTTTAAATATTCCCCACAATTCATGGCATGTTGGGATTTCCTTTGTAATGGCCATGAATAAGGATCTATTTAGAAGCCCATTTACCTGTCTGCAGCTTACAAAATCCCTGAGATAGATGCAATTCTGAAAATGAGGTGGGGGAATATTATTTTTAAATATTCCCCCAAAATCAGGAGATGGTCAGATTTGCTTCAAAATGAGCACGAATAATGATCTACATGGAAGCTCTCATGATGCCCACTTACAGGTCTGTATCTGGAAAAATCCCTGAGATATTTGCATTTTTGTAAATGGGGTGGGGGGTATTTTTAAATATTCCTCAAAAATCATCAGGGCATGCTCTGATTTGCTTCAAACTTGGCATGAATGTGGATCTAGTTGTAAGCTGGGGTGGTACCCATTTTCAATTTTGTATCTGGAAAAATGATGGAGATACTTGCATTTCTGAAAATGGGGTGGGGATTTTTAAATATTTGCCAAAAATCAGTAGATGCTCGGATTTGCTTCAAACTGGGCGTGAATGTGGATACATGTGGATACATGAGATGTGGATACATCTCATGGTGCCTATTTTGACATTTCTAACATTAAAACTAAAAAAGTTATAGGCGTTTGATTTTCAATGCAAGTCTATGGGGGGGGGGGAACATGGAGCTCCGATCTGGATCCCCGGAGCGGAGCGGAGCATAGGTGGATCGACGTGGGGCAGAGTGGACCCAATCTGGAAGTTGCGGATCGGGATCTAGAGCGGATCGGAGATCCGTGCACAGCCCTACTACTACTACTACTACTACTATTATTAATAATAATAGTTTTTTTTTACCCGCCTCTCCGTTTGGATTGAGGTGGGGAACAACAATAAGTATAAATACATAAAATTGATTAAAAACATAGTACACATTATTAAAGCATCCTAAAATTCCACTGGGTAGGCCTGCCGGAAGAGATCAGTCTTAATAGTTTTCTTAAATGCTAAAAGACTTTTAAGTTGACGAGTCTCCTCGTCCATTGCCTATTGTTATGATACTGTTGCATACAGCATTTTAGAAAGCCTTGGAATGATTGCTAGTTTCAGATGTAGTTATCACGTTACTCAAAATTAAAGTGCCTATTCTCTTTTCCTTTGAGCTTATTTTTGTTGTGGTCTTTTATGAAGTTAAGCCTTTGTTTCTCTGATTCATATGCTGTAAAGGTTACCATATTTTATGTAGATGGAACAAAGGAGAAATTTATGGAGTATGTATTAGACTGTGTTTGCAGTTTCCAAGATGGCCTCGTCATGTTCTGTGTGGTTTGTGCTGTTCTCAGAGAGAGATGTGTAATCTGAGCCAGTGTGACATCACAGAGACCTAGGCATAAGGTTCTACAAGGGACTGCTTCAGTTGGAAAGACAGTGGCAAACGATGTTGTGAAGGACTGGAGCATCCAACAGATATGCAGGGTACATAACATACGTCCCCTGAATCTTGACACTACATCCATGCATCCGTGTCTGATAGCGCAGTGTTCCTAAATTAAACTCTCTTTGAGCTGAAGGAGGACTGTGCATGCTGCCTTCTATATGAGATTGTGTCCATTTCTCAAAAGAATATGCTGTTACTAGATGGAGAGAAGCTTCTTGCCCCTAGCTCTTGGAGTATCCAGGAGTGCATGTAACATAAATGTGTTTTAAATTCTCAAATATAGCAACGCATTAGCAAGTGAAGGAAGAAGACATAATTGTATGCCCCTTTCCTTTTGCTTATTTTGTCAAAATGTCAACTGGGTAAGCTAAGTAAATATGTTGTATGTCTTTTTCTCACTGCTCTTTCTTAGTAGAAAAGCTGTCTTCTACCTTCACCAGACTCTGCATGTTCTAGAGGGACTAATTCTTCATCCTGACCAAACAGGATGCTGCTTTATATTCTGGGATACCAATGGCAGCCAATTGTCTGGTGGCTTTACTTATGCAGTCTCTACCCAGTAACTTCCAGGTGGGAAGGGATTTCCCTCTATATACATGTCTACTCAGAAGTAAGCTCAGTTGAGTTCAATGGGGCTTATTCTCAGCTGTGTTCATAGGATTGCAGCCTGAGTCTTCCATATTTCCTAGAGATTTTCCTTTGTTCACTGTTGATTCTTTTACCTAGATGAAGGCGGTGACCTGGGAATTCTAAGAGAACAGCAAGACTTCACTTTCCAAGGCCAGGAAGAATCCAATCAAATGTGTAGCAAAGTGAGTTGTGGGTGAAACTGCGTTTGTGGAGCTCTACTAACCTGCAGTACGCTTTGTTGGAATGAATGGTGGCGAGAACCTACTGCCGTACATGTGTCTTAGAGATGTAAGATTGCCAGCATTTTGAAGCCATGCTTTTTTTCCCGTGGAAGAAATTGGAAATAGATGCAATATGTACTTTCTTAGCAAAATTAAGCTTACTTTGCTACTTTGAGAAAATTAAATATTTGAGTGTAAGTTAAATTGCTCTCTTTAGTATATTTATGAAATTTATTCATTTTATTCAAACAATAATTACATTTATTTAATTATTCAAAACCACTGTTAGTGATGGAGCTGCAAGCTGCTGGACCCTAACATTGCAGTCCTCACTTAGAAGTAAGCCCTTTCGAGTTCAATGAGCTCTTTAATACTGCTGAGGCATTGCTTTTCTTTAATTAGCTGGAAGTGGAATTAAAATGGAGTTTCTATCCAGGACTTAATATGGCACAACAGTAGTCAGATGATGATGATGATGATGATGATGACGACGACGACACTACTTCCAATGTTAGCAAACCCAAGTCAGGGAACCCAGATTGCAACTGAGCATCAGTGGTGGAAGGTGGAGTAAAGGGAATAGAAGAGAGGGATGCTTAACCCCTGCTCAGATACTGGTTTGTGTCTTCCATACCTCCCTTTAAAGCAAATTCCCCCATGATGCAGGGAATATTTATGTGTCCAGAACCTGCGCTGGAAAAATAGTGGCTGATGGAGAGGGCAGCAGGGGGAAAGGAAAGAACTGACCCCTCTCCCCCAGGCCACCTCTCCACTGTGATTTAAGCCCTTCCCCTAGCTGTTCCCTGGCACAAGCCTGCTGCTGAATGTCTATTTCATGTTCTAAATATTTCTTTGGTTCAGGGCTGGTATTCTGGAAGTGCTTGCTTTTGATCCAAGGAAAAGTAGTGGAAATTGCAAGAGGCATGTTTGCTGCTTAGATTAATTTGATGCAGGACCCCAGTTAACCAGGACCCAGGGCCATCCTATGAATCTGATTGCTGGGAGCTTCAGGAGAGATAAAAGGAAGAGCTTTTTCACACAGCACATAGTTAAACTATGGAATTCTCTACCACAAGATGTAGTGATGACCACTAATTTGGATGGCTTTAAAAAGGGGTTGGATAAATTCCTGGAGGCAAAGGCTATCCATGGCTACTAGCCCTGATGGTTGTGTGCTATCACCAGTATTTGAAGCAGTAAGCCTGTGTGCACCAGTTGCTGGGGAACATGGGTGGGAAAGTACTGTTGCACTCGTCTCCTGCTTGTGGGTTACAGGCCAACAGCTAGTTGGCCACTGTATGATCAGAATGGGGAGACTACATACACCTCCCCAAGCTCTTTGGAAGAAGAGGCAGGATAAAGGTCCTCACGCTGGAATATCTGTCCAGAGCATTCCATGCTGGTCTGTACATACTTCTAGGGTGGTATATCTAACAACCTGTGCCTTCACATCTCCTTTTTAGAGGATTCATTGAGTTTATTGTATTTTAGGATACAGATGATAAAAGCAATTCTCCTCTCAAAGACCATGAACCTCAGCTGGAAGAAAATTCTGAAAACATTTCACACAGGTATGGTTTTGGCATATCCAGATTCATAAAAGATAGATGCTTTATCTACCAGCTCCATCATATTTGTGCAACATCATTTGCCTCTCGGAAAGACATCCCAGTCTTTGCATGTAGCTTGCTGCTGTTCATGTTACATGTAACACAGAGATTATGATTCCCACAAGTTTGCAACAAGCAAAACACACACAATACTGCAGAACCACCACCTCTGCGGTCCATAGATCCTACTAGGAGCCGTATGTATTCAGCCGATGTATTTGAATTAGAGCTGGTTCAAGTGATTTGCCTTGTTCTTTTGGCACTTTGGGAAGAGGGGTCGGGGGAGGGCAAGCAGAGGCTTTTCTCACTGTGGAGCTGAGGGTTAGATCCTAGTCATTTTTAGCAGGAGCCTTGCCATTATGTTGAGGCAGCAGAGGGATTGGAGTGGTAAAAGTGCTGCAACAAGCAACCCGTTGGCATTCTTCAGTCCTATGCAATGCCATCGTTACGCAGTATCATTCCTACCATCCCATGGGATTAGAGTGGGGAAATGGCTGCTTCCACAGGCCAACCCCACAGGCCTGGCCTACAGTATGGGAGGACACAGCTGCAGGGGTGAGATTGGCCTTGATGCTGCTTAGAGCCTGAAGAGGGGCAGAAGACTGCAGTCCTGTAAGTACACATGCTAGGGAATAAGGCCCATAGCACAGAATAGGATTTAATTTTAAATAAACACAGGATCTCACTTTGTGGCTTCAATCCTATATACATTCAGCAGGGAGCAAGGGCATGTCTGCACAGGGTGTTTACTCTGCTGTGGCTGCAGAGTTGTGCACCTGTGCTCAGATGATGCAGCCACATCATGATATCCCTCCCACAGCTCTGCATTTTCACAGTGCCGTTTTACCGCACATTTTAACTCTGCCATTGCCATCGTTCTTTGTGCATCTGTCATTGATGGGGCAATGGGCATAGTTTGGGCACTAACTGGCAGAAGAGACGGGTGGGTAGGGAGAGCAGAGGACTAACCACGTCTACCAAGAAGTCAGTCATGGCCCTTAATTGGCACTTTGGCAAGTACAGGAACAAAGGGGTCTGAAGAATGTGTTTGCCAACTCGTTTGTTGTTGTTGTTAAAACTGCTCTTTTGGGAATGTGGGCTCAATCGCTGCCACTTGCTTTAAATACTTATTGACTGGTTTCAGATGACACAATAGGCAATGTTTGATTAAATAGTCCCCCCCCCCTTTGCTTAAATAGTCACCCATTGCGTTGTACCCCGCCTCAATCCAGAGGGAGAGGTGGGTAACAAATAAATAAAATTATTATTATTATTATTATTATTATTATTATTATTATTATTGACTTTTGTGTCATCTGTCAAGCCTTTTCCATGCCACGGTTGGTTATTTCCCCAAAATAACCAGTGCAAATAATCAACGGTGTGCAGAGTTGACTATCTGCACAACCGTTGATTATTGTGTCATGTGTCAGGCTCCATGGACTATTTCACGTGCCTACAGAGAGCTTTATCACACCAGGGTTATACTGTGCAATCACTGTGAATTGCATGCAAAGGACTCCGAAGTTTTCCATCTTATAATCTGCTTTTATTGTGAAGTACTTCCATGCATCCTGCCTTAATTGTGCTATAAAGCCAAAAGACCCCCCTATTTTGCTACTAGTATTGGAGCGAATCATTTTTAGCCTGGAGAAGAGAAGATTGAGGGGAGACATGATAGCACTCTTCAAATACTTAAAAGGTTGTCACACAGAGGAGGGCCAGGATCTCTTCTCGATCCTCCCAGAGTGCAGGACACGGAATAATGGGCTCAAGTTAAAGGAAGCCAGATTCCAGCTGGACATCAGGAAAAACTTCCTGACTGTTAGAGCAGTGCGACGGTGGAATCAGTTACCTAGGGAGGTTGTGGGCTCTCCCACACTAGAGGCCTTCAAGAGGCAGCTGGACAACCATCTGTCAGGGATGCTTTAGGGTGGATTCCTGCATTGAGCAGGGGGTTGGACTCGATGGCCTTGTAGGCCCCTTCTAACTCTGCTGTTCTATGATTCTATGATTTGTTGTTTTCCGAGCGGCCACTGGGGGCGCAGGAGCAGGATTTGATATGTTTAAATAAAAATTAAACAAATGCTTACATCTGTGTAAGTTTTAAAGATAAAGTCATCAAAATTGGCACAGTAATAGATATTAAGGAGAGCTTTAAGTTGACTAAATTTGAATCGGATTGGGTCATCTGTTGATTTTTTATGATTTTTTACATTTCCCCCCTTAAACCCATTTCCTGGTATGCAAAGGATCTTAGGAGTGGGGCACCCCACATGTTCCCAGGGACATGCACATCCCCCCACGATCCATCTGGATATCGGCTCAGGGGGATAGAAGGAGCTCCACAGGATATCCTTCCGCAAAGAGCCGCCTCCTGCTCCCCGCCATTGTTCTCCACAAAGTGCTAGAGAATGGAGATGGGGACGCTAGGATCTCCTGCCGCTCTCAAGCAGCAGCAGGAGTTCCTAGTGTCCCCTGTCCCCATTCTCCAGCACTTGTGGAGAATAACGGCAAGATGCAGGAGGAGAGTCCCTCTCTCCGTTCTCCATTTGTGCATCTCAGGACAGCACAGAGGAGAGTCTTCTTTCTCCTTCACACTGTCCTGAGGTGCTCCAATGGTGAAGGAGGGCATAGTAGAGGCAAACTTTCTCGTGGATGTGGATGCTGTCAGGAGAGCGTCCATCTCTGCCACACCCTCCATTCACCATTGGTCTTCTGACAGCTCCTCCCTTGTGTGCCCCATACCCACCAATGGGGAAAGAGTGCATGGCAGAGGAGGACAGCTCTCCTGTGGCTTCCTCCCCGCTCCGCCCTCCCAACTGAATGCTGGTTCCCACTTTCCATATCGGGACACCACGGACAAAGACAGAGGAGAGCTGCTTTTGCCACCACCGAGCTGCTTTTGCTGCCACCTGCCCCTTCAGCACAAAGAACACGAAAGAGCAGGTGGCTCTCCCGCACCTTTCTCTGCCCCGATATGGAAAGCAATATGGATATGCTAATAGTCATCCATGGAGTGGACTATAAACACATGGTGGACTATTGTGTCGTCTGAACGTGGCCATTGAGTGCTGGGTAATCATGCTTACTCTGAAATAGTGATAGGCATAATAGTAGGAAGGATCCATGTTTTGTAAACATCTCTCTCTCCTCTTCCTTTACTGGCCTCCCTTCCTCAGACAACCACATCTACAGGTGTCAGGTGTAGGTACAAGGCCAGCCTTGTACCTAGTAGGTAGATTTATTAGGAAATAGTTTGAGAATGTCAGAAAAAGCTTTGCTATGTTTCATACTGTCATGGTCATGCCTGTTCCCCCTGGCATTCACACGTGCAGGCAAGCTGACACGAGACATTCACATCAGTGAAACTTCTTTTATTGAGGAAATCCCATGGCAACGGGCTTAATGATTACACACTAATGATTACACACCAAAACACACTTAAAGCTGAACGATGGTTAGAAAGCTTTAGGCTCCTTTTCTGATATGATCCTTAAGGCAATCACTCAGGGGGTGTTTAGGGTCAGCCACCATCCGATTTGAGCTTCTCCAGATGCCGCATATGCTGACACCTCAAGGGACATGGCCACAGCCTAAAACAAAATCCCAGGGAGGGGTGTGCTCTGAGCCACCAGATCCAGGAAGAGAATCTCAGCCTGCCACAACTGAACTGACCCTGGTTACCATGACCACAGGGAAGGTAACATCTCAGGGCCACGAACTCCCTTGTATGTAATGTTAGCTCTGGGGAGCTCTTTTGCCACCTGAAGCCGCACGCATCCAATCCCCAGCAAATGCAAGTCCAAGTCTATGAAAAGCCTCACAGTACTTTTCATGGCACAGTTCGTAGATATCCAAAGTCCAAATAGCAAAGCGTCCATGTGCAGAGTGCTTTCAAAGTCCCAACTGGAGATGGAATCCAAAGCAGGGGGAGGTGAGGCATTTCATCAAGAGATGAAACCTAGCAAAGCTTTTTCAGCTTTGCACCTGTTGGGTTGTGTTTATACTCTTTCCTCACCCGAGAGGAAAGAGTCAGCGAATTCAAGCTTACTCCCTCACGCTGCTGTAAAGATAAGTTCTTACGCCAAGAAGGTTAATAGGAGTATAGCTTTACTTTTCAGCATTGACAATAGAACAACATACAATTCATTACATTGCATATTCAGATTGCATAGTTCTTCTTCCTTTCTTCTGAGAACTTTTAAACAATCTTTCCTACCAGCAATTAGTCTCTGGGAGTTTCAGTTTTCAGACCTTTTGCTTTGAAGCTTTCCTCCCGCGCCAGCCAAGCGATGTGGTATCAACAACCTTGTTTCCAACTCCTTCTGCAGCAATTTTCATTCACCGATTAGTTCCTTTCATCCATTCTTTTCCTCCTTCTGACCCCCTCCTCCAACTGTTTAAGACACTCCCTTTTTAAACTGTTAGCAAACTGACATCAATTAACTGAGGTGTTTCTTGCCTTCATTACAGACACCTGCCTAATTTGCTGCTGCGTTTCTCTACTTTCAATCTTTAACTATACCCATTCTTTGTAAAATATACATTTGATTATTTACACAATTTCAAAATATCAAAAGCACCAACATTTAAGGCCTATTCAAAGCCACTTGACAGACAGGTCCTCTGTCCTGTAAGCCATGCCCATGGGCCAACAGGGCAGGAGGGGACTCGATGGCCTTGTAGGCTCCTTCCAACTCTGCTAGTCTATGATTCTATGAGTATGAGTAACAGCTTCCAAGAGCAGCCCCCCTCCTTTTCAAACACTCTCAAGTTCCCAGAGAAGCAGCAGCTTCAAGGCCGCAACAGGGAGTAAGCAAGCTAGATGCTGTGGGAACTTCTTGCAGAGATAAGCTTGCAGAGACATCTGACTTTCTCAAATTATTTCCTAATAAATCTACCTACTAGGTACAAGGCCGGCCTTGTACCAATACCTGACAACAGGGGGCAAAGAGAGGAAATGAGATGTAAGAGCAGCCATGGGTCTGATATTATTATTATTAGTAGTGCTGCTGCTCAGTCATTCATAATATCGGGCTTAGGGGCACCTATTCCGCTACAGAGAGTGAGAGATGGGTGCGAGGGTGGAAGTTTGTATGTCTACTCAGAAGTAACTCCTCCATTTCACTCAGAAGTAACTCTTCCACATGAGCGAGGGGAGGAAGCCTGTTGATTCAAAGCTTCACAGCTATGACAGAGCACAGCTGAGAGAGGGTGGGCGCCTGTGAATTCGAAGCTGCATAGCTTCATAGGTGCACAGAGGCATCCTTACACTTTAATCATGTATGGTATGTTTTGGGTGACCATATGCCCAGATTTGCCTGGACATGTCTGGAAATCCCGCCCCCAAGCGGGATCCGGGGGGAGATTTCAAAATCCCCCCAAAAGTCTGGGAAAATCGCGGTCCTGGGGCCTGCGTCGCTGAGGGGGGAGGAGCGGGTGCGCGTGCGTCAGCACAGAGGAGAAGGGGAGGGCGTCACTGGGGGCTGGGGGCTGCGAGGCCATTCTTGGAGAACGGGTCTCCCAGCTCCTCCCCCCCAGCGATGCAGACCTCCTCCTCTGTGCTGGCGCACGTGCGTCAGCACAGAGGAGAAGGGGAGGGCGTCGCTGGGGGGCGGGGGCTGCGAAGCCATTCTCGGAGAACGGGTCTCCCAGCTCCTCCCCCCCAGCGACGCAGACCACCTCTTCTGTGCTGACGCACGTGCGCCAGCACAGAGGAGGAGGTCTGCGTCGCTGGGGGGGAGGAGCTGGGAGACCCGTTCTTGGAGAATGCTCCTGCCCGGCACCAGGTGATGCTGGCCTGGTGCCGGGCAGGCTGGAGGCCTCGTTTCAAGACTTCTGGGAACGGGTTCTCTAGCTCCGCCTCCCAGCACCCGGGCCTGCAGCTGCAGCCAGCGTGCGGGGCGTGCCTCGGCTGGGCCCGGGCTTCCTCCCAGCACCCGGGGCTGCAGCTGCGCCCGCCACACGCGGGGCTCGCCTCGGCTGGGCCCAGGCTTCCTCCCAGCGCCTGGGCCTGCAGCTGCACCCAGTGCACGGGGTGGGGTGGGGAGTTTGATTCAGATCGGCCCAGGAACTTCTGAGAATAGCTCCCCTCCCCTCCCTGCCTCAAGCAGAGCCCAGGTGGACAAAGCAGCAGCCCAGTTCAGTTCATCAGGAAACAAGGTACATGGCTGTGGCGGGCTTGCTTCCTCCCTCCTGCTTTTTATGGTTTTAAATTTTGTGCATTTGTTTTTAACATTCACTGTTTTAAACTTTTGTAAACCACCCAGAGAATTTCGGCTACGGGGCGGTATATAAATGTAAATCATCATCATCGTCATCATCAACAACAACAACCCTGTGAGGTGGGTTTGGGAGTGTGTGACTGGCCTAAAGTCACTCCATGGCTGAGTGGGGACTAGAACCCGAATCTCCCAGCTGCCAGTCCAACACTTTAGCCACACTAAGATGATGATGATGGTGGTGGTGGTGATGCCTTGGGTGAGTAAGTATTGTATTTTTGATGTTATTTTATTGTTTGCCTTGGGGGGTGTTGCTGTAGATTATTATTATTTTGCCTTTAGTGAGTGTGGGATGGATTTATCCCCCACCCCCAGTTAAGTATGTGTGGAGTTTTTTTTTTTTTTAGATTGTCTTGGGGAGGGTGTGGAGTTTTTTCCATGCTGGGTGAGTGTGTAGGGGTGTGTGGATTTTAATTTTTATTGTCTTTGATGAGCATATGTGAGGTGTGTATTGCTGTTGTTATTTTACCTTGAGTGTGTGTGTGAATGAATTTTTATTTTTGACTTAAGGCTCATCTACACCAAGCAGGATATTCCACTATGAAAGCGGTATATAACATGCAGGATCTACACTACTGCTTTATAGTGGTATTGAAGTGCACTGACAACTGTTGGGGCCCATTGACATGTACCATATATTGCTTTCATAACCGCTTTTATAATGTAATATCCTGCTTGGTATAGATGTGTCATGGGCCCCAACAGTTGTCAGTGCACTTCAGTACCACTATAAAGCAGTAGTGTGGCTCCTGCCTTTTATACACCACTTCCATACCACTTTCATAGTGTTATATCCTGCTTGGTGTTGATGAGCCCTATGTCTTTGAGATTATGGTTATTTTACAGTATGGCTTTCTTTTTATTGTACTAGATTTATTGTGCTTCATTTGTTAATATGAATTTTCTGCTTCATTTGTTAATAATGCTCCTTCTCTTGCTGGTGATGGTGATAATGGATGCTGATTCTAATATTAATAATGCTCCTTCTCTTGCTGGTGATGGTGATAATGGATGCTGATTCTAATATTAATAATGCTCCTCCAGTTGCTGGTGATGATGATAATGGATGCTGATTATAATATTAATAATGCTCCTTCTCTTGCTGGTGATGATTGCTAGTTGTGGTTGTTTATTATGTTATAAAAATAAAGAAATGGATTTATATAAGTGTTAATTCTTTTTTTAGTATTTAGTATATTATTATAGTAGTTGTGTGCCTTTGGCACTCATTGGTTGCTATCATTTACTTTTTGTGAACCACCCAGAGAGCTTCGGCTATTGAGCAGTATAAAAATGTAATAAATAAATAAACGTGACCGAGGCCACGCCCCCTTGGGGGCCGGACATGTTGAGTTGGCTCCGCCTTGGGGGTGGGCATGTTGGGGTGGCCATGCCTCCTGAAGGCGGCCATTTTGTCCTCCTTTTTGGTTTCCAAAATATGGTCACCCTAGGTATGTTTTTAATCAATTTTAATGTGTATTTTATATCATGTTTTTATACTTTGAATGGTTTTAGTCTTTGTGAGCCGCCCAGGGAGCTTCAGCTGTTGGGGGATATAAAAATGCAAATAATAATAATAATAATAATACACTGCTACGCTGGTGTTGACCAGAAGGGGGAAAATACTTTCAGAGCCCCATTGATAGCTGCTGAGCTTCATCACACCTATTTTCCCCCTGGTTTGCCTCTGCATTTTTACCTCCATTTCATAAGTGCAGCGTTCCTCCCTTTCATATTAATGGCAGCCTTCGTCTCTCACTCATTGGAGCTGCTATGGGAAATAACCAAAATGTTTACAGCTCCCTCATTTTTAAAGATAAAGTGATGAAACTTGGGACCATGAGAGCTCTTAAGTAGGGCTTTAGGCATGCAAAGTTGGAATCAGATTGGTTCATTCCTTGGTTTTTTAGGAATTTTTAATTTCTCCCTCCTGATGTAATTCCTTCCCATTAATACACACTCACCTCTCCAAATCTGTGCAGGGGTGCATTAAGACAGAATCGGAAGTGTGTGTGCCAAATTTGAAACAGATCCATTCATGCCTTGATTTTAAGGAATTTTTAAAATGGAAATTAACAAAAATGCTTACAACTGCATAATTTTTACAGATAGAGAGATGAAACTTGGCACTCTGATAGCTCTTAAGGAGGACTTTAGCTATGGTGACCATATGAAAAGGAGGACAGGGCTCCTGTATCTTTAACATTTGTATTGAAAAGTGAATTTCAGCAGGTGTCATTTGTATATATGGGGAACCTAGTGAAATTTCCTCTTCATCACAACAGTTAAAGCTGCAGGTACCCTGCCCTCTTCTAAATCTGGTCACTCTAGTATAGCTCCTGCAGCTTTAACCGTTGTGACGAAGAGGAAATTTCTCCAGGTTCCCCATATATACAAATGACACCTGCTGAAATTCCCTTCTCTATGCAACTGTTAAAGATACAGGAGCCCTGTCCTCCTTTTCATATGGTCACCCTAACTTTAGCCATGCCAATTTTGAATCAGATCCATTCATGCCTTGATGTTTAAGATTTTAAAAAAACAACAACAACACCTCAAGCCATTCTCCTGATACTCCACCAATATGAAATTCCACCTGCTTACATTTGTGGAGGATCTGTTTTCCTTTACTTTGATAATGCACACCTGTGTGTCTCCAGTTCATAAAAATAGAGATCTGCTGGGGTCCTCAGGGACATGGACTCCATCTCCCGCCCTTCACTCTGGCTTTGGTGTCTAGCGATTTACTGATTGAACGTTTCATCGGCTGGGCTCCATTTCTGCAGGCAATGAGGGTGGGGTTAGAGCAGTAAAAAGTCCATTCAACAGACTAAGCACAAGTCCATTTGTTCAAACATGGCGTGCTGTAGGAGAAGAACTGCCCCGCCCTCCCCTTTTATCAGCAAGATTCCATTCAAAGCACACACACACAACAAAGGAAAAAGCCAGAGGACAGCAATACATGGAGTCTTAAGGGTGCATTAAATCCTCTTGGGGAAAATAATCCAGACTTTCCCCACACCAAAATAATATGCAAAACAGAGGAAAAGAGGTTGGATGGGTGCAAGTCGGGGATGAAGTCATGTGAGTCCCATGCTGCAATGCCAGATACCAGACAAGGCGAGAGTGCGTTAAACCGCTGGTGTAGTAGAGCTTACTATTTGCTGCACATTACAGCCGTGTAACTGATCCTGCAAAGTTTCAGGGCAGGATATTCCACATTCAATCCTGCCCATGTATTGCAGTGGTTGCTGCTTCACAACTGCAATTCTGTGGGTTTTGGCGGGGATCAGCAATGAAAGTGGTGCCGTGTTCATGGTCCCCAAGTCTCATTGAACTCAGTTGGGTTGCTTCAGAGTAGATGATCTACAGAGCTTTGCAGTTGCAGTCAGTATTGCCCTCTTTTTCCTGGGGACAGAGCATTACATTAAGTGCAGTGGAAAGCCACCCCTATAGCTCTGCTTCTAGTTCATCATGTAAGAGACATGCCTCAAACACCAGAGAGCCCTAACGTAGAAGCACCCAGACCCTAAATGTAATGATAGATAGAGATGAAGAGTATTGGCAAAAAACCCTGAAGTTGGGAAGGCCGTGGTTGAAATTTGCTGCTGCGATGAATTCACTGGGAGACTTTCAGCAAGTCACTCTCCCCACTCACTTTCAGGCACCTATCCCCACCTGCACAAGGAAACTAACAACAACAACAACAACAACAACAACAATTACCTACCTTACAGGTTTGTTGGAAAGATTATCATAAACTAAAGTATGTGAAGTACTCTGAATGCTCAAAAGCACTATATAAATGCTAAGTATTAGTCTTAAGAATTTCTGCATCTGTATTAGTTGCTGTGATTTAGATTCAGATCTCCCAAGTCCAAATCTTAACATTCTCTTACAGACAATGATGATAATTCTGTCACATCATGACCTGGGAAAGCACCGCCATTGCTCACACAATTTACAAGTCGTGTGTGTGTGTGTGTGTGTGTGTGAGTGGAGAGAGAGAGAGATGTTAAGATGGTGGCCGTCACTCAATATGACGCAGGGAGTCACTATTATATGCCAGGAATTGAAGCCCTAGACCTGAGACCTGATAAGTAAGAATTCAGCAAGCCGAAGGAAGCCAATTATAAGAGACCAGCTAGAGTAGCAAAGATATATTTTCACAACAACCTGGAACAGATAACGAGGATATCCTCTGATCCTAACGAGGATATCCTCTGATCCTAATGAAAGTTTCCAAGTCAGGCTTTCTCATTGATCTGAGCAACAAAAGTGTTCCTTCTGGGAATTGCCTTTCTGAACATTTAGGAGGACCTGGGTTTGACAAATGATATTCTGCTGCAATGGAAGTTCCCTGGTTCTGTACAAAGAGAAAGGGGAACACATAACTTGCTTGGAGGTCATTCCATTCTAGTGCTGTTGAGTATGAAAGTGCCTGACTTACAGCAGTTGTTGCCATTCCCAATACAGAGTGTTGTCATTGATATTTTTGTTTTAAAGTCTGCAGAAATACAGCCTTAAAACACCGAAGAGGGAGGAAACAGCAGAGACAGATGATTGCATGAGCAATGAAGATGAAGGCATAGCCCAGAGACTGTCTACCATGCCCAGAGGTACCTACTTGCATTAGCTGCTTTTGCATCACACTGATTTTTTGGTGTCATTGGAGCAAACTCATCTGCATTGTCTAGAACAGCTTTCACCAATCTGGTGCCCTGAGGGTAGTTTTCTTGACTATTGGTCATGCTGGCTGTGGCTGGTTGGAGTTGAAGTCCAAACACCTGGAGGCCGCTAGGTTGGGGAAGGCTGGTGTAGAAGTTGTGATTTTGATTGCTTGTAATGGGTGAATAGCAAGTGATAACTGTGAAGACGTTTGCCCATTTGTTACATATCTTCAAAAGTCAAGCTCTGATAAATCCATTTGCCAGGATAATTATGGAGACAGATAGGCCTTGCTAGTTCTAGAGAGTGCATGAGGTGATAATGAGGTGCTACAGAGGGTCTTCTCTGTAGCGGAACCCACTTTATGGAAGAACCTCACCCATGCAGTTCAGGAGGCGGAAAATGTAACATGATTTAAATACCTCCTGAAAACACATCTTTTCACGCAGGCTTTCCCTGGGCTGTAACTGCTGATGGGTTTATTTTGGTTTTACATGGCATTTTTAAACTTTTAAAGATTTATACTATGTTTTGATCTGTTGTGATTTATGGTTTTAATTCAGCTATTGGGCAGGATAGAAAGGTAATCTCTACCTAAAAAGTGGAAAGTGTGTGTGTGCAATATATGTCCGGAAATGTTTACCCACTTCCAGATTAGTTCGGATCTTGAAATTTGGCATGCTGATAGGTCTGGTTGTACAATGTACCAGAAAAATATAAAAACACAGAATTTTGGGTTTGAAATATTTTTAAAGAATTTAATAAAAACGAAGGCTTATGCCTACAACTCCCAGCATGCCTTAGGTTGGAGACTAGACTTACTGGCCTTTGGTGGCCATTGTGAGTGCATGGGCAGGTTGCAGCTGCATGTCTTTCACAACCCTAACTCCTAAGTTTGGTCCCAAGTAGTCAACCCAATTCCACATAAAAGGAAACAACCCACATAAATGGGCAGTGTCCATTTGCGGTGCTTTCTCCCACCATCTGTGTGGTTTCAAAATCATAACTAGATACAACAGTGTGACTTTGAAGAAGCGATGCTATTCCTTGATGTTCTAGCAAGGAGCAGCATTGGCAACAAGAGGATGTCTCAGAGGATGCAGGAAACTGCGGAATGCCAAAGGCATGCTGGGAGGTGTAGTACTAACATGCAGCGTGGCTGATTTTAAATAAAGCATGGGTTAGCAAACCAGGTCACTATCTCTCAATCCTAACTCAGCTTCCACTTTTCTGACCTCTCATTAATTGTCCTTGTTCTCTAACTTTCTCTAACTGCCACTAACTCCACCCACCATTCAATTCTAGCCTCAGCTATCAGTCATTCCTCCATTCACTCTTCTGTTTCAATGGTATAGTCAAGCTTTTACATAAAAATCATAAACTTTATTCAGTAATTCTTGCAACTGTTCTGGAATGCTGTGGTTTAGTTATAACAGGGAGAAAACACAGCATAAAAATCTCATCAAGTTAAAAGGCCTTGGGAAATAAAAATAATAATAAAAAAATCACTTGGCAATGGAAAGCCATTAATGCAGTCACTAGGCAAGCCTGCCTGAGAAAAAGAAATCCATAAACAGGGTGCCACAACTAAGAAGGCCCGCTCTCCAGGTCGTCTCCACCACACCTCAGATGGTATTCAAAGATTAAGATGTTATTCGAGGAGCTAGGTTTGCGCCTACAACCCCAGCATGCCTTGGGCAGGAGGGGAGATTTACCAGGCTTTGCCGGCCATCATCTGGAAGTGGTTTGCCACGCTGGGCCTGAAGGGAGAGTGCCTGGGTCCGGCTGCCTCAGTCACTAGGCACCATCAGGAGTGGGAGGATGCAGCTCCGGCCCTGTCACTGACAGCAACTACTGAGCTAACTGTCAGTCAGTCAGCTGGCTGGCTCCCTCACGGCCTACCTACAGGCACCGATTGCGCAACGCAGCGTGGACCAGCTCGGTCAGACTTGCTGGCCCCAGTGCTTCAGTCCCACTTGCTGCACTTTTGGGCTGAGCTGGCGCCAGTGGTGCGGCAGGCGCTGCTGGACTCACTGGCGCTGCTGCTGGGTGAGCTGGGCACGCATTGCTGGTGGGCGGCGGGTGGTGACTTGTTTGCAAGAGCACGGCACAGAGACCCTGGATGGGCACTTGAAGCTGGTCCCACCAGAGTTCCTCGGCAGCACTTGCAGGAGCGACCCGGCCACTCTGCAGCGATGGGACGGAGAAGGTAGGCGGGGTGGTGGGTCCCTCTTTTACTTGCTGCTGAAAAGATCCAGGGACTGGCCCCATCGGGGAAAAATCTGCATATGCTAATTTGCATCTCTGCATGAGGTGAAGCCAAGCAATTGACTTTGCATCCCAATGATCTCATTTATTTGCACCATGTCCCAGATCGGACCCCAAAGTCACAGGAAAAGTTCTTATTTCCTTAAACGGAAAAATTAAAAGGTTTTACTTTGGGGAAGTGTTGCATGTGTGGGGAGGGGAGGGTGAATTCTCCCCTTGAAAATCACCCCTCCACATGACAATTAGGCTGGGGGACGCTGGGAGCTGTAGGACTTTTTTCTGTCTCGATATGCCTTGGATGGCACCCTTGGTTACCCCCTTTTCTCCTCTTCCTCCTCTTGAGATGCTGCTATGGCAGAAGAAGAACCGAACACTTTCCCACCCTGGTCTTCTTTCCTTTTCCTTTTGCACCTGCTAGTCTCTCCGTGGTCATGTCATGGATCCCGCTCATTCCCCCCCCAACCCCTGCGCTTTCAGCCGTGGCTGCATCGCTGTCCCCAGGATGCAGCATTGGACTTTGGCTTTTAATGTTCTCCTTGTTACAGCTGCCTTAAGTCATGCGACACTGGTGGCATAATAAGGGTGGGGGGATAACGAACTGCCTTGCTCTTGGAGCTGGGCCATTCCTCATTTAGACATGCCCATTTAATAATAGTGCCTCGACCCTCTTTGCTTGCACCCCTTTGTAAAAGACGGCCAAGGAATGATACATGAAAGGAGACCAAAGCTCTGGAGTGCTCTGTGCATGCCAGAGGTGCCTTTGCCCTGGGAAAATTCTGGAGCAGATTATAAAGAAGTCAGTCTGTAAGCACCTTGAAAACAATGTAGTGATTACTAGAAGCCAACATGGATTTGTCAGGAACAAATCCTGTCAGATTAATTTGATCTCATTTTTTGATCAGGTGGGATCTTTGTGGACTGTGGGAATGCTGTGGATGTCATATATCTTAACTTCAGAAAAGCTTTTGACAAAGTGCCCCATGATATTCTGATTAACAAACTAGCTAAAAGTGGGCTAGATGGAACAACTATTAGGTGGATTCACAGTTGGCTACAGAATCGGACTCAAAGAGTGCTTATCAACGGAACCTTCTCAAACTGAGGGGAGGTAATGAGTGGGATACCATAGGGCTCAGTCCTGGGTCCAGTGCCCTTCAACATTTTTATTAAAGGTTTAGACGAGGAGGTGCAGGGAACGCTTATCATATTTGCAAATGACACAGAATTGGGTGGGATAGCTAATACTCTGGAAGACAGAAACAAACTTCAAAGTGATCTTGATAGGCTGGAGTGCTGGGCTGAAAACCACAGAATGAAATTTAACTGTTTTCGCAGTTTGGGGGTGCTCCTGGATCCGTCGCTCCAAATGACAGCCCAGATGGATGCGACAGCCAGGAGTGCCTACTGTCAGCTTCGGCTGATACGCCAGCTGCGCCCCTTCTTAGAGTCAGAAGACCTAAAGACAGTAGTGCACGCGCTGGTAACCTCAAGGCTTGACTTCTGCAATGCACTCTACACAGGGCTACCATTGTATCTAGTTCGGAAACTTCAACTAGTTCAAAATATGGCAGCCAGGTTGGTCACCAGTACATCTAGGGATGAGCACATTACCCCAACATTAAAATCACTCCACTGGCTGCCAATTAGTTTCCGGGCAAAGTACAAAGTGTTGGTTATCACCTTTAAAGCTCTACATGGTTTGGGTCCAGGTTACCTGCGGGATCGCCTTCTCCCATATAGTCCGCCCCACACACTCAGGTCCTGTGGGGTGAACTTACTTCAGTCAGCTAAAACTAGGCTGACATCATTTTCCCAGAGGACCGTTTCTTCTGTCGCCCCCAGATTGTGGAATGGCCTGCCGGAGGAGATTCGTAAAATTAACTCTCTGTGTGATTTTAAGGCAGCTTTAAAGACTAGCCTTTTCCAGCAGGCCTATCCAGATCTATGTTAAATCATGAATTTTTAAGATGTATTGATTCCTGTTCTAATGTTGTTCCCTGCCTTGATCCAAAGGGAGAGGCGGGTAAGAAATAAATTATTATTATTATTATTATTATTATTATTATTATTATTATTATTATTGATAAATGCCAAGTTTTTGTGAACCACCCAGAGAGCTTCGGCTATTGGGCAGTATAAAAATGTAATAAATAAATAAATAAATAAATAAAGTTCTACAGCTCGGAAATAGAAACCAAATGCACAGTTACTACTTGGCTCAGCAATACTACAAACAAGAAGGATCTTGGAATTGTTGTAGATCACAAGCTGAATATGAGCCAACAGTGCGATATGGCAGCAAGAAAGGCAAATGCTATTTTGGGCTGCATTAATAGAAGTATAGGTCCTCTGGGTAATAGTTGTCAGCCTTGTTTTTGGTCCTGGATGACTTCAACATCCCATTCGAGACCGGTTTGGCAGGTGCAGCCAAACACATTCTTCCCAGCCCTTGTGAGATGCTACCTGTCCCTTGCCAGCAGTCCATCTTCCAAATAGCATAACCAGAATCCAAAACTCTCACTTCAGCACCGCCTTCATAGCCAGTCATTCACCCTGAGTATTTTTCTTTCTCTTTCTGTTCCTCTTCCAAGAACTGGGAGGATGGATGAGAAAACTATCTGGGTCCCAAAGTTCTGGAGTTTCCTTCTCAGAGCTTCCAAGTCTGACGTGATTTGTACTTATTCTCTCAGCTGAAATACAACCTTTTGTTTTTAATTAGGAAAAAAACTATTTTACAAAGAAATGTTACCATTTAAACTGCTAGTCTGAAGTATGAACTCCATGAAAGTAAAGGCAGGCCTCTGCTGGAGTCTTTACCCCCAATTTCTCCCCCCCTTTTTACTCTTTCTTTATTTGCTATTTAATTCCTTGCTGATTCAAGCTAATTGTCTGCTTTCCCAGTCCCTCAGGCAAGCAGACATTCTGGCAAACTGACACAGGACACCCAAATCATTGAGACTTCTTTATTTCAAGGAATCTCACAGCAAAAGTGTAATGGTTACACACTTCAGAAATCATATAGCTGATGGTCAGTAGCTATAGGCTCCAAGAAATTCCAGAACAGTCAAATCACTACTAGTATAACAGAGATGCCCATCAATGTGGCTTCCCTGTTTTTTATCTGCTACTATCATACTCCCTTTATACAAATCTATGGTGTGACCACACAATATTGTGTATAGTTCTGGATCTTTAAGAGCTGGAAAAAGTGCAGAAAAAGGCAATTAAAATGATTAAGGGGCGGGAGCATCTCCCCTATGAAGGAAGGTTACATCAACTGGGATTGTTTAGCTTGGAAAAAAGGAGGCTAAAGGGGGACATGAGAGAGGTGTACAAAATTATGCATGGTATGGAGAGTGTGGATAGGGATGCACTTTTTTCCCTCTCTCAAAATACCATGAAGCCTATTGCTGGTAGATCAAGGATAAATAAGAAGAAGTACTTCTTCACACAGCAAGAAGTTAAATTATGGAACTCACTACCACAAGATGTAGTGGCGGCCACCAATTTGAATGGCTTTAAAAGGGGGTTGGATAAATTCCTGGAGGTGAAGGCTATCAATGGCTACTAGCCATGATGGTTGTGTTCTATTTCCGGTATTCGAGGCAGTAAGCCTGTGTGCACCAGTTGCTGGGGAACATGGGTGGGAGGGTGCTGTTGCACCATGTCCTGCTTGTTCATCCCTGGCTGATTGCTGTTTGGCCACTGTGTGATCAGAGTGCTGGACTAGATGGACCCTTGGTCTGATCCAGCATCAGGGCATTTCTTATGTTCTTAATATAAAATGTGTGCAACTCTATGTTGCTCAATATTCTGTGGTGGTTCTTGATGCTTGAAATCAATGAGGAGATAATCTATTACGTGGGTAAAAAAGATCTTCCTAGTTCATCACAATAAAAACTGTTGTAAGTATATCATATACTGTAGCTATGGAGTCTTATATTAGTATCTTCATAAGGGCATCCCTTGTCCAAAAGCCTACAAGTGCCTGACTGTTCCCTAAGCCAATGCAGATGCTCGTGTCTGGAGCACCTTCTTCCACCCTCTCTTACCTAAGGCTGAGATCAGCATAGCAATCTTTGAAAACTTACTCCATGGGTCAATGGCTGAGATGGGACTAGAACTATCTGTCCGGGGAGAACCATGCCCACAGGCCCTCTCTAACCAGAAAGGAACCATTATTTCTTTTTTGTCAATTCACTAGGGATCACACTTGTCAATGAAGAGGAATTGACTCAGCTGGCTCAGATTAATCCATCACCGTCAAAAAGTGGACTACGATATAATACTGAAAATCTAATCCAGAAACTTCAGAGGCAGATTGAACAGCAAGAGGTCCTGACAGAGTTTATGGTGAGTTCCCTCAACTCAGTTTTATGCCTTGCTATAAAAACAGAAACAAGCAGAAATATTTCCCTCTATGTGGAGATCATTGTGACTCCAGTGAGACAGGACATTTCCACATTCACATTGAACCATTTTCTGCCTACAGATCCCCCCTCCCATCGTTTCCACTTCATGTGGACAGTTTCTGCTCACATCATTGGAAAAAAATGATTGTGAATTTGCTAAGTCCCAACTGCTTTGAAGGATTGCTGAAAAAGAATTACACCACACTTACCTACTTCTGGTGACAATTTCACACACACTGTGCACTGGCAAAGTTGTGTTTGCCACCAACAAGTGTGCAGTCAGCAAGGTACCACGGTCCATCCATGTTTGCAAATATAGGTTTGTCAGTTTTAAGCCATGATAGGTTAATAAGCTGCTCACAGTAACTTATTATGAAAAGAAGCTACTGTTATCCCGCACACAATCGGGCTGTGCGTAGCTCCTTGAGCTACCAGGCATCATCTGAGTCACCCCCTGCTCTCTCTTGCCACTGTCCTCCCGCACCAGCAGTGGTCCTGTTTCGCCCATTGACAACATCACAGCAGTTTGTTTTAACCTTCCACAATATCTCAATGAAAGAGGAGAGGTGTAGGGTCAAGTACAGGGGCTTCATTGAGCACTTCCATCATCTCCCCACAAGGGGGTGGTGGCGCTAAAGTGATGGAACTTTGCAAGATGGGGATAAAACTTGACACACAGCCTCTCCTAGTCAGGAGATACCTGATGCACCATCAAAACCCTGCACAATTACACACAAAGGAGCAAAAAAACCTGGTGCATCAAAAAGGGAGTGGTGCAAATAAACCCTTGGACATTTGCAGGATTGGGACCAAACTTCATACACAGCCTCTCCTAGCAGGGATGCACACAAGGCCCATTGAAACCCTGCACTCTGATGAAGCCATGCAAGCAAAAGCACATTTTAAGCAGAAAGGAGGTGGTGACTATAAGTCCATGGAGGTTTGTGGGAGTGGGACAAATCTTCCTACACTGCATCCTCTGGCCGGGATGCACACGAGGCAAAAAGACCACCCTGCGCAGCTGCTGCCACCCAATCAAGATGGTGTTTGACGGAGCGCACCACCAGAGGAAGGGGTAGGGTAGAATTTGGCAGCAAACACAGTAGTTACTAGGCAGATCACAGAAACAGATCTTCCAGATGAAGGAGAGTGGTGGCAGTGGTTTTGACCACTATAGCCAAGCGACTCCGTAGTAGGTGATCAAAATAACCCACTGTGACCACCACACAACATGATAACCCATGATGGGTAAATAACCCGCTCTGCAGACTGTGGGTTATCAGGGTGGGTTATTTTAGCCAAATAAGCCATCATGGGTTAAAAAAACTCCCAACAGACGACACAATAATCCAGTCATTATGTTGTAGTGATGTGGAAACATCTCTTAGCTTGATTCAGAATTGAGGCAGCAATTCTGAATGTCATTGGAGAACTCTAAAAATATATATTAGGTTTCCACCCCACAAGAGAACTAAACGAACTCATAATGTTGGCTGCACCTTACCACCATTCATTATTATTTGCAGCAGCAATAGTTGGGTCTATTCATGTAAGTATCTGGCAATTTGTGGTAAGAAGGTGCTACTTTGCTCACATTTACTTTAGGCCTATATAAGTCATTTAAGATAGGGACACTCCCCCCCCCCCCCAAAAAATCAATTAGAAATCAATATGGTGGCCATCTTTCAAAATGGTGGACTCTATCTTAAAAATGGCGTAGATAAGCAGTTGAGGTGTCTTTTATAAAAAAAATTGGTTAAAAATTAAATTGTACTGTTTTAAAGTAGGTATTTTAATAAATTTGCTTAAAAACTATTTTTGATTGCATTAATTAAAAAAGAACATTTTTATTTATTAATTTTATTCTTTAAAAACTTTTCACAATCAAACATTTTAGTCATCTGTTTAAGATAGTTTAAGATGAACAACAGGAAGTTATCAGCAGATCTAGAGGCAAGACCGATCCCTAGACATATTAAAGTCGTAAAAGCTCTGAAAAATGACGTCCAACTATTTTCAAAGCTTTTCATTGCTGCCCAATACCGTGAGTTGGATCTAGACACATTTTTCCAACATGAGAATCAGCTGTTTCCCCCTTCTCTTTCTTTGGATGGAGGAATTTGGTCATGCGCAAAATCAGACCTAGCTTCCATTCTTGAAAACGTAGCAGATGGTAGTGATGAATTCACAAGTCAATGCGATGCTATTGTGTTTGATGGTGCAACTGCCCAAGGACATCAAAAACAGTGAACTCCCAATCTCCGGATGGCCTCGCTCAATGGTTTCATGTTCCATAGAGTGGGAGTTCCATGCAGGACACCAAAGACCAAGATATGGAGCAGTAGTGCTCCAGCACTACTGTCTGGAAAGAATCCTTCATGAATTACCAGAACCACCATAAAATGTTGCCTCCAAGCACTATTTGGTCAGAAGGATGTCACAGTCAATGATATCGAAAGAGGTCTAGCAGATCCAAGACACATACTAGCTCCTGGTATAGATGGGGTGATGACAGCAGTTTCAGTCCCCAAACCAGTCTGGAAAACAGACTTAAATTTGACTAGGCTTTGGGGAGGGAAGTTTTTCACCTCACTACAAACTAAAATTTCAAGAAAACAGGGTCTAGTGAGAATATAAAAGGTCTCTGTATAAACGCTAAGTGCTTAAGTTGGGGTGCTCAGGAATGCTCATGGATTGTACAGCTCCCTTGTTCCAAAGGCCCTGGCCATGGTTCCCTTGAAAAATAGCTCTTGGGAAGTTTTCTTAGGCAGGAGTGACGCTACTGCTTTATAATGGTATTGAAGTGCACTGACAACTGTTGGGTCCATCGACACATTCCATCGACACATTCCATATACCGTTTTCAAACTCCTTTCATAGTGTTATATCCTGCTTGGTGTAGATCTGGCCATAGCGTCTGAGCTGATTACTCTCCAGGATTTGGACAAAGATTAAAATTGAACTAAAACCAAATATCTAATTTGCAAAGTATAAGAAGACAGAAGAAGCTCATCCAGTGTATTAGTTTTCCTTGCAGTCTGAAGGTAACTGCACTTATCATTTTGGTGTGATTTCCTCCAAAACCACACTCCCACATATTTTTTAGATAATATTCTATTTGCAAGAGTATTCCTGTGCTTTAAAAAAATCTCTTAAAAAAGAGGCCTCAAGCATCTTTGAAATCTTAAGAGAAATATGTACTCGTATACATATTACCCATCTCCTACTTTTACCACTGATGGAAATATGCAAATACCTTCTGTAAATGAAGCATGTTTAATTTTATCTTTGTTTCAGGGTTTAGAACACATGAAGCCAGTTGATGACTGCTGGGTTGCCAAAGCACCAGAAAACCGTGAAAAGAACAGATATCGAGATATTCTTCCATGTAAGCAAAAGGAGCTGCCAGTCGTTGCTGCAGCATCTGAGAGAACGCGGGGGCGGGGGGAATGCATGATGGCAAAACTACATATAACTTGATCAAGATCCGATCTTAGCTGGGACTCAAACTCTTGGGCCCAGACTTAACATTCTCCATCAGACAACAACAACAACAACAACAACAACAATAATAATAATAATAATAATAATAATAAATTATAAACATGGGGAACCACCTCCATGGCTTACACACAATTTATAAGTCATGCATTATTCTTTTCTGTATTGCCTGTTATCCAATTTTTATCAAAATAAGTTATATATTTAATAATAACCCTACTGCACCATCTGTGCAAAGACATCTTGAATTCCAGGGTAAACATTGGTGATTTGCTGTGATTTGTAAACATAACATTTCACAGATAGGTAACATATCTACTCTTAAAAGGATGCTCATTCTCCTTGGGAACGCCTGCTGGACCGTTGGCATGGAGTTTGCTGAGTCGCTCCATCGTACTTTTGGTCTTCTAACTCAGTTTATAAGGCACCTAGGAAAAGCATTGTTTGTTCTTTTTCTCTCCCCTCCCTTTCTCCTAAGTTTTACAGTGCAACAATACTTTGTTGAAATGGGGATAGGTAGACCAGGCCACGGACATGCAAGGGGTTGACTTTCCCTAATCCCTTAATCCCTTAAACACACTATTGCATCATTACAACATTTCAGCCTACCGGAATTGCATTTGTGCAGAAATCATAGAATCATAGAATAACAGAGTTGGAAGGGGCCTACAAGAGTCCAACCCCCTGCTCAATGCAGGAATCCACCCTAAAGCATCCCTGAGAGATGGTTGTCCAGCTGCCTCTTGAAGGCCTCTAGTGTGGGAGAGCCCACAACTCCCCCTAGGTAACTGGTTCCATTGTCGTACTGCTCTAACAGTATAATAAGAGTGATAACACTCAAACCACAAGGGTATCAAAATAGCTTTCATAAATGAATATTTCAGAACTTTTACAAATGTACAAAATACAAGCACATCAACAATATTTCACAAAGCCTGCAGTATCAACATCCAATCTACATAGGTGAACTATTCACATGAAGCGTCTTGTATATAAACAGTAGTCTGGTACTATTTTGCTGTTTCGAGGGTTCTTCTTCAGTATAACGCTGAAACGTAATTCAAAAACACCATACTCAGCATTTATAAGCAATAGCATATTATTATGGAATGCAAACAAAGCAGAAAATATTGGCCTCACCCACTAAGTTTACAGAAGGAGCCATGGCTACAATAGAAAGAAACCCACCAGGGTTTATCTAAAGAAAAAAATAATGAAAATTTATCATTATAAACAATTCACAATCTCAGTAAATGATGCACAGCCATGCTGTAAAAACTATCTAAGCTTACCACCATATCATTCTCGTTTCCTCAAGCCGCTCTCAGTCCTTTAGAGGGTTTTCAAAAACGCTCCCAGATCTTATAGTATAGTTTATGTGGTTTAATTGGCTAATAAATCATCCTAAGGGAGGAAAGCTGTGAGGTCTAAAGTATTATTATTATTATTATTTATTTATTTATATAGCACCATCAATGTACATGGTGCTGTACAGAGTAAAACAGTAAATAGCAAGACCCTGCCGCATAGGCTTACAATCTAATAAAATCATAGTAAAACAATAAGGAGGGGAAGAGAATGCAAACAGGTACAGGGTAGGGTAAGCAGGCACTGGGTAGGGAAAAACTAACAGTAGAAAGTAACAGTAGAAGTCTGCACAACATCAAGTTTTAAAAGCTTTAGGAAAAAGAAAAGTTTTTAGTTGAGCTTTAAAAGCTGTGGTTGAACTTGTAGTTCTCAAATGTTCTGGAAGAGCGTTCCAGGCGTAAGGGGCAGCAGACGAAAATGGACGAAGCCGAGCAAGGGAAGTAGAGGCCCTTGGGCAGGCGAGAAACATGGCATCAGAGGAGCGAAGTAGCATTTAGTCCAAGAGGTTGAATGCAATTAAGACGATGTATCCATTCAGCTTGTGGGGGTTGTTCAGTATGCGATTTGGCATGACAAATTAAGAAATTCCAACACCCTACAGAAAATCGCACCTTTGATTTAAAATATTTTTCTAACTGTTCTATGGAGAAGGTGGTCTATATCATTATCTGTCCTTGTCGTTTAATTTACGTGGGCAAAACTATGAGGAGTGTACGGGCACGAATTATTGAACATCGTTCAAAACTTAGAAATGGGACAACGGAAGCACCGTTAGTTCAACATTTTATTGAGTACCATCATCATTATAACGATTTCCAGTTTTTTGTTATTGACAGAATCTTTCCCCTTCAGTAAAATTATCGTGATTTGAACAAGGAACTTCTCCAAAGGGAAGCTGAATGGATACATCGTCTTAATTGCATTCAACCTCTCGGACTAAATGCTACTTTAGACCTCACAGCTTTCCTCCCTTAGGATGATTTATTAGCCAATTAAACCACATAAACCATACTATAAGATCTGGGAGCGTTTTTGAAAACCCTCTAAAGGACTGAGAGCGGCTTGAGGAAACGAGAATGATATGGTGGTAAGCTTAGATAGTTTTTACAGCATGGCTGTGCATCTTTTACTGAGATTGTGAATTGTTTATAATGATAAATTTTCATTATTTTTTTCTTTAGATAAACCCTGGTGGGTTTCTTTCTATTGTAGCCGTGGCTCCTTCTGTAAACTTAGTGGGTGAGGCCAATATTTTCTGGTTTGTTTGCATTCCATAATAATATGCTATTGCTTATAAATGCTGAGTATGGTGTTTTTGAGTTACGTTTCAGCGTTATACTGAAGAAGAACCCTCGAAACAGCAAAATAGTACCAGACTACTGTTTATATACAAGACGCTTCATGTGAATAGTTCACCTATGTATATTGGATGTTGATACTGCAGGCTTTGTGAAATATTGTTGATGTGCTTGTATTTTGTACATTTGTAAAAGTTCTGAAATATTTATTTATGAAAGCTATTTTGATACCCTTGTGGTTTGAGTGTTATCACTCTTATTATACTGTTGTTGTTTCCAAACCACAGCCTTCTATTTTCCTTGTACTGCTCTAACAGTCAGGAAGTTTTTCCTGATGTCCAGCCGGAAACTGGCTTCCTGTAACTTGAACCAGTTATTCCGTGTCCTGCACTCTGGGAGAATTGAGAAGAGATCCTGGCCCTCCTCTGTGTGACAACCTTTCAAGTATTTGAAGAGTGCTATCATGTCTCCCCTCAATCTTCTCTTCTCCAGGCTAAACATGCCCAGTTCTTTCAGTCTCTCTTCATAGGGCTTTGTTTTCAGACCCCTGATCATCCTGGTATTATTATTATTATTATTAATAATAATAATAATAATAATAATAATAATAATAATAACCACCATGGAAAATTAGAATTAGGGCAGGGGAAGGAACCCACGTTCCACATCTATCTCAAAGTCCCTCCCAGCCACAGCAGCCAATGAACTGCAAGGGGAAGGAGAAGGGACAGGGCGGTATGTTAGCGCTGCGAGTCTTCACAGGTGGAAGGATGCATGAGCTGAAATAGTGCTGAAATAGTGCTTGATACACTGTTGAAACAGAGGCGGATAGGGCAGGGACAACCGCGGGGGGGGGGGGAAGTGGTGTGATGGAGCTCTTTCCAGGGAATTTGAGGTAATGAAATAGTTGGGACAATGACTGTTATTCAGATGGAGGAAATTCAGCTAAACACTGGCTAAAGCCTATTTGAAGTCCTACGCAATTGTTGTGAAATTATACTTGGCTATCACCATTGTGTCAGCGCAATGCTGTCCAGTAGAGTTTTTCTGACTTGTAAGAGCCTGCTGCAAGTTGCGCAGCAAGCAGATTGAGTCCTCTGAAACTTATTATGTAAGTTTTTTGTGGGAAATTTTGTAGATAAAATCAGTGACATCCATTCCAATGTAGCTTCGACTTTAGATACAGTGCAAACACAAGATGACCCTAGAACCTTGCCTGGTTCAAATGGATACATTTCAGTTACTTCAGCCTGAAGATGCAGACAGGATGCTTAGAGTGTGGCTTATAAAGTCTAGCCCAGGTGGGATGACTGGTTGGTTTGCCAACGTTCCTTTGAGGGATAATGTTACCCTGGACCACCTTGAGGGATACAGTTGTGCAGCCCTTCCCAAAGAAATCCACTCTGGACTGTCATGCTAACTAGCAGCCAATAATAAATCTCCTTTTGTGGTGTAAAGCATTAGAGTGGGGGCTTTCAAAAGAAAAGTTTACAAAGTTACTAAAATGTTTTGTTTTAATTGTATTTCTTTATATTTAAACAAACTATGACAAAGAGCTCCATCACACCAGCGATTGATCACACTCTTGCCATGCCTGGTATGCAGTTTTGCAGCATTACCACATGACATTGTCCATGTCCTGCACTCATTTCCCCTCTTCCCCTCCATATTTTGTTTCTTTTTGGAGCAGGGAAAATATGGATTATTTTCCCTCCATGAGAAATGAATGCTCTGCTCCCTCCCTTGTATTGCTGTCATTGCATTCTATCTCACCATCCCATTCTTTGTTGAGGGCGTGTGTCTAAGGGTGGACTTGGTAAAAAAAAGAGGAGGGTGGTGCGGTTCTCCACTCAACCATGAAGGGGGAGGGAGAGAGGTCTCATTTTACCCCTGAGTGACCAGGGGTACATTTTCACCTTAAAAGAAATGTGGAAAATGCCACCTCCTTGCCTGCAGCTTCCTCATTTTTAAAGATAAAGAGATCAAAATTGGCACAGTGATAGCTCCTAAGATAGCTCTGGGCGGTTTAACTTTTTGTTAATCTCTGTTAAGTGTCTTGCCTATTTGCCCTCATGTGAAAAGGGTTTCAGCCTTAGCCTTTGTTTTGTTTCCTCATTTTTAATCACGGACAAATTGCTGCAGTATGGAATGGTTCTCTTCATTGTCGCAGCAAGCCAGGCATGTTTTCCATGTTTATTCCTTCCAACTATCAGCCAGCGTAACAATACATGCCCAAGGAGTACCCACAGTCCTTGTCTGGCTGTTTTGGGGTGTTTCCCTCTGCATTTTATTCAGAAGTAAATCCCACTTCGTTCAGTTGGGATTCCTCTCATGTGAATGTGCATTGGACTGCAGCCTTGCAGTGCAGTAGACTTTTCTGTGAGCAAACATTTCCGTTTTCCAAGGCTGACAGCTCTGGGGCAAACTCCTTATTCACAAAGTACTGCATTTAACTGGAGGGTTGGGGTGGGTGTATGGGGTGGTGGAGGCCACACAGCTTTACTCCCAGCATGGAACCAAGTGTGCTTCTCCAAAGACTTTTTTCACTCCCCCGTCCCCACCACTACTGTTGTTGCTATTGCTCAAAACACCTTCTTCAAGGCTGAGTTTTCCTGGGACTGATTGAAGTTTGGGGTGGCTGTAAAGGATGGGGGTGGCACCTACCTTTTCTCCCCACACAGAGCCATGTGTGTTGGCAACTTACCCTTATAAACCTTACTAAGGTAAGACATCTTTTTTTCAATTTAGTTGATTGTAATGTATTGCTCAAGTGTACTGAGGTTCATTGCAAGGGAGAAAGATGAGGAGAACACTGGAATGAGTCAGCTCCACCTATGGAGCCAAAAAGATTATGCATCTATGAGGTGCATAACCTTTTTGCCTGAAGAGCTGCAATGGGTGTCATTGGGGCCCCTGGAGGTTGCACATGTCCACATGCATCCACGTTTACACACACACACAGAGGAGTGGGAGCTTTAACTTTGCTCAGTCCCAGCGATCCTGGCAAGATCACTGGGCTCGTGAGAAGGCTGATTGGGGTCTCTAGGGGAGGGGGAGCTTTGGCCTCCTTCCCCTCAAAGCGATCCCACTCCACACCTTTGCTTCTACATCACCAGTAGTGGTGCAGATGCAGCCATGATGCCTGCTTCTGGAATGACTGGTGGGGGTAGGAGGCTTTAACTTCCTCCCCCTCCCAGCATCCCAGGCAGGGATGGGGAACTGCATAGCACACAGCCCATAGATTGTGCCTCTTTTTTTTTTTTTTTTAATAATTTTTATTTGTTTTCTACACTATATAAACATACAACATTACAATAGTAATAATAATAAAAAAAAGAAACATCAAACAACTGCTACATACATATTGAATAAATGTTGAGTACATATATGTTGAATAAGTATTACCTATACATTATCATACTACAACATAATCATTCTTAACATAAAAGTGCACCCCCCACCTCGGGATCTATTCCTGAGTCCAAAATCTGATCGTTTCTTTTGCTGGCGGTTTCCCACTTCCCTTAATAAACACAAATATTAGGAACTGTTTCCAGATTCCTTCAAACTCATTTATTTTAGTTACGCCTTTTCTCCACTTAATATTACATGTCAGTTTATCATTAATGGCTATATCCCATACTTCTTTGTACCATTCTTCAATAGAATATTCCCCTTGAATCTTCCAGTTCCTAGCTACCATCAATCGTGCTGCAACTAGCAAACTCGATATCAGCTCTATAGTTTCTTTTCCACACTTTATATCTTCAAATAGTGACAGTAATGCAATCTTTGGTGTTTGTTCTATTTTCATTCCCACTATTTCTTCAATTTCTGAAAACACCATCTTCCATAATCTTTGTACATATTTGCATTGCCACCACATATGTAAATACGTTCCTTTTTCCCCACAACCTCTCCAACAATTTGCTGAATGCTGATCATTTATCTTATTCAATCTAATCGGGGTTAGGTACCACCTCCATAAAATTTTAAAATAGTTCTCCTTTATTCTCACTGATAAACTTCTCAACACTCTTTGTTTCCATAGTCCCTCCCATCTCTGTCGCCCTATTTGTACCTTCAAATCTGACTCCCATACCATTTTCTCTGAGTTCTCTCTAAACTCCTTTTCTAACAATATTTTATATATTTCACTCATTAACCCTTTTAAAACTATACTACCTCCTTTACCTTTTTCCTTATTTATTATTAACTCTTCAAACTTCGTCATCTTTCTACAAACTCTATTATCTTTAATCCACTTTTTATTCCATTGTTCTAATTGCCCATATTCTAACCAAGATAATTTTTTCTCCTTTAACAATTTTTCCATATCCTCTCTTGTTTTTATATCTCTTAACCAATCCTTTAGTTTCATTTTGCTTTTCTCTTTTAATATTTTACATAATCTACCCTTCAGATCCTCTGGGAAATTCTTTAACATTATTATCGGTGCTAAGGGAGAGTTGCTCGGAAGCAGCTTCCCTTTAAATTTACTCCAAATTTCCCATTGAGTCCTCAGGAGTGGATTATCTATACTTCCAACCCACTTTCCCCCTCCATCTTTAAAAAAGACATTGTCCAAGCTCATCTCTACGTTACTTATGGTTTTTTCTTCCATCCAATATAAATCTCCTACTCCTATAATTGCTTCTACAATATGTCTTAATCTATTTGCTGCGTAGTATAATTTTATGTTTGGGAGACCCAATCCACCCTTTTTTTGGCTTAGATACCAATTATTTTTATTCACTCTTGCTCTCTTTTCTCCATTACAATATTTATTAATAATATGTTGCCAACTTTTTATCTCAGTGTCTGATATTTTTATTGGTAACATCCTAAACACAAAATTAATTTTAGCTAATATCTTCATTTTTATTAAGGCTATTCTTCCTAACCAAGATAAATTTAATCTTTTATATTTCTCCAATTTCTCTAATACCTCTTTCTTTAACCTCGTTAAATTCTCCTTTTCAAGATTCTCTAAATTTTTTGTAATTTTAATTCCCAAATATTTAATCTCCTCCTTAACTCTCATTTCTATTCCCTTATGTTCCCATTCCTTTTCTTCCTTCTTAGTATAATTAAACAACATCATCTCTGATTTAGACCAATTTATTCTTAACCCTGTAATTTCTTCAAATTCCCTCAACTGATATTTAATTCTTTCTATTTTT
Source organism: Elgaria multicarinata webbii (assembly GCF_023053635.1). Lineage (NCBI taxonomy): Eukaryota > Metazoa > Chordata > Lepidosauria > Squamata > Anguidae > Elgaria > Elgaria multicarinata. Next base: position 2,060,881 of record NC_086175.1, read on the forward strand.
CTTATTAGGTTCTTAATGGTCAATAAAGTATCATCCGCAAACATGTTTAACTTTATTTCCCTTACCTCTCCAATTCCTTCTAACTCTTCATCCTCCCTTAGTGCCTTCGCCAATACTTCCATAACCATTACAAACAGGACCGGCGAGAGTGGACATCCTTGTCTTGTTCCTCTGGCTAGTCGTATCTTTTCAGTGAGTCCATCATTTACCACCACTACAGCTGTATTTTGGGAATATAACTGTTCTATTATGTTTTTAAATTTATTTCCAAATCCCAATTTATCTACTATAATCTTTAATGCCTGCCAGCTCACACAATCAAAGGCCTTAAAAATATCCAATGCCATAATTCCTGCCTTGATATATGATTTTTTTATTACATTTATTACATTTAAAACTCTTCCCACTAGATTATGCATCTGCCTTCCTGACACAAACCCACATTGATCTTCTCCTATGTATTCTGATATAAATTTATTTAACCGTTTAGCCATAATAGATGAAAAAAATTTGGCATCCTGATTTATTAACGAGATAGGTCTGTAAGAATCAGGACTAGTCAGGTCTTTATCTGGTTTTGGAATTAGAATTATCAATGAGTGTTCCCATGATTCAGGTATCTTCTCTCCTAATAATATCCTATTATAAAGTTTCAGTAACTTTGGAACTAAAATTTCTTTGAAGACCTTATAATATTCTGGTCCTAAACCATCTGCTCCCGGTGATTTACCAACTTTTAAATTATCAATGACATCTTCAACTTCTCTTTGAGTTATTACCTTCTCCATTAGCTCTTTATATTCTGGTTTTATTCCATTCTATATAAACCTTCCAATATACTCCTCCACCTTTTCTTGTTGAGTTTCTTTACCCTTATATAGTTCCTGATAAAATTCCTGGAAAATTTTTATTTTATCTTTCATTATATGACAATAATTCCCTCGATTATCCTTCAATGCTTCTATCCCATTCCTCCCTTTTTCTTTTTGTGTGAGTCTGGCAAGCAACCTAGAATTCTTATTACTGTTTTCGAAATATTCCCTTTTCATGTAAATTAAATTCTTTTGAACCTCCTCTATATTTAAATTTTCTAATTGTTTCTTCTTAGCTTGTATTTCTACTAATTTATATTTATTTTTACCTCGCCAATATTCTTCCTCCAGATTTCTAATTTCTATCTCTAACTTTTCCTGCTCTGCACGTTGTTGTCTTTTTAAGCTACACGTCTCTCTAATACAAATTCCTCTTACTACGGCCTTCATGGTGTCCCAAACGACTGACCCAGCTGTTCCTCCTTTTTCATTAATTTCCCATGACTCCGACAATTCCTTCTGAATTTTCTCTACCACTTTATTATATTTCAATATTTTTGTATTCAACTTCCATCTATATGCCTCTTTATAATTCTTCTTGACTGTAAATTCTAAACTTAACAAGGCATGATCAGTTACTTTTATTACCCCCATTTCCATTTTACAAATCTTCGTTGCAAAATCTTTTGAGACAAATATATAATCTATCCTGGAGTATGTATGATGAACTGGGGAAAAATATGAGAATCCAGGCTTAATCCCATTGAGTAAACGCCACGAATCTGAATAATCATTTTCTTTTACTAATTTATTCAATATAGTTATATTATTCCTCTTTTCAACATTAGTGGGATTTGACCTGTCCCATCTATTATCCATAACCATATTAAAGTCCCCAGCTAATATAACATACCCCTCCTTGAATTCTTCTATTTCTTTAAATAACTTTATAAAAAACTCTCTATGTCTTTCATTTGGGGCATACACATTAATTAGCGTATATACCTTTCCTTCAATTTTACCTTTTAACATAAGATATCTGCCATTATCATCCTTTTTTGTTTCTTCTAATATAAACCCACTTTTTTTTTAGATCAAAGTGGCCACTCCATTTTTTTTTTGATGTCCCTAATGACTTTTCATAATAGGCTAACCACTTTAATTTTATCATATTCGAATTCTTGGAGCCTTGGTGTGTTTCTTGGACCATTATAATATCCGATCCTTCTTTATTAAACATTTGTTCTATTCTCCTCCTTTTCACGACTGCCCCCAAACCTTTAACATTGAGTGTTGATACTTTTATCTTTTTATCCATATTCACCCTTTTGAAGTCTCTTCCGATCCCTTGTGCTCTGCAACTCAAATTTACTTACATAAAAACACAAACTCCATACAACAAACCCCCACCCCCTTACCCCAACCCCTTCCCTCCTACCTTCCCCCCTCCCCACCCCCCCACTCTGATCCCCCCCACATCCCCGTGAGTCTAATACTCCAGCCATCTACTTTAAAGGGAGGGGGGAGGCAGTGCTGCGCCTGGCCGGCAAAGTTTCTATGTTTAGCATTTCTATCTGCAATTATCTCAAAATATGATTAACAGTTCTATTACATCCCAGATGTCCCAGCCACATTCCCCCCATCCATTCCAGTCCCACTTGCTTCCCCATACAGACCCAGCCTCTTCAGCAACTCTTTACCTTGATCCAGTAAGGTTACTCTGTGTTCCCCCCTCCCATATGTAAATCTTAAAAAAACAGGATAACCCCACGAATAAGTGATTTTGTTCTTCATTAGTGTTTCAGTTATTGGTTTAATACTACATCTCCAATTTAGTGTGTGTTGAGAGAGATCATTATAAATTTGCACTGCTTTGCCTTTGTACTGCAACTGGGCCATAGATCTCAATTCTTTCATAACTTGCTCTTTTTTGTAATAATTACCAAATTTCACCAAAATGTCTCTAGTCCCTTTGTAGTTTTGCCCCCCCACACGGTGAACTCGATCTAAATCCGATCCATCTATTGGTAGGTCAGGCATCAGCTCTTTGAACCAATTCAGGATGATTTCTCTTAGATCTTCTCCTTGTGTTTGCTTTAGCTGTTTTATTCGAATCGATGATCGACGAGATTGATCCTCCAAGGCTATCAGTCTTAATTCATAATCTTTAAATTTAATATTTGTTGATTTTTCAAAAGCCTCTTGCTTCTTCTGGTTCTAATCAGCTTTTGTCTCCAAATTTTGATATTTTTTGAGTTCTCAGTTGTCTTATCAGTCAGGACACGCATTTGTTGTCTAAAAACATCCATTTGCTGATCCATTTTTTTGAAAATAACAGTGTTGTTTTCTGCAATTGCCGCTTTAATTTCCACTAAAGAAGGTGGCTGACTGCCAATTGCTTTTCCCCCTTCAGCCATGTTTTTTTCTTTTTTTGGCACTGTATCTAAGAAAACTGGGCCTGTATCTTCGTCCTCCTGTTCTCCTTCAGGGACTGGATTTTCCAGGTTGGAGAGATTATGGTTACTTGGGGTTTTTTTGTGTGTATTTAACCTTTTCCACTCCTTCCTAATTCTCCTTTTAATGTTAGACATAGGACACTTCTGGACAGGGCATAAATCTTTAAGTCCAGCTCCCTTTCTTGGCAGTTTATTTATTAGCTTATCTTCTGTGTGTTAAACACTTTTTCTTCTTCTCGGGGGGGGGGAATACATCAGATTCACAACAGCATTCACTAGAGGGGACCAGAACTAGCCATACACAGTCTATCAATGCCACACTTCGCCCCCTCACCGAACGCTGCTATTTCTCCACCACCGCTCACCCCCCCTTCTCGCCAGCCGACGAAAACTACAACAAACTGCTTTCCTCTTTATAAAGCCAGTATTTCAGTCTTTTCCACTTTGAAATAGAAGATAAGAGGTGAGATTCGCTATAAATCAAGTCAGCATCTAACAAAAACAAACTCTCTCTGCTTCACTGCGCCACAGCAGCAGGCAGTTTTACTTTCGTTTTCCACAGATGCTTATAATAACATTCCGTAAGCTCTCACCTTATCTTTTCCAGCTTTTCCAACACTGGCAAGTTAGAGAGTTAGCATTCATAATCCTTTTCCATCATTTGATTAAAGATTTATGCCCATTAAAAAGGAGATAATTGTTTTTCCCGGCTAAGCCGGTTAGAGCATCAGAAGAAACTCGCCGACTCCATGGCTGCCAAGCTCCGCCCCCCATAGATTGTGCCTCTGAGGCCTATGATGAGGCCTTGGCTGTGCCTACCTTGCCCCACCATCTCCAATGGGCACATGTTGCCTCTGTAAAACAGGGCCGAAAATGACTGTGTTTCAGTGTTTCAGACATTTTCATGGAAAGCTAAGGTAGAAATATTATATACATCCACACATGCTCATGCCCTGCTCTTCTGTAGTGCTATTTCCAGGGCAGCTAACAAGTCAGGCAAATGGGTGGCGGGGAGGAACCAGTAACACCACGTATTATCAGATTTACGGAAACACAGGTTCTAAAGCTAAATGATGGTGGTGGTGGTGGTGGGTTGAAAGTATACCTGTGCCAAAATGTCCTAGTGCATGGATTGTTTACAGACTGAGTAGAGGTTTGGTGTCTTTCTCTCTCCTTTTCTAGATGATATAACACGGGTACCACTTGGAGAGATGAAGGGCTACATCAATGCCAGTTACATCCGTGTGCCAGCAGGCAAAGAAGAGCTCTTTTATATCTCTGCTCAGGGTCCTTTGCCTTCCACCACAAATGACTTCTGGCAAATGGTCTGGGAAAACCACTCCAATGTCATTGCCATGATTACAAGAGAAGTGGAGCATGGGATATCCAAATGCCATCGGTACTGGCCTGAGCCGCCCCATAACTCTGTGGATTTAGTTCAGTTTCAGCTGCAACTTGTTAACTACCAGCTCTTGGATTGTTTTGTAATTCGAATGTTAGAAGTAATGAAAAAACAGGTATGGCACACGGATTATACAAGAAACGTGATTTATGCTGTTATCAAGTTTGAGCTCTGAACATAGTTAGAATTAGGTTTTATTTGTTCACTGTGCGCTTACTTTATGTTATTCCCTGATGCCAAATACCTTTGGCCTGAGCCTTCAAAGCATGAAATCATCCCTTTGGTAAAAAGCATTTTGCAAGATGTTCTCAGAACTGTTGCAAAGTCATGTTCTGCTTGGCAACCGTTGATGGGATTGGCCCAGTCAGAAACCACCAAATTCAGCAGCCAGTGTTTGTTTGTTTTTAAAACACTCTGCAAGAGGAAATGCTTTGTTTTGTCTGTCCTGAGCCTACTGCAAGTCAACAGCAGGAAACACGCAGGGTTTTGGGAAAAGGCCATCAACGACAACCCCCTGATCAATGCAGGAATCCTCATTAAAGCACACCTGAAGAGCCCACGACCTCCATAGGTCATTGGTTCCATTCTCATGCTGATCTAACGGTCAGGACGTTATTCCTAGGGGTGTCTTCACGGTGCCAGGTTGGCACTATGTCCCTCAAAAACCCATGCTTTCCCTCCCCCAGGGTGGCATTGGGATTACCCGACACCAAGGAGGTAGTGAGGGGTTTCTGGGCAGCCATCCAGGGACCAGAGCCACCCCCGGCCTCTTCCCGGTGGAAGGTGACCAATTGCAGGTCACTTCCCACTAGGCTGGTGCATCCTCACCTTGTGCGTCCATGTCCTGCACTCTGGGATGATCGAGAAGAGATCTTGGCCCTCCTCTTCAAGTATTTGAGGAGTGCTATCATGTCTCTCCTCAGCCTTCTCTTCTCAAGTCTAAACATGCCCAGTTCTGTCAGTCTCTCCTCATAGGGGTTTGTTCCCAGACCCCTGATCATCTGAACCCCCTCCAGTTTGTTTGCATCCTAGGACTGAGCAAAACCACATATCTTCCATTTTTATTTATTGTAGCACCCCTCCAAAGCTGATTTTATGCACGGGGCAGCCTTAGCAGAGGGAGCTAGCCCAAAGAGACCATTGTGGAATCCTTTGAATCTAAGCTAGAGATGAGATGGCCTTCTTTATGAGCTCCATCACACCAGCGATTTATCACACACTCGCCATGCCTGGTATGCGGTTTTTCAACCCTGTACTCACATGTTGTCGTCCATGTCCGGCACTCATTTTGCCTCTTCCCCTCCATATTTAATTTCCTTTTGCACCTGGGAAAGTCTGGGTTTTTTTCTCCTGCATGCAAAATAAATATGCTCCTCCCTCCTGTGTATTGCTGTCCTTGCATTCAATTGGACCAACTGATTTTTTGTTGGGGAATATCTAGCTGACGAAAGAGGAGGGTGGGGCCGCAGATGAACTCCCTGCGCAGATCACACCAGGTTGCCTGAAGGGCTTGAAGATGGTCCCATAGCCCCACTCCTCAGTTTAGGGGAGCTCTTGCCACCCAGGAGGCAGGTCTGGTGCATGTTGGCTACGCAGTTAAGGAAATAATGAATCAATAAATTTATAACAAAAACAATCTTTTATATATATAAAAAGAATAAAATGTGCAACACTTTTTAGAGGCATACACACAAAGATAATAAGCATACAGACAACAGTCATACAATAATAAAGCTGCTCCACAATGTCTGTGAGTGAAGGCCAAACGCGTTTCGACTTGCGATCTTCAGTGGCCTGATAGCAGAGCTTGTTAAAAACTTCACTTCAGGTACGCTTTTTGGGAAAATATATATACACGGGCTGACTCAGTTGACCCCAAATTCAGGGAATATATAAAGTTGTCACTCCCTATAGCACGGCGAGTGGTGCCTCATAAATCACTGACTGCCCCAACTCCTGTGGATTCGTAACGAGTGGGAGTTGGGGCAGTCAGTGATTTATGAGGCACCACTCGCCATGCTATAGGGAGTGACAACTTTATATATTCCCTGAATTTGGGATCAACTGAGTCAGCCTGTGTATATTTTCTTTTTCCAAAAAAGCGTACCTGAAGTGAAGTTTTTATCAAGCTCTGCTATCAGGCTACTGAAGAAGATCGCAAGTCGAAACGCGTTTGGCCTTCACTCACAGACATTGTGGAGCAGCTTTATTATTGTATTACTGTTGTCTGTATGCTTATTATCTTTGTGGGTATGCCTCTAAAAAGTGTTCCACATTTTATTCTATATATATATATATATATATATATATATATATATATATATATGATTGTTTTTGTTATAAATTCATTGTTTCATTATTTCCTTAACTTTGTAGCCACTCATTGTTTAACTTCTGGTTAAGGTGAGCACCTGTTGTTCATACGTTTCTGGTGCATGTTGATTCATGGCCCCCTCTTGGGCCAAGGATGTCAGCAAGGAAAGGGCATGGAGACCATCAGGCACAGAGAAGCATTCCCACCCCACTCACTTTGCTCGGAAGTCCCATCACTGCAGGGAACAACTCAGCCTCTCTCCTTGCTTGTTCCTTCTTCCTTCCACTTTTTCAGTTGAATTTCACTGTTTTTCTTCTCTCCACCTGTCTCTCCATTTCCGCCCTGCCCACCTTCCCTCCCTCAGTTTTAAAGAGCTCAGTGGGGCTTGCTTACACACACACACACACACACACTTACACACTCCTTGGACAAGCAAACAGGGAACTGAGGAGGGTTGCATTACTTCAAGCTGTACTAGCTGCTGTTGCAAACACGCAGAGGAAAAGCCCCAACTCCTCTCCTCTTCATTCATGTCTCTCCTCCTCATGACTGCTGGAGGGGGGGTGCAGGGAGGGAAATATACAAGCGGTGCCTCCTCAGTCTCGGGGCTGCTGCTCCCCACCCCTTTTTCACTTTACGGCACATCCTGAGCAAGGGCTGAAGCACAGGCCCCCAATGCAGGTTCAAGAAGAATGGTAGTCTGGAATTGCACAGGGAGAGAGAGAGAGAGAGGCTCTATTTGAAAATGACCAGTCCTGGTTTCCTTACTCAAGAAAACAGAACAAAAAGCAAATCATGAAAAATAAAAACAAAGGAACATTACATACATAGGACCATCATCATTTTCTTTTCATCAGATGTACCATTCATTTTTTTAAAAGACTGGGGCGGGAGAGAATTACGCAGAGGTTTCAAGAAAAGTAGACCAAATATCCAGACCAAGGCCTTTATAAGACCTACCAGTAAATCTGTGCCAGCCGAGGGGAGAACCCGCAATGCAAGTATCGTGGGATGTCACCCTAGTCTACATGTCAGGCGCAACGAGCTCAATGAGAGACCCGTCGCATCTGCCTTTTTTTTTTAAAGGAACGGAGTGCACAAACGCTCGTGAGCTAAGTGTTGTTGTTTTTTTTAAAAAAAATTGGATTTCCCCGCTCCCTCTATCCTGTGCCCCATGTGTGGCTCCCGGCTCCACTGCTTTTCTCGCACGGAGCCGAGAAAAACCGTGAAAACGGGCCACATGCTTGCAGTTTCGGACTGAGACCATGGGAAAAAGCAGGCTCAAATGGATAGGCTATATCCCGGGGCCAGGTAGGTTTGATCCCTGCCTGAGCTTGGGATCCCCTGTGTGTCATCTGGATGCACAGGAACGATCCCGGGTATCACCTCGGGATATAGCCTGGTCTAGCAAAGGCCTAAATATCCATGGCATCTATATAACATCCTTTCAAATGTTGATAGGTCCTCAGTCCATTGCATTATGGAAGGTGAACATTTATCCTTCCAACATAATAGTATAAACCTTTTAGCTGTCATAAGGGCTCTGAAAATCCATTTGCTCTGACCATGTGTTAACTTCCAAGAAGCCGGTGGGTAGTTTAGGAGGACATGCACATCGTTCCATATTAAAGATTGTTTCAGTACAAAGTTCATCCTTATTATAACCTACTCCCAGAAGGGTGCAACTACTGGCATTGCCAATACATATGAATTAAAGAAGCATTAGGTGCTTTACATCTCCAACAATTGTGCACGATAGACAATCCTTTATTGAAAAGGCATTGTGGAGTCCAATAAACCTGAAACAATATTTTTTTGCTGAATAAGATGTAGCCTAAGATCCATAGAAGCTTCAGATACAGACATTAGAGCAGCAATCCATTGATCAGGCAAAATAGGACACTCCAATTCTCTATTCCAATCCTGTCTTAAACCATGGGTATCATATTTATTTACTAATACTGTTTATTTATTTATTGCATTTTTATACCACCCAATAGCCGAAGCTCCCCTAAATGCTTAAATGTATGGATCATAGGTTGACATGTCTGTTCAGCTGCTATAAGTGTTTCTAACAATAATGGAGTCTCTGAAGCTGTAAAAGCAGATGAACCAAACTTAGATTCCAGCAAGTGTTGCAATTGCAAGTATTGCCATTCAGCTGTAGTAGGTAAATTATATTTAACATGTAAATCAAAAAATGATAAAAACAAAACAAAACACCAACATCTGGGCCTATTAATTGATCCAAGTAAAAATCATCTTATCCACAAGAACACTTTCTTTCCAGTTCTTAAATCTGGATTTCCTCATAAAGTCAATTTTGCATGAGAGAATGGATCAAACTGTAATTGACATGATACTACCCATCACATCTCTCTAAGTAGCTAAGATTGTAGGAGGGGGGGCTATTTATTGCATTATGTTGAGAACCAAGTTCCATCCATTTGGGAAGGAATCCTAACCATAAGGATTCCAGAACTGACCAGGCTGGCAAATCTAAATGAACTAGAAAAGACCAATACTTAGTACAAGCCAATAGATAGGGCCGATGGTACACAGTGAGGTCTGGAAAACCAAACCTACCTTCTTTAATTGAAAGCTGCATCCATATATATTCCAGGTGTGGAAGAACCCCAGAAAAATGTATGAAAGCATTAAGCTGCTGCTGCTGTTGTTGTTGTTGTTGTTATTTCTTACCTACCTCTCCATTTTGATAAAGGCGGGGAACAACAATAAGTGATAAAATACATAAAACTGAATTAAAACATAATATACATATTTTAAAGGAATAATATGCCTGACATAGACAATTCAAGGTATAATATTTCTCTTAAGTGCATTGACTTTACCCCACAGACTCAACTTTAACGGAACGATATATATATAATCTTGTGCAATCTAACTAATCAACTTATTCAAATTTATTTTAATCAACTGAGATGTATCTTTGGGAATAAGTATTCCTGATAGGTAATAAAATTAGGGCACCATCAAAATTGACCATTAGCCAAAACACTAGGAAATATGCTGTCTCCAATCGGCATCACTTCAGACTTTGACCAAATGATTGAATAACCAGACAGACCACCAAAGGTGTTAATCAATTTCATCAAAGCAGGAATAGATACCTGGAGTTTAGAAATAACCAATAAAAGATCATCAGCATAAGGAATAATTTTAAATTCTAAGTCAGCATGCACAAACTTGTAAATACTACTATTCTGTCTAACTGAACATGCCAGGGGTTCCAAACATACATCAAATATCAATGGGGAAAGTGAACATCTTTGGCCCCATTTAGACAATATGCTAAACCATGCTACTTAACCACAAAATGCATTCCATTAACCATTTTGTGGTTAAGCAGCATGGTTTAGCATGTGGTCTGAATGGGGCCTTTGCCTAGAACCTCACCCAAGCACAAAGAAAGCTGACAACCAGCCATTGGTCATAACTCTTGCTCTTGGGGTCAAATATAAAATTCTAACCCACTTCAAAAATTCCATTGAAAAACCAAAATTTTTCAATATAGCAAGCATAAACTTCCAATAAATTTTATCAAAGGCCTTCTCAGGCCGTTGCTAGATGAGGGTTTAGCCAGGGCTGATACAGATGATGCACAGGGGATCCCGGGGTCAGCCTGGGCTAAAACCTCCCTTGACCCAGGATAACCTGCACCGGTTGTGGCGTGGTATTTCCGTAGCCCCGGGCTGAGCCCGGGGCTGTGGAAGGTCTAGCCGGTTCCGCAGCTTTTCCCGGATATGCGGCCTATGTGGCCAAGGGGGAATCACGGTGGGGAGAGATGGGGGCCAGGGGGGGAAGAGCAGAGCCAGGGTGGGGAGATCACGGCTGTGGGGGATCGGATATTGCAGCTGGGGGGCAGAGGGGGCATCAGACATGGCGAGCGGGGGGCGGGCGGGCGAGCGAGCGAGCAAGCAGGGGGCGGAGGGGGATCGGGCATGGTGAGTGGGGGGCTGGCAGGAGAGTGAGCAAGCAGGGGGTGGGGGCAATTGGACATGGTGAGCGGGGGGGGCGAACGAGCAAGTGGGGGGCAGGGGGATCGGACATAGTGGGGGTGGGGGGCATCAGACATTGTGGGGGGAATCAGGGGCAGGGGGAGCAGGGAACACTTTTTTTAAAGACCTACCTTGTCGTTGGTGCGCTTTTGTGCACATGGCCCCTTTAAGTTTTTTTTAAAAATGGCCGATGCAATGGGGCTTTCCCTTACCCTGTCACGTGTCATGTGTAGACTGGGGCAATGGCCCACACTAGCTGCAATGTGGGCTCACCCCTACTCCCCACAGGATTAACAGGTAGGTCTTAGGGTGACCAACTGTCAGGATTTCCCCGGATTTGTCCTGGTTTTTGTTCTTTCCATGATGTCAGGGGGGATTTTCTATAATTTTCAATAATGTCCTGGAATGACACACCTTCCTCTTTAAGGCTGCCATTAGCATAGCAGGAGGGAATGACATGCTTTCTTGAGGCACATCATTCCCCCACCCTGAGCTCCAATTGAGGTCTTAAAGGGGAAAGTGGGTCGTTCGTGGACATTATAGAAAAGGCCCCAATTGGAGTGGATGGTGGTGGTGCAGAATGAAATCCTTTCCCCTCCTCCACTCCAATCGGGTTCTTTAAGGTGGCGGGGGAATAACGTACTTTCTGCAGGACTCAGAAAGCTACTTCCCCACACACACACTAGGTGTCCTCTTTTTTGGTTTCCCAGATATGGTCACCCTAGTACTATGACTGTTGTGGTTGTTTATTATGTTATAAAAAATAAAGAAATGGTTTTATATAAGTGTAAGTTCCTTTTTTAGTATTTAGTATATTATTATAGTAGTTGTGTGCCTTTGCTACTCATTGGTTGCTATCATTTACTTTTTGTGAACCGCCCAGAGAGCTTCGGCTGTTGGGCAGTATAAAAATTTAATAAGTAAATAAATGTGACCGAGGCCACGCCCCCTTGGGGGCCAGACATGTTGAGTTGGCACCGCCTTGGGGGTGGGCATGTTGGGGTGGCCACGCCTCCTGAGGGCGGCCATTTTGTCCTCCTTTTTGGTTTCCAAAATATGGTCACCCTAGTAGGTCTAGCAAGGCCCTCAGTGTCCAAGGAGACTCTGTTTAAAGCTAACAGATCCACAACTAAACTCAAATTATTGCCTCCTGTCTGTTTTTAATAAATCTCACTTGATCTGGTCTGACCAATGTTGTAATCACTTGTTGCAGTCTATCAGCTAAAATTGCCATTAATGTTTTAATATCAACATTTATTAGCAAGATCAGTGAGTAATTAGCACAGTTAGTATGCTCCTTGCCATTTAAATGGCTCCTTGCCATTTAAGCAACATTTAGTGATGAAGAAGGTGAAACCACATCAAATATATATTTATAAATTTGATAAAAGTTTTGGAGGTAGAAAAGTAGAAAATGTTTTATACCACTCAATTGGGAACCCATCTGGACCTGGGGATTTCCTATTGTTCATACTCATAATTGCTTTTGTAATCTCCTTGAGTCTTATAGGAGGTGTAAGGTGTTGCCTTTGCAAGGAATCTTAGCAAGGGAACTTCATCTGAGCAAAAAAAAAGTATTCATATCCTGCTCCGATATCTCTCTACCCTTACTATACAACTCTGTATAAAACCTTAACCATTGTAAGTTTATATCCATGGGAGAAGTGTGTATTGTACTATTCTCATCTTTAATGGCAGAAATGACATTTCAATGATTTTGACGTTTAAGACGATGTGCCAAAATTTTACCGGGACATTCCCCATTTTCCTGGTATGTATGTCACAAGCAAGTTAAGGCAAATTCTGCCTGTTAAGAAAGAATATTATTTAGCTCACATTTAACTTTTTGCAACTCCTGATAGAGTTGTGCTAATGGGGAACTGGCAAACTGTTTTATGAGTAATTTCAGCCTCTTATTTAAAAGCATCTGTTCCTCTGTTCTAAGTTTTTTTTTCTTTTCTTATGTGAAGCATAGGCAATGATTCAGCCTTTAATAAAGGCTTTGGTGGCCTCCCATTCCATGGTGCAGGAACCCCCAGCACCCTTGTTGGTATTAAAATATTCAGACAGTTCAGCAGAGATCTGAGAGTTAAACACCTCAACATTTAAAAGAGAAACATTAAAATGCCAAAGACCAGAAGCCCTTGGGAAGTCTGAGAACTGTAACTCCAAGCATACTGGGGCATGGTCTGAAATTACAAATGTATCTAGCCTGCAAGCCTTTATTGCTGCAGAAAAGAAGTAGAAACCAAGAAATAATCTAATCAGAAACAGTTATGATGTACTGGTGAAATGCAAGTGTACTCTCTATCATCAGGGTACAATATTCTCCAAACATCAATCTAACCAAGTTCATCCATATAGGCCTGAAGCATATGTTCACCACCATTTGGGTCTTAGGGGCAGATGTGTTTCTATCAAGTGAGAGATCTAAGATCTCATTAAAATCCCCTCCTCGTCACAATCGCCTCCTCTTTGGCACGAGATCACCGGCTTCTGCGTGAGAGGTTTCTGCATGAGATCACCAGCCGGGGAAAGAAATGTGAGATGGCCTCCTTCTCGGCGCCATCATCTCAGCAATTGTCTCCTTGTCCTCCTTGGCGATCATCCCTTCCTTGGCGCGATTGCCGGCTTCCCTGCAAGATCCCCAGCTTCTCCACCATAAAATGGCCTCCATGATTCGGACTTTCAAATCTGAGGCCTGATGTTGGCACACAGCCCTAATATACATTAATCATAGCAGTTATTTTGTCCATGTATTCCACACACACCCCCAAAATGGGTTAATTTTATATTACACTGTAGCACCTAAATGAATAAAAATTATGCTGTTCATTATTTGCAGTTGACATGTATCTGTTTGATGTGTGGTCATGGTTTATAGCGATGTCACCAAAGTTCAGAATTATCTATCTCCACCTATAAACGTGTACAGCTTGTAATACTCATTTGTATTATGAAGCAATCAGCATTAATCTCTCTCCCTCTCCCTCTTCCCCCCCCCCTCTCTCTCTCACACACAACCCTTCTCCTTTAGCTTAAAATTTGAACCGAGCTCTTCTTTCCCTTCCTGGGACCTTGAATACAGGGAGAAGGAGCCTTGGGGCATATGGTTCCAGGGCACGTGACATTCGTAGAAGGAACTTGGGACCTGGAGAAATCACACTTCCCTGATATTGAACACTGCTGTAATAGGGTTCAGGTGTCAGGGAGGAAGGGAGGAATTACCACAGAGAGTGAAGGGGAAGCCTCCCGTGAGCATTTCCCTTCACAACCACTTGGTACTTCAAAAGCAAAGAGGTGGTGGGGCTGGCTGAAGAATGATGTTATTAGGAGACTCATGGATTCAAATTTTGGAATGGGTCTTGAGTGGGACTATTTTCCAATAATAATAATAATAATAATAATAATAATAATAATAATAATAATAATAATAGCTGTTTGTGGAATCTAATTCTGACTCCACCCATCACTTAAAAGAATTGGTTCACCATGTACTCCTTTTTAATCTTTTTGTCACAGACACAGGAGAGGCGCATTGTGCACCACCTCCAGTTTACATCCTGGCCAGACCACGGCACTCCCAAATCATCAGAACATCTTGTCAAATTCGTTCGCTACATGCGCAAAATCCACCAATCAGGCCCGATCATCACACACTGCAGTGCTGGGATTGGAAGGAGTGGGGTGCTGCTTTGCGTGGACATTTTGCTGAGCTACATAGAAAAAGATATGTCTGTAAGTACACTAAACAGAATAAGTACACTAAAAACTTTTTCCCAAGAGTGGATAACTCCGTGTTTATCTTACTGCAAAGAAAGGCATCAGTGACTTAATTTTTAATGTAAAACAGTTTTCCAAAAATAAACCTAGATTCTTGACAATGGTATTAAATTATGGGGAGTGTTTTAGAAATGAAAATCCTCCAGCAATATGAGGTAAATTATGGGGTGAGCCAACCTAACCCTTGACCGGCTCCTTGGGAGGTTATCTGTAATCTACCTACACAAGAGCTGCTGACATTCCATCCTTCGCAGGCAAGCTCACATGGGCACACATGCGCAGGCACACATGACCATGCATGCTCACTGTCATAAGGAAAGTGAGGTCAGGGTTGGGTTGTTGGCAGCTGCGACGGGCAACAAAAAACGTCTGGGAGCAATGAGATGGGGGAGGGCCGGCTCCGTGGGCTAGTTGGAGGCGATTTCATGGAGTGGCTATGAGATGCAACAATTGGGACGTTCCTGGTTGGAATTGTTCCCTTGCTGGGAACTCCACGGGTGGCATGAGGCAAGCTGTGCTCTTTCAGTATCAGCTTCCTGTTTGCAATATGGGCACTTTAAGGGCCAAAGCAGACGTAAGTGTGGTGGAGGCTAATCTGGATTGGGACCCTAGAGTGTGGGGTAGGGGGACTTCAACCCTTCCCTTCTGGACTCTTAATCCTGATTGGGTGGGCACACCTGCAATGCACTTTCACTAAAGTAATTTTTTTAAAAGAAAAAGATGTAACTTCTTGCTACATCTTTAAAGTAATGTCTGCTTTGGCCTTAATACTGATCTACATTGGGGGGTTGCGGCAAGGATTGCATTATAACAAGGAGTGCTATATAAATCCTAAGTATTATTAAATGTTTAATATGACCCACAGCTGCCTATCCTGCTTATCACCATGGATTGCAAAAATAAATAGCCTTCTTTTCTTCCTGCAGTTTGACATCAAAGAAATAGTAACATATTTGAGACATCAACGTTTTGGCATGATTCAAACCAAGGTAAGGACACTGAGTTCAATTGTCACATTATGCTTTTCTACATGAGGCTTTTAACCCGCACCTTTACTGAGGCTTCTGTGTCTGGATTCTTTGTGGTATTAAGAGCGGTTTCCTTACACACATTTCTCCCCCCCCCCCCGGGGTTTTCTTTCTCTGACTTTCTGTATATTCCATTACACAACCACCAGGTGGAGCTGTGCTATAGTGGAATTGCACAAATACAGTTTCATGGCACCATTCAGGATATACCAGACTTCCCTCATTAGAAAAAAAACCCTGCTAAAATGGTTGCAAGTATGGGAGAGGCCCTGGGGGATAACAATGTCATGTAAAGGACTCGCAAACTACCATGAGTGAGGAATCACGAGTGCACAATAAAAGCCTCATGTAGAAAGGCTCCTTGCACACATACACACACAAATGGGATTAAATGGATATTTGTGCAAGAACCACAGGCACCAAGCTTCTTTTGGCAGAAGTGCAGCTAGGCCTGACCCTAGGAACTAAAGCTCAACCCCCACCCCAATAACCACCCAGAGAGCAGCAAGTGATGAGAGAAGCTGAAGCAAACTCTATCCCGCCCCCGCCCCCGTATCATGATGGTGCTATTCTTTTAGTGAGTTGTCCAAGGTCTAAAATGGCCTAGCTGCACCACTGATTGGTGACCCTGGGAGTATCAGCCGGTTACTTTTGCCTTCCTGTATGAAGGAGCCTTAGCAATTCATGGAGCATGTTTGTCCCCTCAACTCACAAGCTCTCTTCACTTGCAAGGCTATTGTGATTCTGACTGAAACATTGCAAGTTCTCTAAAAAGCTGAATAAGCAGTGATGCAGTGATGCATGCATATGTATGTTTACTTAGTTTCATATAGGAATTGAATTTCAGTTCCATTGGTACAAAAAATCAATTAGAAATTTGATTTTTCAAAACATATAACTGCCAATTCATATTAATTTTTAGAAAACAAAAAGAGGAAAGACCTTCAACATTAGCAAACTATACCTGAGACACTTGACTTCTAAACTGTTATTGTTAAATTGGCATTTCATAAGGACTGTAGGGTCAAAAAGTTGGGAGAAGATAATGGAAAGCAGAAGAGGAAGCAGAAGAAGTATGAGCAAAGGAATTTCTGTCTGCATAAATCTTTCTCAATGCATGGACTAGATAAGGTTTTTTAGGTGGACCAAGAAAGGAATCAAAGGAATCAAAGGAGCTGAGGAAGCAGAAGGAAAATCTCAAAAGTTTCATCCTCGTCTTCTCCAATCAGGCAGAGGACGAGGATGAAACTTTTGAGAAACAAATTGCCAGTGTTTCTTTTCTTTTTAATCTTTTGTTAATTTTTTTTACATTATATGACAAACAACAAATTAATCTTACACATAAACACAAAGTAATAATAACAATAAATAATAATAATAATAATAATAATAATAATAATAATAATAAGTGCACCCCACCCCCAGGACCATTATTCTACTTTCCAAAATTGTAATGACTCTTGTGAAGGTGTGCCCCCTTTCCCCTTTATTAAAACAAACTCTACAAGTAATCTCCATATCCATTCAAAATCATTTCGGTTCAATAATCCTCTTTTAACTTTAATACTACACGTTAACTTATCATTAATAGCAATATCCCATACTTCTTTGTACCATTCTTCTATTTGATAATCGCCTTGCCTCTTCCATTTTCGGGATATCATTAATTTCACTGCTGTCAATAAATTTGTTTTTAAGTCTTTAATAGCTTGCGTGCAGTTGACCTTATCATAAATTGACAACAATGCTATACTTGGACATACCTCTAAATTCAACCCAGTTATTTCATTTATCTCCTTAAACACCATTTGCCAAAATTTCTGTATATATTCACAACTCCACCACATATGAACATAGGTGCCAGTTTCCTGGCATCCCCTCCAACGTAACGTGGAATATTTCTTATCAATTTGATTTAATCTTGCTGGTGTTAGATACCACCTCCAAACCAATTTATAATAATTTTCCTTTATCCTTACAGACATAGTTTTCAAAATATGCAAATCCCATATCTTTCCCCAGCTCTGGTTACTTATTTGCCTTATTATTATATTTATTTGTATCCTGCCTTTTGCCCAATACTGTTTAAAACATACATTGTAAAACCTAGAAAAAGAAATGTAAAAATAAATAAATAATTTTTTAAAAAATGTTTAAAATGCACAACAAAATTGCAAGTCATTAACATAGATGGAGGACCAAATTACTCTCCAAAGGCCTGCTGGAACAAACAAGTTTTAGCCTGCTTCCGAATCGAGAAGGCTCTCTCCCATGTTCCCACCAAGCGCGCCTGTTAGGTCCTGATCCCATACCAATTTGAAATACTCTTGTTGATCTTCAATTTCCAGCAAGATTTTAGATATTCCACTCGTTATACCTTTTATGGCTATATTTTCTTGTTTTTCCTCCCTTTGTATGATCATCTTTTCAAATCTTGTATACTCTCTACATTCTTTATTTTCTTTTATCCATTTCCTTGTCCATTGTTCTAATTGTACCCCATTAAGCCAAGATATCCTTCTCCCTCTTAACACCTCTCTTATTCATTCTTTACTATCCATCTTTTCCATCCAACCTTTTAATTTGATTATTTTCTGTTCCCTTAATTCCTTTTCCAATTCCTTCTTTAAATTTACTGGAAAATTTCCCATCATTACTACTGGAGTTAAAGGGGAAATGGTTGGTATTATTATTATTATTATTATTATTATTATTATTATTTATTTATATAGCACCATCAATGTACATGGTGCTGTACAGAGTAAAACAGTAAATAGCAAGACTCTGCCGCATAGGCTTGTATCAATTTATCTTTATACCTTGCCCAAATCTCTAAAATATTCTTTAAAAGAGGGTTCTCAATTTTTTCCAACCCTTTCTTAGTAAACTTACTAAAAATATGTTTTCCAACTTTAAATCCAAATTGTGTGCTTCCAACCCTAACCAATTTAACTCTTCTGATCCTACAATACCCTCCATAATATATCTTAATTGATTAGCAATGTAGTATAACTTTATATTAGGAAGTCCCAGTCCTCCTATTTTTTGAGGTTTATACCATATTTTCTTGTTTACCCTTGCTTTCTTATTTCCATTACAAAAATTATTAAACATAGTTTGCCAATGCTTCAATTCTGTTTCCGATATTTCAACTGGTAACATCGTAAATAAAAAATTAATCTTAGGCAAGATCTTCATTTTAATAATCGCTATTCTACCAAACCATGATAATCTTATTTTCCTATAATCCTCTAATTTTTTCTTAATCTCTTCCTTTAACTTATTAAAAAAATTATCCTCTAGACTATCTAATTTTTTTGTTATATATACTCCTAAGTATTTAATTGAATCTCTTACTTTAATATTTATTTTCTTACTAGTCCAACCTTGCTCTCCCTCCTTACTATAATTAAACAACAACATCTCTGATTTAGGCCAGTTTATTTGCAACCCTGTCATTTCCCCAAATTCCTTCAAGTGCTGTTCTATTCCATCCATTCTCTCCAAGGGGGTTTCGATTGTTAATAAGGTATTGTCCGCAAACAAACTTATCTTAATCTTAACTTTATTCCCAATCCCTTCAATACTTTCATCCTCTCTAATCACATTAGCTAAAATTTCTATAACTAAAGCGAATAAAATCAAGTAAAGGGGACATCCTTGCCTTGTATCTCAGGCTAGGGAGATCTGTTCTGTCATACCATCATTTACCATGACCAATGCACTATTGCCAGTGTTTCAAGGAAGTCCAATATAGTAGTAATGGAGGACCTCAATTACCCTGATATTGGTTGGTAGACAAATACTGCCAAAAGCGGCCCTTCCAAGAAATTTCTGATATGTGTGGGTGATAAATTTCTCCTACAGAACATGGAAGAAGGAACTAGAGGATCAGAAATCCTTGACTTGATATTGACCGATAGGGATGACTTAGTGGATAAAGTGGCAGTTACGGGAACTCTGGAGGAAAGTGACCACGTCATACTTGAATTCTTGATTATGAAGGAGACAAAAGTTGAGTGTAGCCATACACGTACTCTGGATTTTAGGAAAGCTGATTTTAATAAACTCAGAACTATGATAAGTAAGGTCCCGTGGCAAGTGAGCCTAATGAGAAAAGGCGTGCAGGATGGGTGGGAGTATTTAAAAAAGGAAATTTTAAAGGCACAGTTACAAACAATTCCAACAAGGAGAAAAGATAGAAGACAACAGAGGAAACCAATGTGGCTCCACAAAAAGCTTAGAGAAGACCTGAAAACAAAAAAGGATACATATAGGAAGTGGAAGGAAGGCCAGGCTACAAAAGAAGAGTACAGACAGGTGGCGCAGAAGTGCCAAAATGGCGTCAGGAAGGCTAAAGCTGAGAATGAGCTGAGGTTAGCGAGGGATGCTAAAAGCAATAAAAAGGCTTTCTTCAGATACGTGAGTAGTAAAAGACAAGAGGAAATAAATGGTGGTTCAACTGCTTAATGAGGATGGCAAATTGATAACAGATGATAAAGAAAAGGCTGAAGTGCTCAATTCCTACTTTGGCTCAGTCTTAGAATCAGAGAATAGTAGAGTTGGAAGGGGCCTATAAGGCCATCGAGTCCAACGCCCTGCTCAATGCAGGAATCCACCCTAAAGCATACCTGACAAATGGTTGTCCAGCTGCCTCTTGAATGCCTCTTCTCCCAAAAGCGGGTCTATGACCCCCCGGAAAACATGAAGCACAAGTTGAGGAGGCAAGATTGCAGTTTGAGAATGATAAACAAATAGTCAAGGAAAACCTAATTTCTTTGAATGAGTTCAAATCTCCAGGGCCCAATGAACTGCATCCTAGAGTAATGAAGGACCCCAGCGAGCTCCAGCTATTGGGTGGTATAGAAATGCAATAATAAATAAATAAATAAATAAATAAATAAATAAATAAGCTAGTGGAAGAACTCTCAGAACCGCTGTCTATTATCTTTGCAAAATCATGGAAGACGGGTGAGGTGCCGGACGACTGGAGGAGAGCTAACGTTGTCCCTATCTTCAAAAAGGGCAAAAAGGAGGAACCTGAGAACTACAGACCAGTCAGTCTGACATCCATCCCTGGGAAAAATCTGGAGCAGATTAAAATGGAGTCAGTCTGTAAACACCTTGAAATCAATGCAGTGATTACTAGAAGCCAACATGGATTTGTCAGGAACAAGTCCTGTCAGACTAATTTGATCTCATTTTTTGATTGGGTAACCTCCCTTGTGGACTGTGGGAATGCTGTGGATGTAGAATCATAGAATCATAGAACAGCAGAGTTGGAAGGGGCCTACAAGGCCATCGAGTCCAACCCCCTGCTCAATGCAGGAATCCACCCTAAAGCATCACTGACAGATGGTTGTCCATCTGCCTCTTGAAGGCCTCCATTGTGGGAGAGCCCACAACCTCACCAGGTAACTGATTCCATTGTTGTACTGCTCTAACAGTCAGGAAGTTTTTCCTGATGTCCAGCTGGAATCTGGCTTCCTTTAACTTGAGCCCGTCATTCCGTGTCCTGCACTCTGGGAGGATCGAGAAGAGATCCTGGCCCTCCTTTGTGTGACAACCTTTTAAGTATTTGAAGAGTGCTATCATGTCTCACCTCAATCTTCTCTTCTCTAGGCTAAACATGCCCAGTTCTTTCAGTCTCTCTTCATAGGGCTTTGTTTCCAGACCCCCGATCATCCTGGTTGCCCTCCTCTGAAGTGCCCCATGATATTCTGATTAACAAACTAACAAAAAGTGGGCTAGATGGAACAACTATTAGGTGGATTCACAGTTGGCTACAGAATCGGACTCAAAGAGTACTTATCAACGGAACCTTCTCAAACTGGGGAGAGGCAACGAGTGGGGTACCGCAGGGCTCAGTCCTGGGCCCAGTGCTCTTCACATTTTTATTAATGATTTGGATGAGGAGGTGCAGGGAATGCTTATCAAATCTGCCGATGACACAAAATTGGGTGGGATAGCTAATGCCCTGAAAGAGAGAAACAAACTTCAAAGTGATCTTGATAGGCTGGAGTGCTGGGCTGAAAACAACAGAATGAAATTTAATAGGGATAAATGCCAAGTTCTACATCTAGGAAATAGAAACCAAATGCACAGTTACAAGATGGGGGATACTTGGCTCAGCAATACTAAAATCGAGAGGGATCTTGGAATTGTTGTAGATCATAAGCTGAATATGAGCCAACAGTGCGATATGTCTGCAAGAAAGGCGAATGCTATTTTGGGCTGCACTAATAGTAGTACAGCTTCTGAACCCTGTGACGTACTGGTTCCTCTTTATTCCGCCCTGGTTAGGCCTCATCTAGAGTATTGCGTTCAGTTTTGGGCTCCACGATTCAAGAAGGACGCAGACAAGCTGGAGCATGTTCAAGGGAGGGCAACCAGGATGATCAGGGGTCTGGAAACAAAACCCTATGAAGAGAGACTGAAAGAACTGGGCATGTTTAGCCTGGAGAAGAGAAGATTGAGGGGAGACATGATAGCACTCTTCAAATACTTAAAAGGTT
Organism: Elgaria multicarinata webbii; assembly: GCF_023053635.1. NCBI lineage: Eukaryota > Metazoa > Chordata > Lepidosauria > Squamata > Anguidae > Elgaria > Elgaria multicarinata. Next base: position 2,083,210 of record NC_086175.1, read on the forward strand.
GTCACACAGAGGAGGCCCAGGATCTCTTCTCGGTCATCCGAGAGTGCAGGATATGGAATAACAGGCTCAAGTTACAGGAAGCCAGATTCTGGCTGGACATCAGGAAAAACTTCCTGACTGTTAGAGCAGTACGACAATGGAACCAGTTACCTCAAGAAGCAGCTGGACAACCATCTGTCAGGGATGCTTTAGGGTGGATTCCTGCATTGAACAGGGGGTTGGACTCGATGGCCTTATAGGCCCTTTTCAACTCTACTATTCTATGATTCTATGCCCACTTTTCTTGGAAGCTTCACTGTACATCTTTCTCTATGTTTGTGGAATGTTTGCAGAGATGCCAGCAGTGTTCACCAGGCTCAGGTCCAGAAACAAGCTTTGGGAGCTTGATAATGCTTGTCTCAAAGAAAAGGCAAGCATTAGAAGATGTACAAGATGTACAGTATTTTTCCAGCTCGGGTTAAAATCCAAGCTGGAGAGGATGTACAGGCTTACTTTTCCTTTGAAGCACTCCCCTAAAATGGAATGGAGAAGTTTGCTTTGAAGAGTGTACCCAAGAATACTGGGGGAGGAGGCCAAATCTGACCCACATAGGAGATCCTTGTGGAATATCTCCATTGATTTTTTAGGGGCCGCTTTGAAGAGTTATCCAAAGAAAACAAGGAGTGATGACGAACATCCTATCCCCATATGGGAGCCTTGAGGAATTTTTTGACCCGTTTTTCTGGGGAAAGCTTTTCAAAGGATCACTCTAACAAAGTAACAGAGAATGTCTTGTTTGCTTTGCCAGGGTCCTGCTTTTTAGAACCCTGGATTGACTCAGAAAATTAAGCAAATTCGTTCTGATTTTTTTGAAAGCAACATTGTTCATTCCAAATCTATCTGAGGTGAGCAGGCGCAAGCTTCTTTCTCTCTTTTTTTGCCTCTGCCACTATAGCTTCAACACTTCATCCTAATTTGAGGATAAGCTCAAATAGAACTATAACAGCAAGAATTATTAATGTACTCATCCCCACTATTTGTGCACCATTTTCCCCTTCCTTTTTTATGTGTGTGTCTCATTGACTTGTATGAGAGAGACAGTAGGGTGGCTATTAATTCATTGCACCAGGAAGGAAAATATAAGAGCAAAAGCAAGGAGTTCCATAAAAATACAGAAAAGCAGTGTCTGACTAAACACTCCATCACACCTGCACGTTTGCCCTGGTTTACCCTCGAATTATCCACCCTCGTTTCCATAGCGTGTGAAAGCTTGATCAATTTACACCTTTGCGCTTTTACGTTTCATTCATCTTTACCCCTCTCCTCTTGTGCACACCACCATACCGCTGTTCTTCTGTTGAGGTGTACATCCCCCCCAGATCTCCTCTGTACCCCCCTACAGTTCATTGGTTGGTGGTAGTTGGACACCACGCCCTCCCTCCCTACGTGGTTATTCTCTGTAGCCTATGCTACACCCGGTCCCCTCACCCTGCCTGGAGGCTTTTCAGCCTGAAGATACTAAAATCAGATGCAGGCTTGCCTTTGAGTAAACCCCATTGAACAGAGAGAGACTTACTTCTGAGTAAACAGAAGTAAGACCTCAGAAGTAAGCATGGGGTTGCAGAGCACTTATTTCCAGATTGCTGTTTTAAGACTTTAAAAGGAAAGCTTCTGAGTGACCACACTACTAAAAACCAGTTCTATGTGTGTTTACTCAGAAGTAAGTCTCTTTCTGTTCAATGGGGTTTACTCAAAGGGTGAGTAAACCCCCTGCATGTGATTTTAGCAGTTGAAATCAATGGGATTTACTTTTGAGTAAGGGAACCAGCAGATCTGTAGTTAATGAACTTGAAGATAAAAAGCATCGCATGATCAAAGCAATGGAAGATCGACCCTTCAATCCTTCACACTGGTGGACTATGAGGGAAAGGGTTTAAGGGGGGATTTAAAAAATCAAAAATCAAGGGATGACCAAATCTGATTCAAATTTGGCATGCTGAAAGCCATCCTTAAGAGCTATCACTGTGCCAATTTGGATCTCTTTATCTTTAAAAATGAGGGCGCTGCTGGCAAGGAGGGTGCATTCTCCACATTTCTTTTAAGGTGAAAGTGCCTACCCAGGAGTAAGAACATAGACCTCAATGGGACTTCTTCTTGCTCCAGAGGGACTGCTTATAACCCATATGCAAATTTAATCCATAGATTAATTGATTAATCAACTAAAGCTCCTATCAGCTGCCACTGGAGGTTGCATAGTGCTCCCCTTGTCACACACTTCCAATCGCTTGAAAGACCCGCAGGTGCATGGAGACACTTATTCACACTTGCATCCTGTTCATTTCAGTGGGCTAGAACACCCCCTCCACCTTTGAGGGAAGGAAGGGACAGCTTGCTTCGCAGGAGGGGAAGCCTGGCTGCGATGCTGCGCGTGCTTACTTGGGAGTAAGCCGCATCAGAGCCTTGGTTTGAAGGTGACTTGTAGGCCCCTTTTATTGAAAAGGAGAGAGGGAAAGGGGAGGGGAGAGCAGCTACGCAGCCCAGCCCAGCCCAGCCCAGCCCGGCTAAACACCTTGGTGGGGAAACCAGCCCAGAGAGCAAGACATGCAGCAAAGGCGGAGGATCGAAAGTACAATAGACTTTTCTTTCCTTCAACCCAGCAGCAAGGAAGCAGCAGGAGGAAAGGATTTGAATTGGAATTTAAAAACACCCACTGGCAAAAAAGTCATTTTGACATCAATACTGCCCATAGAACATCAGATTGAAAATGATGGATGAAAATACACGTTGAGGGTAGCGCGTTGTCCTTTCAATTTACGGGAAGAACCAGACTTTCCTTGCGCCAAAAAACAGCGCAAAGAGGTGGGGGAAATGAGGGCAGGACAAGACATGGATGATGTCATTTGAGTCCTTCGCACACAACCCATGTTGACAGCGGGCTGTAATACTGGTGTGATGGGGCTCGATGTGGGCTCTCGGCCATCAAAGTTTGTGTCACAATACATTTGCCTAGTCGTTAAAGTGGCCCAGAACTCTTGACGGTTTTGCTGCAATACACTAACATAGCTATACCTCTGCCTAATACTGCTACTTTGGGGTTTGTGTGTGGAAGATATGGATGTTTCCATAGTCAGAGCATTTCGAAACCTGGCAGGTTTTCAGTTTCCTTCACCCTGTGCTGAGGAGGAATGTAACTGGCTGTTTCCCTCTTCACGCCCAGGAGCAGTATATGTTTTGCTATGAAATAGCTCTTGAAGCCCTGAAGAACATTCAGAGCATGAATTCCCAGCTACTGCAGTAAGGAAACCGTGCTGTTACCTTCTACTTCAGACTCACCATGTTACTTGCAACTCATTCCATCAAGATGCCTGAGGGTCAATGCGAGGTGCTGTACAAACGGGATTGTGTTATATATATTTCAGTATCTGAAAAACATGGATTTCTAAAGCATTACCTAAGCAAAGTACACACAGTGGGTGTAGACAAACGGCTGAGAACTAACTATAAAAAAATGCATGCTTGTAACTGAATTCAGTTCTGCTAGTATTTCTAATGGTATGTTGGTGTCCTGGGCAGTGTCCTGGCTTAATGGCTGTGTGGCAATTTCCCTAGGATGTGAATGGCAGCTGAAAGGAAAGGGTGTGTCTTTAAGCCACAAAAAGGGTGTGATTTCCTTTGTGTGGCTCAGTGGCCATTTCTACACAAGCCCAAAAATGTGGGCTGGTCACGGTCGAATCCCTAAGCATCCAAATGATGCACAGGGACTCCCGGGGGCAGGGGGTATGAGCACGGTTTTTCCCAGGGATAAGTACTCCCTGTGAAAACCCGATTCCTCCTGCGGTCTCAGGATCATTCCCACACCGCGGGAGGTGTGTGGCCACCCATCCCGGCTTCTTCCCTCCTCTCCGCGAGTAGTGGGGGTCATCAGAGGGAAGGAGCCGGGACAGAGGGAGTCCAGGGCCATTGGGGTGGGGTGGGGTGGGGAGCAGGGTTGGGGCCTTTTTAAGAAAAACTTATTTTTTGCTGTAGCGCAAGTGTACTCCAGCTTCTTTTCCTTTAAAGAAAAAATGGCACCCACAACACATGTGACATCCCTCCTCCCATCCAGGACATCGTGTGGCCATGTACACTCAGGGTGACGATCCTGGAAGTAGCTAAGTCCGGGATGGCCCCATTTCCAGCCCTCTACACACATAGGTGTAGAAAGGGCCTTAGTTTATTCCTTCTTGTCCACCCGAAAAGTGGATTTTGAATAGCTCTGTCTTATTTCCCATGACAAAGTTCTTCAGTGGAAGATGCAGTTTGTCCCCCTCTGCTGCCTTGACTGTAGAAACATGACTCCTGAAACCCGTGACTGCCTGGGAAGCTCAGCTTAAATATTAATGGTGGGACATGACCTTTAAGAAGCAGCAGAAACACACACATTAATCAGAAATATGTTTACAACGTATTGTCTTAAGAACTGTGAAATGGCAAGCAGCCCCTCAGCTTTCTTCTGGTCACAGTGACTTTTCATTAGAGAGAAGTTGGAGGTGATTTTTTAAAAATAACGGTGCAACCATTGACTGCATTTTCCCCATTCCATCCACCTTCTAAAACTCAGCTGCCTACATCAGTACCTTTTGCACGTACTCCATGGAGGATCTTTTTGACAAAGTGAGATTCAAGGGAACAAATTTTGATTTGATTTGATCAACTTTTGTCTGTCTTCTCATTGCTGACCTCATCACCTAAAGCTTCAAGGCAGTTCCATGCATTACTTTTTTAAATGAGGAATCATTATCATGTAGGAGCAAGCATGGCTATGTAGATACGCAAGTAACTTGCACTATGGGGAATGGTGCAAGTGCACTTTCTGACCCATGCAGTGTTCCCAAATCTGCAGCTGATACCTAGAGCTACTAACTAGCCCATGTGCCAGCAACAGAACAATACCCTTTGTGCCACTCTTCTTACAGGGGCCCTAATGCAGTATCTACAAACACCTCTAATGCCCCCCACAATACTGTCCACTCCCTGCCCCCTTCAAAAATGAATTTGTAATTTAAAAAAGAACACTTGAAAACAGTAGGTCACCCGATTCTTCTTACTGTCTCTGAACTTGCTGCTGAACGACTGTTCAGCAGGCAAGAAGGGAAGGGGAAAGTTGCTTTGTGGTCCCACCCAGTCGTCTTCTGCCTCCACAGACTTTTCTCTTCTCTCTCTCCCCACTCCCTTGCTTGCAATTTCTCCTCTGCCCACCCCATTCCTCACTATTTCTCTCCCTTCCCTGCCTTCTTCTTTCTCTCCCTTCTCTCCATTCCCTGGCCTGACTCTTTCTCTCCCACTCACCCCTTTATCTTGCTCTTTCTCTCCACTCCCAAGGGGGGATCTACACATCATCATGAAGGTGCTTGCGTGCGCCTGCAGTGCGCCCCGAAACTCATCGTGTAGATCCTGCCCTATCCTGGCCAGAAGAGGAGGAGGAGGAGGCTGCGGCGGTGGCCCCACATCGCCTCTTGCGGGGACGGGGCGAAAAGTTTCCAGGCTCGGCGGCTTTGCTGGGGAATCCGGCCACGTCCTTGCTGCCGCCGCCGCCCACCTCCCCGCCGGCCTCCTGCTGCCGGCGAAAGAGCCATCCGGGTCAGCGAGCAGGGTGGAAGAAGGCGGGGCCGCAGCTTCTTCCACCGAGCTCTCCGACCCGGGTGGCTCTTTCGGCAGCAGCAGGAGGCTGGCGGGGAGGTGGGCAGCGGCGGCGGCGGCGGTGGCAAGGACGCAGCCAGATTCCCTAGCGAAGGCGCCGAGCCCGGAAACTTTTCGCCCCGTCCCCGCGAGGGGCGATGCGGGACCGCCTCCTCCTCCTCCTCCTCTTCTGGCCAGGATAGGGAAGGATCTACACGATGAGTTTTGGGGCGCACTGCAGGCGCACGCAAGCGCCTTCACAACGATGTGTAGATCCCCCCCCCAGCCTCTAGCTTCGCTCTTTCTTGCCCCACCTCTATCATTTATTTATTTATTGCATTTATATACTGCTCTATAGCCGAAGCTATCTGGGTGGTTTACAAAGATTAAAAGACTGGACATTAAAAACCAATATACAAAATTTAAAACTATAAAAATATAAAACAGCTAACATTTAAAACAAGCGCAGAAGGAAAGCAGCTTGCTCTTATTCTCCACAGAATGATGAGATCAGCTCTGCTCTGTCAATGTTACATGGCGGAGACAGCAGTCCCTAAACCTGGGTCTTCAGTGCCAGGAGAGACATACCTCTGGGTGTGTTGGGAGGGGGCAGGGTAGAACTAATGCCATCAATGAGGGGGAGCCTAATTGCAGCTTCCAGTGGAAAAAGGAGTGATGGGGGAAAGGGGGGGAAGGGGCAGTCCCACCCCTTGACCATGCCACGGCCACGTTACAGACAAGACAGGGGCACGTTGTAGAGCAAGTGCACGGGAGCTGCTTCAACTAAAAAGAATGCAGTAAAATGTCCCTGCAATACTGCAACCTTTTCAGGCGGAAGTGGCTGGTTGGCTGCACACTGGCCCTGACATCATGTGCTGCAAAGGGCCTCAAAGCCAGGGGGGAAACCCCATGAAGACCCGCCCCTTGGCCTCTAAACTCACTCTTTCCTCTACCCTTTTGCCTCACTATTCCTTCTCCCTCCCCCTCTTTTGACTAGCCAGGCAGTTTCTCAAATTCCCAGATATGACCACAAGTCCAAAAAGGTTAGGAACCTTTGCATTGACCCATACCCGTGTTTCCCTACCACAATTAATATCTGGGATAAAAAAAATGTAAGCCATGAAGCAACCCTTGATCAGATGTCATTTTGATAGTTCTTTCACTAGGAATCTGACACACCATTGTGATGTGACTTTCAAGAAGGATGCAGACAAGCTGGAGCGTGTTCAGAGGAGGGCAACCAGGATGATCTGGGGTCTGGAAACAAAGCCCTATGAAGAGAGACGGAAAGAACTGGGCATGTTTAGCCTGGAGAAGAGAAGATTGAGGGGAGACATGATAGCACTCTTCAAATACTTAAAAGGTTGTCACACAGAGGAGGGCCAGGATCTCTTCTCGATCCTCCCAGAGTGCAGGACACAGAATAATGGGCTCAAGTTAAAGGAAGCCAGATTCCAGCTGGACATCAGGAAAAACTTCCTGACTGTTAGAGCAGTGCGACAATGGAATCAGTTACCTAGGGAGGTTGTGGGCTCTCCCACACTAGAGGCCTTCAAGAGGCAGCTGGACAACCATCTGTCAGTGATGCTTTAGGGTAGTTCCTGCATTGAGCAGGGGGTTGGACTCGATGGCCTTGTAGGCCCCTTCCAACTCTGCTATTCTATGATTCTACATGTTGGAAGAGGAATCTGGGCTACCAAACTCAGATCTCCTTCATAACACTAATATAATTGGGGATGGGGAGGATTTGCAAGGGGGAAAATTAGGCAGGAAGAGGAATATATAAATATATTGAATTGCTTTCTTTCAGATAAACCCCCAAACTAGCTTGGCTTAGAAAAAAAATGTCCTGGGGGGGGGGGCTATTTGCTGGGGAGAATTCGTGGATATTGGAAGGATTAAGCACCTTCTGTTCACCTGGCCCACTGATTTCCTCCTGCAAATGCCTGCCCCTGCACTCATGTTATTTCTTGAGGACCAGGCATTTGCCAAGATGATTGTCCTACCCTCAAAAGTGACTGGGAGAAATATTTTGGAGGTGGGCTGAATAGAGAAAGGTGGTCATTTCCTTTTAAAAACAGACATCACACTGGCAATTGTTTGAACTTGAGCATCCTTTATTGTATTCCAGCCGCTACACAATTTGTTACAGTTGGCCCTTCAGGATGCAAATACTGCACCATAGACTAAAAGACAATAAAATGGGTTATATTTCACCAACAACTACAGTCAAAGGTTTTCTGTAATCATATTGGTATAAGGACCACTCTCCAGTTTCTGCTCGCATCAGCCCAATTCTCAATTCCATTGCTGAAGGGGCCTGCATTTCTACTAGCAGGAAGTAGAACAGGATCTAGCCTTATGATGCAGAACTTTCTAGAAAGTTATTTATCCTCAAACTTGAATTGTTTTCCTTTCTTTATGCTGTATGCAACATTTTCAGTACTTTCATTGCCTGTCATCATTCACCAGACCTGGTTGCTCAATTTCTTACCTTTCATCTTGGTTCCAGGGTGTCACATGTATTGAATGTAATATTTAAACTTGCGTGCAGATAACAAACTTTTTGTTCCAAGCTGATTTGAAACAGTGTGTGAATGAAAATGTTCCCCCGGATTGTACAAATATGGTTTCCAAGACTGCTAAAGTTGATCCCATTGATCTTATGCTGATAATTAGGCATGTGCTCCGCTCTGATTAGAAGCGCAGAAGCAGGAGCGAATTGGCCTGCTCCGCCTTGCCCAGAAGCGGACCGCGGACCCCTAGAAGCAAGGCGAAGAGAAGCGCCCATTTTCGGAGCGCTCCGGTTTCCGCGTTCCGCTTCTATTGCCATCTTGAAACATTTCGCCCATAGGATTGCATTGCGGAAAAGAAAGGGGGATAACTGAGTTGTTTTTGAAGCTATCTTTCTAAAAATTCTTGTGCTTGGAGAGTCATGGATGGGGGTCATTTTGAGACTACTCTCAGCTCTCTGCGTGGTGCGGGTCGCGCGCTATAATTTTTTAAAAAACCGGCGGGAAAAATACCTTTTCCGAAGGGCTGAGGGGCAGAGTCAACTCCCGGTCATGATCACATGATCCCAAAGTTGGAGGAGGATATAGGCAAAACGGGTAACTTGGGATTCTGGGAACTTCTCTTTCTTAGTCTGAACAGACTTTTCCCAGTGTTTTTTTAAAATAGTAGTTCCACCAAATGCACAAACACAACCTGAAATCATATACTAAGCCAATAATAAGAGATAGAAACACAGCACTGCTACCCACCCTAACTTTGGGGAACAACTGAAAAGATGTGGTGCAAGGGGATGAGCTCCCCTAGGGCATCCCATGTGAACGTGCCCCCACTCTCTCCTGTACTTGGAGGGCCATTAGAGCCCTCCAAAGAGAGTAACCCAGTGGAGCAATGCCTATCATGAGTTGAAGTGACAGTTCCACTTTTCAGAGCTCTCGTGGTGGAGCAATGGCTTTCATGAGTTGAACTGACAGCCTTGCTTCTTAAAAGACTGGTTGACCAGTCAGATTGGCAGCTGCTGCTTCCCCCTCCCCTGGGCACGTCCCCCTATTGCTGGTAAAAGACAGATATAGCCTTTTAAAAAAAGTTCTTCTTGTTGTTTATTCAGCAACACTGCTGCTTTTAATTCCACCCCTCCTTTGTTTATTTATTTATTTATTCCATTTTATATGCATTACTGGCTTATCCTTGGCTCACTTCCTTATGCCCCCAGAAATGTCTGCTGCCTGCCTGCCTGCCTTCCCTCTCTCTTCCCCTGCCCGCCTCGCAGGGATGTTGTGTGTGTCTGGCTTTGACTCAGGGGAGAAGTCCTACCTGCGCTCACTTGGAGTTTTGGAAGTTCCAAATCCATTTTTCAAGTGTGGAAGAAGATTCATACTCCCCAATTCATGGCATGTTGGGATTTCCTTTGAAATGGCCCCATTGAGATGTCTGCAGGTTTAAGCCCCGCCAAAAATCAGGGGATGATGGGACTGCCTTGAGTCTTGGCATGCATGTGTATCCCTGGATAAGCTGTCATGGTGGTGAGTTTGAGGTTTCTAACTTGCAAATTGACGGACCTATGGAAAGGGGTGTGAATGGGGTGTTGGATTTCCATAAATTCCCCAAAAATCAGGGGATGATGGGACTGCCTTGAGTCTTGGCGTGCATGTGTATCCCTGGATAAGCTGTCATGGTGGTGAGTTTGAGGTTTCTAACGTGCAAATTGACGGAGCTATGGAAAGGGGTGTGAATGGGGTGCCCGATTTTCATAAATTCCCCAAAAATCAGGGGATGATGGGATTGCTTTGAGTCTTGGCGTGCATGTGTATACCTCCATGAGGTGTCATGGTGCCAAACTTGAGGTTTCGAACTTTCACAGAAAAAAAGTTGTATACTTTTTTAGCTTAATGCAAGCCTATGGGGGGGGGGAAACAGAGCTCCGATCCGGATCCGGAGCTCCGAGCGGAGCGGAGCGGACATGGGCGGAGCGGGGGTGGAGCGAAGCGGGCCGATCCACAAATCGCGGATGTGGAAGTGAAGCGGAGCGGGGGGTCCGTGCACACCCCTACTGATAATTGCTGTGATAAAAATAACGTTAATCTTATTCCACTTTTTAAACTTCTGTGATATCTTTCCAGATGCTTGAATGAAGCAATCACAGTAAGTAATTTTCGAATGCAGCAGTATGATTTCCATGTCACTGTGACAGCCTATGGGTGCAGCTATAATAATAAATATTAGGGGTGTGCGCCCCGCACCAAAAGTCCAACAGAGGTCTGTCAGATATCCTAACCGACGGTGTGGTTAGGGGGTGGTTTTAAAACTGGTGGTTACCTGCAGTGTTGATAGAAGGTCATTCAGAGCTCCGAAAGTATCCAAAGGCATGCAAAGGTTTTTTAGGTGACGTGAAGGGTCATTTTAACTTGATGGACTATGAACACTTTTCCATATTTGGAAGATGCTACAGCTGAGGGGCGAAGGAGGGGTAGTTTTGAGATTGACATTTGTAGCTAACCAACAGCCAGTGCCACAGTGTCCTCACTGTTCCCCTTCCAATCTCAGTGCTTAGGGGGAGGGATTGCAAATGATATGCCCCATTTCTCCTCACCCTGGAACTCATTCCATTGCTTGTTTGTGGAGAGTTAGGAAGAGAGTCAGATGAGAGGGGGGGGAGGGAGGGGGGACAGAGCTGCAGTGTCTCTCTGCTTTTCTTTGTTTCCCGTTTGTCCATTATGATTATTATTTCTTACCAGCCTCTCCCTCTGGATCGAGGTGGGGAACAACACAGAATACAAAAAATATTATAAAACATAGAAAACTGATTAAAACATATAGAACTATAAACTAACAGCCAGACATCTTAAAATTCAACTGGGTAGGCCTGCCAGAAGATATCCGTTTTTATTGGCTTTTATATATAGAAAGACTATTGAGTTGGTGGATCTCTCCCAGCAGGCCATTCCATAGTCTGGAAGTGGCAGAAGAGAAGATCCTCTGGGTAACAATTGTTAATCTATTTTTTGTTGGCTGAAGTTAATTCTTCCCAGAGGACCTGAGTGTGCGGCGGTGGATTGTACAGGAGAAGGTGATTCCATAGGTAACCTGGACCCAAACTATGTCGGGATTTAAAGCACCTAGAAACTAATTGGCAGCCAGTGTAGTGATTTTAAAGTTGGTGTAATATGGTCACTCCTAGGTGTACCTGTCATCAACCTGGCTGCCATATTTTGTACTAGTTGAAATTTCTGGAATAGGCACAAAGGTAGCCCTATGTAGAGCGCATTGCAGAAGTCGAACCTCGGAGTTACCAGGGCATGTCTTTAGGTCTTCCAACTCTAGGAAAGGACGCAACAGCCAAAGCTGGTAGTAGGCTCTCCTGGCCATCACATCTATCTCATCTGTCATTTGGAGCGATGGATCCAGGAGCACCCCCAAGCTGCGAACACAGTCTTTCAGGGGTAGTGTAACCCCATCCAGAACTGGTTGACACACCTCCAAACCCAGGTTGGGGCCTTTGACAGTAAGCACCTCCATCTTATCTGGATTCAGCTTCAGTATGTTTTTCCTCATCCAGCCCATTACCACCTCCGAGCATTCATTCAAAGGAGGCACACGATCCTTAGCTGATACTGTTGTTGAAGACATAGGCCATAGCTAGACCTAAGGTTTATCCCTGGATCATCCAGGGGTCAAACCTGTTCATCTAGGTGACACACAGGGGATCCAGTGCTCAGGCAGGGGCGAACCCTGGATGAACCCAGGATAAACCTTAGGTCTAGCTGTGGCCATAGAGAAGTATATTTAGGTGTCATCAGCATACTGATAGCACCCCGCCCCATGCCTCCAGATGATCTCTCCCAGCAGTCTCATGTAGATGTTAAACAGCACTGGGGATAGGATGTTGCTTTGTGGTACACCACACAGCAGCTCCTTCTTTGAGGAGCAGCTATCCCCAAGCATCACCATCTGGAACCTGCCCAAGAGGTAGGACCAGAACCACTGAAGCACTGTCCCCTTTAAACCCCTTTCCTGATAGTCCACCAGTGCGAAATTTCACCTGTTTGCAATTGTGATGGATCTATTTTCCTTTACTTTGATCATGCAAAGCTGTGCATCTCAAATTCATAAAACAGAGATCTGTTTTTCCCTTACTCAAGAGTAAATCCCATTGATTTCAACTGCATTTACATCCAAGAGCTTCATCCCACCAGCCGAATATTGTGCTGCTGCAGCGAAATCCACACAAAAGACTCAAATGACACCGGGGTTATAGTCTGCTTTTGCTGTGAAGGACTCAGATTTCAGCGATTATGTCTTGCTGTGATTGTGGGTCTTTTCCCCTTTATAGTGGACTATAAAGGTGCAGGGAATATCTGGTTCTTCCTAGCATGCAAAAGCACATCGCTGAAATTTCAAGTGTATTTTTTATCCATTTTCAATGTGCTATACTGTGGGTGTGTTCTCAAGGGGCAGTATTGCTGACATAAGAGAGAGGTGTGATGTTCTTCAGAACTGAGCCCTTCATTTCCGTGCCTTTGAACATCCGAAACTGTGCATCTTCAATGGGATTTACTTTACTCAAAAGTAAATCCCATTGATTTCAACTGCTGCCCCTTAGTCTGTGCCTGGAGGGGAGAGAAATGGTCAAGGGTGGTGGTGGAAAGATTTCCCCTCTTTCCACACCTGAGAGCTTTTCCTAAGCAGAAAGGAGGGAGGGAGCCTCCAGGCAGGGTTAGGGGATTTACTTTACTCAAAAGTAAGTCCCATTGATTTCAACTGCTAACATAACCTGCTGCCCCTTGGTCTGTGCTTGGAGGGGAGAGAAACGGAGGGAGGGGGGCTGGAAAGATTTCTCCTCTTTCTGTGCCCTTTTCCTAAGCACAGACCAAGGGGCAGCATGTAGCAGTTGAAATCAATGGGATTTGCAGCAGCAACCCTCATCCACATATATATAAATCAAGTAGACCGGACCGCGAGGGAAGAAAGGAAAGTGAGGGGAGAGAGACTCTTTAGATCTGTGTGTTTTTTTAACTGAGAAGGAACAGGTTCCTCCATAGGTCCAGAACAGCGATCTTCAAAAGCTGGTCAGTTTCACCCAAATATCTGGTCAGTTTCAAGCGAAGTCCTTTGGCTGCTTCTGAATCAGTGTGTGTGTGTCCATGTTGATCCTTTTCCATCTTACTTTGTGTTGCTCTTGTTCTTACTTGAACGGGAGTTGGTAGGGGGAAGGACACAGATCTTCCATTCCTTTGAGCATGTGAAGCTGAGGGGTGGTGGTGGCAGGACACAGGGGGAAGCAGAGATGGAAACGTTCTCCATGGGGGGAGGAATCCTGCATCTCCCACCTTTTTAATTTATTTTTTTTAACAATGGGTTTAAAAGTTTTTATTGGGAGCCCCCACATGGGAAAGGATGGCTTAATCCTCTCACTAACTTATTTGCCTCTCAATTTCTCTGTCATTGGAGGTCCTGGTGCTGCATTTGAAGTCTCCTCCTCCATACACTGGGAGTTGAGACGGCCACTTCCTACCTCGCTTTGATCCCCAACCCCAGCCACCCACCCCATTTCCCCCATTTTTAAAGTTGCAAAAATTAAGACTGCAATCCGAGGGGCTCTAATGCATTCCATTGAACTCAATGGGATTTATTTACTGAGTAAGCATGCAAAAGAGTTGACTGCAGTCTTATGTAATGTTCTACTTTGGTGTTCATTAACAAGAGAAGCAAATCCCAATCCCTGTTGACCGAGGGGGAGTTGTCCCCACTTCAAACATTCAATAAACGTTAGGAGGAGGTACAAAGAAGTTCTGGGGGGTGGGGATAAGAACACGTGTGAGTGAACCTCAACGGATCGCCCCACATGCATTACAGCAGAGGTGTAAGTTTACAAGTTTTCATATGCTATATAAGCACTATATAAGCGAAATGAGATAATTTGAGAGTAAACCAGAACAAAAGTGTATGTGGGATGAGGCTTCAAGTCATACTAAAATCTGATGCATGCTTACCTTTGAGTAAACCCCATTAAACCCCATTCTTGCAAATACAATTGAATGCAATAGAAGGAATAGAAGTAAGGCAGCGCCCTTGAAAAAAATGGTAGTTTACACCTGTGTTACTGCAGGAGGAGACAATCTCAAATGAGAAAGTTTCTTCGAGGAACGGTGGGAAAATGGGCAGTATAGGTGGGCAGGTATAGGGCGGGAAATTGGCAATGCCAAAGTGACATCACATTGTCCTGCCCTCAAAGCTACACCCGTATTTGAAAACCCGATTTCACACACACACCAAGGACAGATGACCAAAATGCAATGCAATCACGGAGGAACTTGAAAAGTCATAGTAAATTGCCAAGAAGCTTTGCATTTTCTGTTGGTAAAACTCAGTGTAGCAACGGGTTGACAGCTGTGTCGTGTGTCCGAAAACACGCAGCTGCACATTTACTGTGGGGAAAACAAGTCATATAGCCCCATGCCCTGGGAGAAGAATGCTCTGGTGGCGCTGCAGGGTGGGAAATTAAATAGAAATCTGTTGCAACAGCTTTAATCATTCTCTTTTCTTTAGCATTTTTGGTAGTCTTGGGGATATCTCAGGAAAAAAGCCCCCTCTTGTTTCTAATTGTGTTCAGCTACTGCCAAGGCCCTTTGTCACATGAACTGTGGACAAAGAACTACAGTGAGTTTTTGTTAAAGTCTTATGAAGGAGAGTGTGTGTGTGAGAGAGAGAGAGAAAGAAGAAACCATGTGTCTGTATGAACACACACACACACCTGCTTGCTGTAAACTGTCCTTTTAAACTAGATATTTCAGAGAGGTTGTCCCTAGCACCTGTCTCCAATTACTGAACCTGGCTGAAGCTGGAGCTCTGATTAAACTGTGTATTAAGGGAGCCATTAGGCAAGTTGATAGTGCCATGTACATCTTAAGGAGCTCATTTGTCTTCATCATATCTGATCATCCCTGAGTGCCTTGACAGGAATCTCTTATTGGAAGATAATAGGAGCCATTATTGCTGAGAGGAGAAATAATGTATCACAGGCTCTGCTTAGAGCCTTCGGGAGCAATTTGTATTCATTATTGTTCCCAAAAATTAACTTTTCTGATTAATATGTAAGTGTAATAGACATCATAACTGTACTGCCTGAGTTTGCTTGATGGTTCTGCTTTCATTCATCCAGGTTGTCATTAAAGACTAGGAGAAGGTAAGTATTACACCTTTTGCCCTTTAGCAGTGCCTCAACGGCTACCAGGTGGTACAGATGAAACTTTACTTTTGAAGCCAGCTCCAGCACCATTTACTGAAATCAAGCACATCATACAAGTTTCTTCTCTAAATAATGCTGCTCTTCTCCAGCACTCTTGAAGTTCAGAACCCCTCTCGCCCTTTCCCCCATGAGTGCCACACACACACACCATCCAAATTTTGCACTGTGAAGGCAAAGTCCCCTTCAGCCTGTTTGTCACATATACAAGATTGCATTTAAGGTGTCTCTACATTAAGGAAAATACATATACCACGTGTTGTTGTTTTTCTTGGACCTTTCCATGTTCACTATGAGCTTCTTTAGATGGTGACAATATGTACCCAAAACTGCCTAGTGACATAAGAAGAGCCATGCTGGAACAGACCAAAGGTCTATCTAGTCCAGCACTCCATTCACACGGTGGCCAACCAGATGTTGACCAGGATCATGAGGATTTGGAGTGAAGTATCATCCATATGCTGATGACACATAGCTCTGTTTCTTGTTTACATCTGAGTAAGGTGAGGGAGTGGAGAGATTAAACCAGTGTTCAGCTAGTGGGCTCGATGAGAGCCATTAAGCTGAAGGTCAACTGAGGCGTTACCCCACAACTGATTATCTTGTATATGTCTAAGATTAGTACGTCTGGAAAGTATGAAAGTTTAGAGCTGATGTAATAGGGTTTATGATGTAATAGGGGGGAAAGAGTATATAAGGAAAATGTTGGGAGTTTGTAGGGTGTGTGAGTTTGTGTGTGTGAGGAGAGTAAGAAGAGTTTGGATTCTAGGGACTTAGGATTTGTGTGAAGAGAGCGAAGTGGTTGGTGTGTGGAGAGTTTAGTTTAGTCAGGATTGAAAGTATTATATTTTGATTTAAAGCTTTTAAATAACAATAAACTTATTATTTTGTTAGCTACCAAATACCACATGTCAGCTTGGCATTATTTACCTGCCTTATAGTTATTAAACACCCACACCAGAGTATTCCCTCAGTATATTTTGAGAGATCTTAAAACCTGTTTCCCTCATAGCTAGGGGAAAGGCTTTATCTAAATCTCCCTCAGGTTTCCAGGTGGTTGTGCTTGGCCTGAGAAGGGTTTATGCGGCAGGCCTAGTGTAAGGGAGGGTCTGTTAACCATGACAGGACAGAGGTGCTATTGGTGGATTGCTCATCTTTCCATAGATGAGGGTGGTCAACCTTTCCTACATGGGGCTGTCTTCTTCCTTAAGAGCATGGTTGCAGTCTGAGTGTTCTTACAGATCCAGCTTTGGCAATGGAAGCGTATTGCTCCATCACCTTCCACCAGTTAAGGCTGGTGTGCTACCTGTGGCCTTTCCTGGACAAAGATTGCCTGGCCACAGTTAACGGTACTATGGGAACCCCCAAGTTGGCCCCCGTCTTGACGGTGGTGCTTTGGCGCCGCCAGGTGCCTTGGTTCTGCACTTGCATTCTTTCCCAGCATCTGTAAGTAAAAACAGCAACAAGGGCTCGCTGCTGCTCTCTTCATGGTTTTAATTCACTAGAGCATGGAGAGAAAAGAGTTTGCATGGACTCGGTTGCAAAGCACAAACAAACTGGCTCAATCAGCACTAAAGATTGGTTTCCAGCTGCCAGGTGAGTGAGGGGAGCTTTTGTAAATGAAATTTGCTTGTTTCCATACCTCCCACCCCCCACCCCAGTTGGGAGATGAGAGGCACATGAAAATTTCTGCCTTCCTTCCTGCCGCGGAGGACGTTTCCCAGCCACAGCCCCTGACCCACCCCTGCATGGTTCGGGGTTTGCTTTTTGTTTGTTTGTTTTACCTTGGTGAGTTGGGCGATCTGACACATTTTCATGTGCATTTCCTAGCTGCTTTCATCTGACAAGCTACAAGGAGGATTTGCTTTAGAAGACCCATTGCAAGTCCCAGGATGATGGAGCTTCTTGTTGATGCCAGAAGCCATCAGGCAGGCTTTGCAATATGTGCCTTTGTAAAAGTAAAAATAAAATAAAAATGGGCGGGAGGAGAGGAACGGGGCCATTCTTCCCCCTTTTTTTATTATTACCTGTATCTGCGCAGCTGAGCAGATGCAAATAATAATTAAAAAAAACGGGAGGAAGGAGGCAGCCAAAGGAGGACTCGAGGAGAGGGACACTGGGCAAACCACCTCTCCTCCCTCTGGCTGCCCGTTCCTCACGCCACCTGATTTATTTTTATTTTTATTATCTGTATCTGCTCAGCTGCGCGGATACAGATAATTTCAAAAATGAGGGGAGGAAAGGCCCTGTTCCTCCTTCCCATTTTTACTTTTTATACTTTTACAGAGGCACGGGGCCGCCCCCTTTCCTATCTAGCCCATGACGACCAATCAGGGGGTGCCATGGGCTCCACTGCAAAAAAAAAAAAGGCAGGGTAAGTGCCCAACTTTTTTGGAGTGGAGTTTCCAGGGTTTGCCCCAAGATGGCTTCACAATGGTGGCTGCATCATGTAGAAGATGTGCCGCTAATGTGAAGACTCCCCGGGGCAAAGCCTTCATGTAGACGTGCCCTTGGACTACTGCAATATGTTGTATATTATGGAGCTGTCCAAGACAACCTGGAAGATGCAATTGTGAGAGCAGTGCTTATTGGGTCCATTTGGCGAAGGGACGAGAACAAATTAGACACACAGGCATAAATGGGTAATAAATTGGCCACAACTTTATTGACTCACTTGAATAGGCTTGGCGGCAGCATAGAGCGTGGATCCTGTAATCGGCCAGCCCAGCTGCTGACTGATTCCCCTTCCTGGCCCGTATGCCAGGGGCACTGGTGGTGGATGGTAGATCCAGGGATACACCATGGCATGGACCGCTAGTGTGAAACCCTTTCAACCACCCCGGGCCACATCACAGCGTGGACTGCTAATGTGAACCCCTTTCCACCTCCCTGGATGTGGCCAGCTCGCAGCCCCCATGTTGGTCTGGTTTTGATGCCATGTCCCCCAGATCCCTCATGGGAATCCTCACCGTGGGGGAGCAGGGAGGCCAATCCTGCTCCCCCTCACCAATGGATCCTGCCCAATGCTTAACACACCTACGTAAGTTGTGACAAATGTTATAAAATGAAGTGTCCACAGAGAATATACTGATACTCCAGATCAACTTATTTACAGTCGAGTTAGGCCTTAGCTAGACCTGAGGTTTATCCCAGGATCATCCCAGGGTCGTCCCTGCCTGCTCCTGGGATCCCCTGTGTGTCATTTACATGAACAGGGATGACCCTGGGACGATCCCGGGATAAACCTCAGGTCTAGCTAAGGCCACAATCTTGTAATGGGGAAGGCAAAAACCTTGCACAGTCTTTGCCAATTGCTGTGCAGGTAAAATCCATTCCCAACCCCATTAACTGGCAATGACTTCTGCCACTGCAAGACATCTTAGTACCAGGAGTGGGTGGGTGGGGAAGCCAGAAACTGCAATCCTGGAGCCACATGGGAGGACTGCCTGAGGTTGAACTGGAGGCAGAACAAAGGTGAGATCTCACTCTGCTGGGTCTGCCTCTGTGGCCACACCCATCATCACGCTGCAGCCTGCTCCTGGGAGAGGCTGCTGCTGCTGGGCCTGTGCTGCTGCGTTGGCTGGACCACCGCACTGCTCTCCACCAGCCTTTCTCCCGTCGCTGCCGGTCAGCATGCCTCACAATTCACTGCTCCCCGTTAAGCGGGGAACTAGGCTTAGTTCAAAATAGAGTTAGTAGGCTGTTATCTGGGACAGCCTACTAACGCAGCCTACTCACGGAGAAGGGCCCCTGTGGATGATCTTAAGGTACTCATTTGCTTCACAAACAGAAGGCCCAGTCCTTTGCCCTCAGTCATTCACAAACCTCCCCTTTCTCCTTCAACAGGCTTCTGGCCATTCTGTGAAAACAGCTTCCATGCCAAGGAGCAGTAATGATTTCCTTCTCTCTTCCAGATCGTCCGGCCATCGAACCATGCCGCAATCCAGAGCATTGTAAAAGCCATAGGGATCATTCCAGGCATTCCAGAGCCCTGCTGTGTCCCCAACAAAATGAAGTCCCTGAGTGTTCTATTTCTAGACAAGAGCAAAAATGTTGTGTTAAAGGTGTATCGCAATACGTCTGTCAACAGCTGTGCCTGCCAACAAAATTGGTGTGTGAATATTATACACACACACACTTAATGAAACAAGAGCCCATGGCCTGTGAATGGTGATTACTCCAGTTCTGTTTATGAATGAGTGGACTTTAAATTACTATCTTCAGAGGAGGCTCTCAAACACTGATATATTTTGCACATCGGAGAAAAGATAATGTTGTTTAATGTCTATATTTAGCACAGTTCCCCATGGTCTGACTATATAAGATAAACATTTAAACCAAGGATCCATCTTGTCCAGCACTCTGTTCACAGTAGTCAACCAGCCATCAGCCAGGGACCAACAAAGCAACAGCACCCTCCAACCCATATTCCCCAGCAACTGGTGTACACAGGCTTACTGCCTCAGATACTGGAGGTAGCACACAACCATCAGGGCTAGTAGCCATTGATAGCCTTCACCTCCAGGAATTTATCCAACCCCCTTTTAAAGCCATCCAAATTGGTGCCCATCACTACATCTTGTGGTAGTGAGTTCCATAATTTAACTATGTGATGTGTGAAGAAGTACTTCCTTTTAATTGTCCTGGATCTCCCACCAATCAGCTTCATGGGATGACCCCATTGGGTTCTAGTATTATGGGGGGGGAGAGGAAAATGTCTCCCTATCCACATTCTCCATACCATGCATAATTTTGTACACCTCTATCATGTCTCCCCTTAGCTTCCCTTTTTCCAAGCTAAACAATCCCAGCTGATGTAACCTTCCCTCATAGGGGAAATGCTCCAGCCCCTTAATCATTTTAATTGCCCTTTTGAGCACTTTTTCCAGCTCTATGATATTCCTTTTTAGGTGTGGTGACCAGAACTGCACACAGTATTCTAAGTGTGGTTGCACCATAAATTTGTATAAAGGCAGTATGATACTAGCAGTTTTATGCTCAATTCCTTTTCTGATAATGCCTAACATGGTATTTGCCTTCTTTACAGCAGCTGCATACTGGGTGGACATTTTCATCGAGCTGTCCACCACAATCCCAAGATCTCTTTCTTGTTTGGTTACCGCCAGCTCAGATCCCATCAGGTTATACTTGAAGTTGGGTTTTTTTGCCCCAATGTGCATCACCGTACACTTGCTTACATTGAACCGCATCTGCCATTTGGTCACCCACTCTCCCAGCTTGGAGAGATCCCTTTGGAGTTCTTCACAATCCCTTTGTGTTTTAACAACCTTAAATAATTAGTGTTATCGGAAAACTTGGCCACTTCACTGCTCACTCCTAATTCCACATCATTTCTGAACAAGTTGAAAAGAATTGGTCCCAGTACCGATCCCTGTGGGACCCCACTATTTCCCTCCATCCGTAGAATTGACAATTTATTCCTACTCCCTGCTTTAGATTCTCTAACCAGTTACTGATCCATAGAGGACCTCTCCTCTTATTCCATGACTGCTAAGTTTGTTCAGGACTCTTTGGTGAGGGACTTTATCAAAAGCCTTTTGGAAGTCCAAGTAAACAATGTTCACCTGATCACTGCTGTCTACATGTTTGTTGACGTTCTCAAAGAATTCTAGTAGATTAGTGAGACAGGACTTGCCTTTGCGGAAGCTGTGTTGATTGTTCTTCAGCAGGACCTGCCCTTCTATATGCTTACTCATTTTGTCTTTAATAATGCTTTCAACCAATTTACGTGGAACAGATATAAAGCTAACCAGCCTGTAATCTCCCGGATTCCCCCTGGATCCCTTTTTGAAAATGGTGTTACACTGGCCATCTTCCAGTCCTCTGGTACAGAGGCTGAGCTTGTTGCATATTTTTGTGAGGAGGTCCGCAATTTCATATTTGAGTTCTTTGAGAACTCTAGGATGGATACCATCTGGGCCTAGTGATTTATTTGCTTTCAATTTGTCAATAAGGTTGAGAACTTCACCTTTCGTCACCACTATTTGCCTCAGTTCCTCAGACTCCTTTCCCGAAAACATCCATTCAGGCACAGGCATCTGCCCTGTATCCTCTAAAGTGAACACCTATGCAAAGAATTCATTCAGCTTCTCTGCAATCTCCCTATCCTCCTTTAGTGCTCCCTTAACTCCATTGTCATCCAACGGTCCAACTGCTTCCCTCGCTGGTTTCCTGCTTCTGATATATTTAAAGAATTCTTTATTGTTGGACTTGATATTATTAGTGCTGTGCTCTCCAAAATGCTTTTTTGCATCTCCTTTGGCAAGACTTCCATTTTTTGAAGGAAGCCCTCTTTTCTACAATAGCTTCTTTGACACTTCTTGTTAACCATGCTGGTGACCTCTTGGACTTGGTGCTACCTTTCCTAACCTGTGGAATACATTTTAGTTGAGCTTCTATTATCGTGCCTTTGAGTAAGCTCCGTGCATTTTGCAGGGATTTAACCCTCTTGATTTCCATTTTCAACTTTCTTTTCACTGGTTCCCACATTTTAGAGAAGTTTCCTCTTTTGAAGTCAAATATGACTGTGTTGGATTTCCTGGGCAATTTCCCACTTAAGTATATATTCAATCTGATAGCACTGTGGTCACTGTTACTGATAGGTTCAACAATATTTACATCTCATATTAGGTCCTGGGCAGCACCACTTAGGATGAAGTCCATGGTTACCTCCCCTCTGGCCGGTTCCATGATCAACTGTTCCAGGGCACAGTCATTTGGTACATCAAGAAATTTAACCTCTTTGTCATGGACTGGAATATGAATTTATCCAGTCAATGTGAGGACAATTGAAGCCACCCATTATTACAACACTTCCTCATTTGGAGGCCTCTCTGATTTCATTTTCCATCTCAAGGTCACCCTGAGCTTTTTGGTCTGTGGGACGATAGCACATTCCTAGCACTACATTAGTTTGGGGCCCCTGCAGTGTCACCTACAGCATTTCTGTGGAAGAGTCTACCCTGTTTAAGTGCTCTAATCTACTTGACACAATGCCCTCTTTGACGTACAGAGCAAGACCGCCACCAAACACCCCAATTCTCCCATGGCATGGCCAGTCAGAAAACAACCATTTCCCAGAAGGCAACATGGTGAGGCTAAAATAAAAGTAACTCCTAAAGAAACACACTCTGGACCCAATGGTATTAGACAAGTATTGCCCAGTTGCAAATACCCCTTTCTTAAGGGAGATATTGGAGAGTGTCATGGTGAAACAACTGCAGGCAATTTTGGAGGACACTGGTTATCTGGAACCATTTCAATCTGGGTTTCGACCTGGTTATTGTGCTGAATGAGCCTTGGTCACCCAGATGGATTACCTTTATCAAGAGAGGGACAGGGGAAGTGCAACACTATTCTGCTCGGTCCCCCATTAGCTTTTGATACTATTGAACATGGTATCCTACTGGATCGACTTCATGGAATGGGCATTGGAGGCACTGTGTTACAGTGGTTCTAGTCCTACCTGCAGGGTAAATTTCGAAAAGTGACATTGGGTGACCATTTCTTGTACCCTTGGCAATTAAGCTATGGGGCAACGCAGGGAACCATCTTGTCCCCAATGTTATTTAACATCTACCTGAAGCCATTAAGAGTGGTCATTAAGGAATTTCGACCAAAATGCCATCAGTATGATGATGCACAGCTCTATGACATCTGAATCAGGAGTGGCTGTGCAAATCCTGGACTAGTACCTAAACTCAGTAATGGGCTGGAAGAGGGCCAATAAACTGAAGCTGAATCCTGGCAAGAAGGAAGCCCTGTGGTTCCCAAGTCTGGAAGACAGGCTCATTGCCTTTCTGGATGGGATTGCACTCCCTCTGAAAGATCAGGTTTGTAGTTTGGGGGTACTCTTAGATCCATCGTTATAGCTGGAGGCCTAAGTGGCCATGGCAGCTCAAAGTGCCTCTTACCAGCTTCAGCTGGCTCACCAGCTATGGCCCCTTCTGGACAGGGATAGCTTGGCCACAGTGGTAAAGGCATTACCAATGACTGGATTACTGCAATGCATTCTATGTGGGGCAGCCCGTAAGGCTGCTCCAGATGCTGGAGTTAGTGTAGAACGCAGCAGCTGGGCTGTTGTCGTGAGCTGCGACTTTTCTGCATGTTACTCCTTTTCTGAGGGAACTGCACTGGCTGACTATTGGCTACTGGGCCAGGATTACGGTTTTTGTACCAGTGTACAAAGTCCTAAACAACTTCAGCCCAGGATACCTGAGGGAGGGCCTTCTCCCTTACCAACCTACCCAATCATTCAGGTCATTGGGGGGCATGCTCCTGGTGGTTCCACATGGACCTTTGGCCTGATTGGAATTCCCCAGAGAAGAGCCTTTAGTGTGGTGGCCCCTTATCTTTGGAACTCCCTGACCCTGGAGGTAAGGCAGGTGCCAACACTACGCTGCTTCTGGAGCCTCCTGAAAACAATTCTTTTCCAGGAAGTAGTCCTCAACTAACCAGCTACTGTATTTAGTGGTACTTTGTTTAAAACTGAACAATTCTAATTTACTGTTTTTAATCTTTCTTTTTACTGTTTTATTCCTATGTTCACTGGTCCAGAATCTATTTTAAATATGGAACACTATATAAATATGTTTTAATGTGATTTTAGATTGTAAGCCTCTGTTGCTGTTTTATTTGTACATACTGTACAGCACCAAGTACATTGTTGGTGCTATATAAATAAATATTAATAATAATATTTATTATTATTATTATTATTAATAATAATAATTAATAAAATAAATAAGAACCTAGGCAAGGTTCTGAGGTTCAAAACTCAAAACCACTTTTTTGAACCCACAGTTTTCAGTTGCAGCATCCATTCCAGAGAAGCCAAACTCAACAAGCTCAGGCAAATCCCCAGTGTGAAATTACATAACCACCCCACACACACACACACACAGAGATCACAACAAAACACACAGGCAACCCGGTGATGCTCAGAGAAACACACATCCACAAAAAACCCCACAAAAGACACACACCACACCAACACCCAGGCAAAAGAGAGCTCCGGCTATTGGGCGGTATAGAAATGTAACAAATAAATAAATAAATAAATAAATAAATAAATAAATAAATAAATAAAACACCCACCCACACCCATACTCCCTGAGGATCTAACTGCATGTTACTTTGAAGAAGTAGCTTTTTTCCTTTTTTATTCAAAAGTAAGCGTGTGAAACCTAATATGGGTCAGGGCCCTAGAGGGAAGGGTTGGGGCTTTAACCCTTTGACCTATGGCTTATAACTGGGTCCTGTCTTGATGGCAGCGTGTTGGTGGCACAAGGCCTCAGGCTTCCACATTGGTGCTCCTTCCTGTGCAGATGCCGGGAAGGAGTACCAATGAGGAGTTGCTGCTGCCAGGACGAGCACCAGGGAGGGTGGAGGAATGGGGCAGCTGGCTCTCCTCCCTCTGACCTCCCTCTGGCTGCCCTGTTCTTCTCCCCCCCTTTTTTTAATCTGTAGATGCAATTTTTTAAAAATGGGGGTGGGTGGGAGAGGAACAGGGCAGCCAGAGGGAGGAGAGATGGTTCAGGTGCCACGTGTCACTCTCTTCCTCCCCCTTCTGGCTTCCCCATTCCTTCCCCCCTCCATTTTTTTAAATCTCTAGATGCGAAGGTTAAAAAAATGGGTGGGGGGTAAGCAATGGGGCAGCCAGAGGGAGAGGAAGAGAGGGATGTGCAGTGCCCAAACCGGCCCCCTTCCAGCCAATAGCAACCAATCAGTGGTTGCCATCAGCTATGGCATGCCTCTGCTTAAAAAAAAGTCAGGGTAAGTGCCCAACTTATTTTAAGCAGATTTTAGGGGGTTTGCCCCTGGATGGCTTCAGGATGGCGTCTGGGTCGTATAGATGACCTGCTGCCACTCCGAATCCACTCCACGGCAAATCAGGGTCTGGATGTCTTTTTGGCAATGTAAATTGGAGATAAGGTAGGCCTGATCCCAATTGGGACCACAGCAGTGGGGAGCGGGGGGCGGGGAGGTTAAAGTCTCCCCACCCCAAGCTAGGGTTCCAATCCATGAAGTAATTCATAGTCTCACCTTGTGAAGTGATATTCCATAACTAAAGGAATAGGTTTGGCACATAGAAAGCCTGAGTAATAGATTTCCTCTGGAAATACTGGAGTACTGGCAGCATTCTAGCCTCAGAGTGAAACTGATAGCTTCATCCCACGAACCCGTTTCACTCGAATTATCCCCATAGTGTTAAGCTGTCATTGTAGTTGTTGTTAGCTAAATCACACCCTGCTCCTAAGATCCTTTGCATACCAGGAAAAGGGTTTAAGGGGGGGGGGAATGTAAAAAAAAATCATTAAAAATCAACAGATGATCCAATCTTATTCAAATTTGGTATACTGAAAGCCCTCCTTAATATATATTACTGTGCCAATTTTGATGTCTCTATCTTTAAAACTTACGCAGATGTAAGCATTTGTTTAATTTAAAGTTTAAATATCATCCTTCTGCACCCCCAGTGGCCGCTCGGAGAAGGACAAGGAACTAAAATTAGCCTTGGGATGGTGGGGGAGTAAGAAGAGTTGCTCCTTCTGAGATTCTATTTTTGGCGCTTCTTTTAGGGAAGCAGTGGATTCATAGCAGGACAGATCGGAGCGCTTCACAGTAAAAAGCACAGTATAAGGTAGAAAACTTCAGAGTCTTTCGTATATAATTCACAGTGATTGCACCACATAATGCTGGTGTGATGGAGCTCAGAAAATGCCCAACAGTTTGCCAGCAGTTTTTATAGGGCAGAAAAACCTCAATAATCTTAATAACTTTTGAATAACTCCTTTCATTCATCCTGCTCTTCTTCCTGAGTGCCGTCCTGCAGTTGTCTTTCCAGTGCTTCCTATGTTCTGTACATTGGAGTGTGGCCACTCACTATTCCAGACCTCTTAGCTTTTCTGTTAATGCAGCCTGCTGCAATTGTATCCCTCATTATCTTCAGGCAGCAAAACAACCATACCCCATACCTTGTGGATCCTCACTGCTGATTTGCATCTGTCTACTTTCTCTTCCTTATGACTCCTCCCACTTCAATACCAGTGCTGTGACCCTTCGTCCTTCTTATTCCGTTAGCAGCTCAACTGATGGGCCATAAGAAGCACACACTATAGGGGAATTTTGATAGGCACCTCCTCTTGATTTCCTTCCCCCAAACTCTGCTGCCAACTCCATGCATCCCATCAACACAGGAGTGAGATAAACCTAGTCCAGTCTATCAGCCAGAGAAGGAGCAGCTGCAGGAAGCTTGCTTCCCCTCCCTGCAAAAAAGAACATCCAGTCAGTTCAATCTGCCTGTTGCTGGTATTGCAGAAGACAAGAGAAAACATTCTGCCCCAGCCATTGGTCAAAGGAAGAAGCACAACCAGCTGGTATCCAAGTAAGAAGACCTGCTTCTAACTCACCAGTTTGTTCTGGTCTTGAAAAACCGATCTCTTTCGTCAGCGTTCTTGCTCCACTCTTCTTCCCTTGTGGGTCTTGTCTTTTTAGCTTGTAAGCCTGGCCTCTGCAACTTTTTTATTGATGTATGCTGCTTTGGAAGACAATATTTTTCTGAAAAGTGAGATAAAAAAATACAGCAGTAGTAATAATATAAATACAAACAGCAAAGCTGATAGAATTCAAGTCATTTATTTTATATATTGCATTTCTATACCACCCAATAGTGGAAGTTCCAAACGTTTGATGGGATGTAGGCATGGCAGACAAAGGCAGAGGCTTGGAAAGGTTCCAAGAGATTGGGGCCCTGTCTTGACGGCAGTGCGTCAGCAGCAGAAGGCCTCAGGCTTCCACACTGGCACTCCTTCCTGGCATCGGCACAGGAAGAAGTGCCAATGCAGACCTGCCACCATCGCCGGGCCAAGCACCGGCCAGAGGGAGGTCAGAAGGAAGAGAGCCGGCTGCCCCATTCCTCTCCCCCACCCATTTTTCATTTTTTTCATATTTTTTTAGTCTTCACATCTACAGATTTTTAAAAAATGGAGCGGGGAGAGGAACGGGGCATCCAGAGGGAGGTCAGAGGGAGGAGAGCCAGTTCAGGCACCCTCTTCCTCCCCCTCTGACTGCCCCATTCCTTCCCTCCCTAGTTTTTCTTTTAATATGTAGATGCAAAGTTTCGCATCTACAGATTAAAAAATATAAAAAATGGGGGGAAGCAATAGGGCAGCCAGAGAAGGAGGAGCACCCAAACTGGCCCTCCTCCAGCTGATGGTGACCAATCAGGGGTCATCATTAGCTATGGCACACCTCCACTTAAAAAAAAGTCAGGGTAAGTGCCCAAATTTTTTTAAGAGGAGTTTAGAGGGTTTGCCCCTGGATGGCTTTGGGATGGCGGCTGCATTATGTAGATGACCTGCCACTCTGAATCCACTCCAGGGCAAACCGCTCATCAAGACAGGCTCTGGGTGGGCCTTCTTTGATGTGGGAGCTGCCAATTGTGCAACAGTGATCTAGAGTGAGGCCTGCTGGTGGAAGGTCATGTCTTGATATTACCCTAAACACCACCACCACCCTGAGTCCTCAGCACAGGAGGAAAGTGTGTCCCCCTGCTACAATCTATCTGTTCTCTTCGTCCCTCCATTTTGTTCTGTTTTACAAACTTTTCTATGGCCTCTTCCCAAGTACTTAAATATATTTAGTACATCATATGGATGTTTGCATTTTCTGTGTTTATTAGGTGGATTTAGGGTGGATTCCTGCACTGAGCAAGGGGTTGGACTTGATGGCCTTATAGGCCCCTTCCAACTCTACCATTCTATGATTCTATCATTTGTTCCTGGGTCGCCAAACAAATTGTTAGTGAATGGGGTAGAGAGCAGCAAAGTTTCTGGTACACACCCATGGAAGCTTGACAGTTCTCTTCTTGACTAAAAGCAATACGACAATGAAAACAGGAAGTGCAAGCACTTCTCATATCCTGTTCCTATGCAGTTTTTACCCTCACCAAAAATAGAACACTTCCCACCCACAAACTTCACACAACGCATTAGAAACTGGTGCATCTGTCAGGTGGATGAGACAAAAGATGTCTGTTTCAGATGAGAAAGAGTTGTGTAAAAGCAGGAAGAGTTGCCACTTGTGCTTCCTGATCGCATTGTATCAATATCACATCAGGAGTAGTTTTCAGAAATGTTCACTGAAACAAAGTTGGTGGGTGGCTTTTTCTAGATGGAAAAAGCCTGATTTTATAGGGTGCTTTTGGAAGTCATCGACAACAATGGGTTGGATCCAAACTAAACTTTAGTCATTTGAAATGAACAAAATAGTAATGACTAAAGTGTGACTAAAGTATGAGACTAACATAGTCTGGATCCAACCCATTGTTCAAGTAGGGCTGCTATATTTCTACCTGCTGCTGCTTTATATCCACACAGATCAGAAGCGTATTGCACCAAGATTCCACAGACATGCATATGATGGATGAGTCTTTTAGTCATATTTCAGTTGTCTAATTTTGACCTTTAAACAAATGTCCAAAAGCTCAACACACTCAAGAAACGGTCTTCTCCCCTTTAAATCAGGACCCACCACATGCCCTGTCCAGACAGCAAGAAATGTTCTCAGTAACCGTCCCACAGCTGCCCTTGGAAACTTGCCTGAGCCCCATAAGATCTTCATATTGGAATATTTTATATCAAAGAAAGAGCAAAAAGCTAAAATGTTTGTTACATACCAGAACAAGTAAAGCCTGCAAATACATTGACAGAAAACAGACAATCTTCTTTTTGAGTGTCCAATTTTTTATTGTTTCGCAAACATACATAACATAAAAGCATTACATAATGACATTATATCCAAGGGGAAAGAAGAAGAAAAGGGGGGGAAGGAAAGAAAAACACACACACACAAAGGTTAAGTTATATTTTCGGCTCTCTGCATATCACAAATGTGAATTGTATTTTCTCCTTGTTTGATACATTTAACACAATCAAATCCTTTTCTTTCTTCCAAGGGCCTTGCTAGACATACCTGAAAATTGGTGCTTCAGGCGCGGCGAGGCTGCGCTACAATTAGCATGGGCCGTCATGCCTATCTACACGTCAGACGCGACAAAGCCCCTTTGCGTCCGCCATTTTGGTTTATTTGTTTTGTTAAAGGGGCCGTGTGCATAGGAGCGCACCACCAGAAACATAAAGGGTTTTTTTAAAAAAAAAAGGTTTCCCGGGGCCCCTTGCCCTGAAGTTCCCCACCCTGGCCGTGAATCCCCCCGCGATCTCCCATTCCCCCCTGGCCACCGATTCCCGCCCCCCCATGTTGCCGGCTGCCGATTCCCCCCCTCCCCCATGATGCCGGTCGCAGATTCCCACCCACCCCATGTCTCCAGCCACTGGTCGCACCCCATGTCCCTAGCCTCCATTTCCCACTGCTGCCGATGTCCCCCGGCCTGTGATGGCCACCGCCATCAGTGGTGGCAGGAGCGCTGCAACCTGTCTGCCACTGTTCCCAGCTACTCATGTGTAAGTGCAGTAGCCAGGAACAGCAGTGGAACGGGCTACACGCCCACAGTCTCGGGCTGAGCCCAAGACTGCGGGAAAAACTGGGCTAAATGGGGTTTCACTTACCCCGCGTCCAGGGAGGTTTCACCCCTGCCTGACCCTGGGATCCCCTGTGTCATCTGGACGCACAGGGGCAAGCCCGGGGCTAAACCTCCGTCTAGCAAGGCCCCAAGTTAACTATATCCCATACACTGAATCCACAGACATCGTTTTTCTCTGTTTCCTGCAAAAATTCTATCAGAGGTTTCCATTCAGATATGTATGTAGTCTCGCTGCCATTGTCACATATACAAACAAAGTTCCCCCTTCTCTTTCAGTTGGTTGTCCATTAGAAAGGCTTCTGGTTTCATTTGTATATTAGTCTTTAATATTTTTTGAATTAAAGAATGTATTTGTGTCCAGAAAGCTTTAGCTTTTTTACAAGTCCACCAGAGATGATAAAAAGTTCATTCTTCCTCACATTTCTAACATTTGCCCAAAGTTCCTTTATACATTTTAGCCAGCTTTGTAGGCAACATATGCCATCTATACATCACCTTATAAAAATTCTCTTTAAGACTTGAACATAATGTAAATTTCAAACCCTTCCCCCACATCTTCTCCCATTGTTCCATTGAAATGTTGCATCCAAAGTTTTGAGCCCATTTTATCATACAATCTTTTACCTGCTCATCCTCTGTTTCATACTTTAATAAAAGTTTATACATCTTTGAAATAACATGCTCATCGTTTGTACATAATGCCATTTCAAATTCAGATTTCGAATGCTCAAATCCACAGTTCTTTTTGTCTATTTTAAACCTTTCCATAATTTGTCCATACATAAACTATTGACATATATAAACTTCTTTCAACAACTCCTCCCTGGGTTTTAATTTACGTTAATCTTGTGACCATTTCTAATACATCTTTGTATGTTAACCATTTATCCGTAGATGACAATTCCCTCCTATAAATAGCCTCCTGGGCAGACACCCAAAGCGGTATTTTCTGACAAAATCTTGGTTTATATTTATTCCATATTCTTAAGACAGCACGTCTCACATAATTATTGTTAAATTCTACATTAACCTTAGCTTTGTCATACCACAAGTAACCATGCCATCCAAATCTCAATTCATGTTCTTCCAGTTCCAACAGTCTCCTATTTTTCAACAGCATCCAATCTTTCATCCACATTAAGCAGCAGGCAGAGAAATACGCCTTGAGGTCTGGCAAACCAGAATTTTTTATTCTCCCAGTATTTTAACAGTCTATAAATTAATTTGTACTTGCTTTTTTAAATTTGTATTTTAAATTTGTATTTTTGCATTGCTGATGTTTTTATCTTGGTTGTGCTTTTATATTGTATTTTATATTATGGTTTTATACTATTGTTTTATACTTGAATTGTCTTAATTTTGTGAACCGCCCAGAGAACTTTGGCTATTGGGCGGTATAGAAATGCAATAAATAAATAAATAAACCCAGACCTCCTCTTTCTTTTGCTTCCTGCAATATTTTCATTTTAACTCTTGGGTTTTTTTGCTTGCCATATAACCTTAGATATCTCTCTCTGCCGCTGCCTAAATGGTAAATTCAATGTTGAAATAGGTATTGTTTGGAACAAAAATGACTTTCTTGGCAAGACATTCATTTTAATTGTTGCAATTCTCTCCCCTAAAGACAGCTGAACCTTTCCCCATCTTAATAAATCTTTTTTGACTTCATTCCAGACCTTAACATAGTTATTGTGAAATAGCATACAGTTCATATTTGTCAATCTTCTGTGTACAAACAATAATACTTGCCTAATAAATGAGAAATTGAGCTCCAACACATCTACTTTTTAAATTGAGTTTTCACCTGCGGCTTCTGCTTCCATTTCCTTAGGGAGTCAAGCGTTGGGCACTTTCACCTCTGTACATTATTGTGCTCTTTCAGCTCAAGTATCTTTTCACCTGAAGCACTACTGTGCCAGCAAAATCTCCCGCCCCGCCCCCTTGAAGTTAATATTTTATTTTTAAAATACATTTCTTTATTTCTGTGCAAATACAATATTACAGCAGCACGAAACTGTGCAATTATGGTAAAACAACACACTATACTTTACCCTAAGATTGTATTAAACAAATTCCAAGGAAGGGAGGCTGTTTGTAGGAAGCAGGAGGGGGCCCATGGGCTGAGGCTGTTGCTGCCCATTGGCTTGGGAAAGGTTTACAGGGGAGGAGGAGTGGAGGTTTGTTTTGCTCATTTCAAAGGGTGGGCAGGTGAACAATCATTTAAAATAATTTATTTTATAAAGGTGGTCAGGTCCCCTTTGCTGCAAAGTAACCAAAATGCTTACTCATGCATAATTTTTAAAGATAAAGAGATCAGACTTTGCACCTGGGCTTGACGAATCCAAGGCTGGAGTTAAAATCGCAGGAAGAAACATTAACAACCTCAGATATGCAGATGACACCACTTTGATGGCTGAAAGTGAGGAGGAGCTGAGGAGCCTTGTGACAAAGGTGAAAGAAGAAAGTGCAAAAGCTGGGTTGCAGTTAAACCTCAAAAAAACCAAGATTATGTCAACCAGCTTGATTGATAACTGTCAAATAGAGGGAGAAAACGTGGAGGCAGTGACAGACTTTGTATTTCTGGGCGCAAAGATTACTGCAGACGCTGACTGCAGCCAGGAAATCAGAAGACGTTTACTTCTTGGGAGGAGAGCAATGACAAATCTCGATAAAATAGTTAAGAGCAGAGACACCACACTGACAACAAAGGTCCGCATAGTTAAAGCAATGGTATTCCCCGTAGTAACCTATGGCTGCGAGAGCTGGACCATAAGGAAAGCTGAGCGAAGGAAGAGAGATGCTTTTGACCTGTGGTGTTGGAGGAAAATTCTGAGAGTGCCTTGGACTGCAAGAAGATCAAACCAGTCCATACTCGAGGAAATAAAGCCAGACTGCTCACTTGAGGGAATGGTATTAAAGGCAAAACTGAAGTACTTTGGCCACATAATGAGAAGACAGGATACCCTGGAGAAGAGGCTGATGCTAGGGAAAGTGGAAGGCAAAAGGAAGAGGGGCCGACCAAGGGCAAGATGGAGGGATGATATTCTGGAGGTGACAGACTTGACCTTGGGGGAGCTAGGGGTGGCGACAGCCGACAGAAAGCTCTGGCGTGGGCTGGTCCATGAAGTCACGAAGAGTCGGAAGCGACTGAACGAATAAACAACAACAAGCTCTTAAGTAGAGCTTTCAGCATGCCCAGTTTGAACAAGATCGGTTAATCCCTTGATTTTTTAGGAATTTTTAAATTTCCCCCTATTAAACCCTTTTCCTGATAGTGCACCAATGCAAAAGTCCACCTGTTTGCATATGTGAAGGATCCATTTTCCTTTACTTGGATTTTGCAAAGCTGTGCATCTCCAAGTTCATAAAACAGACATCTGCTGGTTCTCTTACTCAAGAGTAAATCCCACTGATTTCAACTACATACTAAAATCCCATGCATGATTAGCTTTGAGTAAACTCCATTGAACAGAGAGAGAAATACTTCTGAGTAAACAGAAGTAAGACCTCAGAAGTAAGCATGGGGTTGCAGAGCACTTCTTTCCAGTTTGCTATTTTAGACTTAGAGGGCTCCTCTACACCAAGCAGGATATTCCACTATGAAAGCGGTATATAAAAGGCAGGAGCCACACCAAGTAGCATAGAGCAGTACGAAAGTAGTATATAATATGTCTTCATGGGCCCCAACAGTTGTCAGTGCACTTCAGTACTGCTATAAAGCAGCAGTGCGGCTCCTGCCTTTTATATACCGCTTTCATGGTGGAATATCCTGTTTGGTGTATATGAGCCCAGAGTGACCACACTATTAAAAGTCAGTTCTATACTGTGATTGACTTTTGAGTAAGAGAACCAGCAGATCTCTCTTTTATGAACTAGAGATGCACAGCTTTGCATGATCCAAGTAAAGGAAAATAGATTCTTCACAAATGCAAACAAGTGGACTTTCGCATATGGTGGACTATCAGGAAAAGAGTTTAAGGGGGGAGGATTTTAAAACTCCTAAAAACTCAAGGGATGAACCAATCTGATTCAAACTTGGCATGCTGAAAGCTCTACTTAAGAGCTGTAAAAGTCCTATGTTTCAGGTCTTTATCCTTAAAAGTGAGGGAGCTGTGGGCAAGGAGTGTAGGTTGGAGCAATAAAAAGTCCATTCATTCCAACATTCCACACAAACCTCCCCTTTCGTCAGCAAGACTCCATTCAAAGCACACACACCCAACAAAGGAAAAATCGAGGGGTCAGCAATATACGGAGGTTTAAGGGTGCATTAAAGTCACTTGGGGAAAATAATCCAAACTTTCCCCACTCCAAAAAGGAATGAAAAATGGAGGGGAAGAGATGAAATGAGTGCAGGACAGGGACGACGTGTACCGCATGGCGAGTGTGCGATAAATTGCTGGTGTGATGGAGCTAATTGTAAAGGATGTTACAGTAATAAGATTGTGTCTTGTGAAAGGACAGAAGTCTCCTACAGAGGTGCCTTGTGGATAGTAAATTGAGGGACTTTAGAATGGAGGCCTTAGCTAGACCAACCTGTTGTTCCGGGGGAGAGAAGGGGAGACCTCGCATTGTGAATAACATGAGATCTCACCCTCGTTTACACGCAAGGCACAATAACATCGCGACCGCCATTTTTTTAATTTTTAAAGAGACAGGAGTGCAGGAGCGCTCCAGCGACAAACAGTGAGTCTTTAAAAAAAAAAAAAAAGATTTCCCCGCGCCTCCCACCCTAACCTTGATGGGCACAGCTCTCCTGAGGAATGCTGCACCCTGTGCGTAGCTCCCGTCTCCGTGCAAGTAATCGCGCGGAGCCAGGTAAAGCCGTGGAAACTGGCCACACGCTCGTGGTCTCAAGCTCAGCCTGACACCATGGGAAAAACTGGGGCCAAAGGGTAGGCCTGTATCCTGGGGCAAGGGAGGGATGATCCCTCCCTGATCCCGGGATCCCCTGTGCATCATCTGGACACACAGGGACGATCCCGGGTATCAGCCTGGGATATAGTCTGGTCTAGCAAAGGCCAGAGATTAGGGTTTTATATTTACCAAAACAAAGGCCAGATCTACACCAAGCAGGATATTGCACTATGAAAGTGGTATGAAAGCCGTATGTGGTATGTGTCATGGACCCCAGCAGTTGTCATTGTACTTCAATACTGCTATAAAGCAGTAGTGTGGCTCCTGCCTCTTATACACTGCTTTCATACCGCTTTCATAGTGCAATATCCTGTTTGGTGTAGATTAGACCAAAGTATCCTTCTTCATTCTCATCTTGGTTTTGTTTGCTGTGGGAACCAAGAAAACAACCTACCCTTATGCCTCCCCCCAGGCATCTTGAAATACATATTGTTGCTGGCAAGGAAATGATAAAGGAGCATAATTAGGCAATAATGACCCCCAAAGAGGAACATAGATTCTTTTCCTGGATGCCATGTGCTTTTCTGATGTTTATAGAATCTTCATTAGCGAAGAGCCTTATTAGATAAGAGACTGAAATGTAGCATCAATGGTTGAGATAAGGGCAAGTGTACAACCAATCTGCTTGACAATTCACAAGGGGCTGGGGCTGGAAAAAGCACAGCTGCAGCACAGCTTCAGAGAGTGGATGCTGGCCTTTGGTATTCCTTGCTTGCTCTTCAGACGCTAATCAGACAAGAACCCTACTCTCCTGGATCATTATTGGCTTTTTTCCCACTGGAAAACTGAACACATGCAAAATGTACTATTGTGGCACTTTGGCTCTTCTGAACGTCATTGTCATTCATTTGACAAGTGTCGAACCCATGGAAGACCGAGGCAGGTTACTTACAATGGAAAACTCTCACCAATACTCTGGTCACCTTGGAAATGTGGAGGGAGAAGCCCATTTTGACTTTAAGGCTTTCCTGGAGAACCTGAAAGCTGATCTTTTGAGGAACTTGAATTTATCAGAAATACCTTCACAAGAGAAGATGAAAGAGGAACCACCTCAATTTATGATTGATTTGTATAACAGATATACCAAGGACAAGTCATCCAGCCCCATATCCAACATTGTACGCAGCTTCAGTCCTGAAGGTATGAGGTTTTTCTTCCCCCACTCCCATCCCCGACGTGTCGGCTAGGATTTTCCAAGGAGTCCCCTGGGCTTCTCTGAGTCCCCTGGGCTTCTCTGGAAACCCCAGTTGCCATTTTTAACATTCTAGCAACAACTTTTTGGCCTTCTTCTACTTTAGTCCTTATGCAATATAAGAACAAAATATTTTTTGATTTTTTTTAAAAAAAAATGATACCAGAAATAAGCTGGGATTTGTTTTCAAGACATATTTGGCATTTTCCCTCCTCCAACTCCCTCATGTAGAGAGAAGCAAATGTAGGTGGGAAATTCTGAGTAAAACACTCAGCTTTCTGGGGTTTTGACTATCTCTACATATTCATGAAATGTTTGTTACTTCCACATTAAATGCATCTCAAGACTCATGGAACTCTCAGTATCCCAAGGAGAAATGTAAGGGGAGATGAGCTCCACCAAAATGAACAGAAGGCCACTCCGTTTGAGGATCCTGATATCAATGTTCCCTGCTAAAAGATCCTGTTTTGACTGGCTAAATCTGGATATGTCAGGAAAGTTATAACAGCAGAAGTTATTTCAGGCATCCTCTTTTCTGAACTGAAAGGGTGGACTAGAAATGCTTACGAGAATTCAGATGGCAAGAGAGAGAGAGAGAGAATGAATCTGCTCAGCAATTCAATTTGCTGATAAGCTGCATGAAGGAAGGAGGCACCTGAGACACAGAGCAGCACATCCAATTGCCCACCTCTCCTGCATTACTCCCATCACCCCCTGCCAGTTCTGGCCAAAGCTCGTAGGTGGTGTCTGACATTGAGATGTTTTAAATATGTCATTTAGTGTGTAAACTCAATATGTGAGATCATGAAGCCCATTCATATTGCTGATGAAACCATTGAGAATGTGCCTAAAGGGCCTCAAGGCCTCAGAGCTTGCCCACCCTCCCTGGCATGGATGGAGCTCTCCCATTCACCTCTCCACTTGGGGCTGAGGAGAAGGCAAAGTCTCTGTTGAGAGGGGCGCTGTGCTCCAAGGGGCCTCTCTCAAGGCCCTATAATGTTCCCGACGATGTCATGGCAAGCACAAGATGTCCCCAAGACCTTGCCAATTCAGAATGATACATTTAAAATGGATCACTGTTGTACTTCTAGTAGACATTCTCTTAAATGATCTCTTTTAAATGGATAAATTTGAATTGCATCAGCTTATGTTCCTAAACTCTAGATAAATAAGTAGAACTGGGACTGACATAATAAGCACCTAAGTCCGAAATCATTTACAATGACTGACATGTTGCAAATTAACACAAACCCTTAGGGTACTTGCTTGGCTGTTGATAAGTCCAGCCTGGATGTTGGAACACCCAAAACAAGCCTCCTGGAATTTACCTGGCTCCTTCCGTTGGTGCATTTAAGTGCTTGTTTAAACACAAACACATGCACAATCTTGCCCCTTCACTCTTTCTCTAACTCATTTATTTATTCATTACCTTTTTATACGACCCAATAGCTGAAGCTCTCTGGGCGGTTCACAAAAATTAAAACCATGAAAAGCATAAAAACAACCAACAATTTTAAAACATGAATACAAAATACAATATAAAAAGCACAACCAGGATTAACTCATATATGCTTCAATTAATACAGGCAGCCCCTCTTTTTCAGTATCAGTGTCTGATAAATAAAACCATTGTCCCTATTTCGTCTTGAGGGTGCATATTAGGGATGCTTCTCACATTTTAATGTGTAGTAACCCTATCCATTAGGTGTCTAAATGTTTAATCTCTAATAGGGGGAGGGGCAGATGCATCTTGACTCAAGTGCGTGCGCGCACACACACACACACACGCACACGCACACACACACACACACACACACACACTATTTCTGTAATCCCCAACTCTATCCAGATAGTAAATGTTGTTAAATATGTTTGAGTTGCAACCATTCTATAATAGTGCTATCAAATCTTCCCTGCTAATATTGTAAACCATTATAGTCAGTTCAATCCACTGCTGTACAGGCTATTAAATTACAAAATATTGACTACCATTAATCTACAACATAAAGTAATAGAGCAGTGGAGGCTCAGGTAGTGAACCTTTTGTAATAATAGGGTTGTAACAAACATAAAAGCGAATCCCTATTTGCATCTATGAAACGTTGGAGGGGATGGCCACACCTCTGTTTTCCCCTTCAGTTCCCTTCATCTGAGCAGAATCTATGTTATTTACTTTCTTCTATATAGGTACTTTAACAACAATAATAAGCCATCTATTAAGACTCCTGAAGATTCAAGATTAAGGCATACAGTTTCATGTTTCTTTCTCTATTATAGGTGCCCTAATGATAATGTTAATCATTTTTTTCTTGCAGATATTGCTTCTCTCCCTTCAATAGAAATGAATCCATTTCAGAAATACACCTTGCTTTTCAATGTCTCCATCCCATGGCATGAAGAAGTTACCAGAGCTGAACTGAGAATTCACATTGTTTGCCAGAAGGAGGCAGAGTGTTTCTCTCACTTTCAAGGAAATGTGGTCATTTATGATGTCCTTGAAGGAAATCATTACGAGAAGGCAAAAGACATCAAATCCTTCCTATTCTCCAAAGAAATCCAAGAATGTGGCTGGGTGATCTTTGATGTGTCTGGCACTGTTCAAAGATGGGTCAAAACAGAAAAAACAAAGGCTATCAGTCAGCTGGAGATTGCTCTGGAGAGTTATGTTCAAAGTGATCTTACCTGTGGGAATCTGCACATCAGTGTAACCACAGATTCCAACCATCTGCCCTTGCTGATAGTGTTTTCCAATGACCATGGTAACAGAATTAAGGAGAACCACATGGAACTTCAGGAAATGATGGTGCATGAACAGGAAAGTGTGCTTCACTTAGTAAAGAACAACACTGCCCACAAACAGAATGCTTTGTCTGCCCATGGGATCCGCCTTCCTTCATCCAGAAGCAAACGGAGTGTTGAAATCAACCACTGTCGGAGAACTTCTCTCCGTGTGAACTTCAAAGAAATTGGCTGGAACTGGATCATTGCACCCCAAGATTATGAGGCATTTGAGTGCAAAGGTGGCTGCTTCTTTCCTTTGACTGATAATGTCACCCCAACCAAACATGCTATCGTCCAGACTTTGGTGCACTACAAGAACCCCAAGAAAGCAGCCAAAGCCTGTTGTGTCCCCACTAAGCTGGATGCAATTTCCTTGCTTTATAAAGATGATGCTGGAATCCCCACTCTCAAATACCACTATGAGGGGATGACAGTAGCAGAATGTGGCTGCAGGTAGTATCGGCCGGGGACCTCTCTTTCATAATTTAAATATGAAGTTATGTATGCAGGCCCTTCTCTGTGGCTCCTGCATAGAATGGCACTTGTTTATGAATAAATGGCTGAGTATGAGGACAGCTGGGTTCCAAGCTCAATTCCTACATCTCCCTCTGCCTGTACGAATGTGTGGGTGGACTCCATTGAACAACTCCCCTCTAAACCCACCCATGGGTTTGGAGGGGAGTTCAGCCTTATAGAACTCGACATTGCTAGTCTCATTGACTTCATTGGCTATGTTCAAGACAGAGGTTATCGGCTCTGCATGATCACATCGACTTCTAATTATGGCCAACTAGTGATATGTTTACAGAAAAAGTGAGGGCATTTCTCTCTCTTTTTACAAGGCCTGCTATGGGAAAGGTCTCATGAAAGATTTTCCTTTCAGAAAGAGCAATGAAATTGTGTTAGTTGCATTATAAACATTTTCCACTCCACTCTTTTTCTTTGATTTCTACATGATAATCTTGAGATATGCATTCTATTTCTAAGTCCAAATAATACAATCTTCCTTTTTGTTTTCCTTAATATACGCAGTTTGTGTTCAAATTTTATTTTAATGTTTACTATTTGCCAGATAACAAAAGATATGCTTAGTGTTCACCGGCTTGTAACTCTGTACCACTCCGACTCAATGGAGTGTGGACAGAGGAGCTGGGGCTGCAAAACCTAAAGTTCTGGCAATAAATTATTTGGCGGAGAAGTGGAATGGGATAAGAACAGAATCCCTTCCTAATAGTCCTGTTCACCTTCTAGGTAGCTAGTCACCAGGATTTTAGATTTTAAAGAAGGATTCTGCACATAAAACCCTGCGTGCTAGATTGGAGAAGGGGATAATGTGTGAATGCAGAGCAACTACTTACACATTTAGTTCCCACCCAGCTACAGGTGTGGAAACATACACCTGTGCCCCATGGCTGGATGGGGACATAGGTGCATTTGCAATTACTGTATGAATATAAAGTAACAAATGTATACTTCTGTGGGCACCATTCATCTCCACAGGAATGCAGCTGCTTGTGTGCAGATGAGCAGGTGAGCTCAATAGCTACATCAGGCGAGAGGGAGGGGCTGGATTGGGAATACAGGGAAGGTTTCTAGGCCTCCCATGCTGGCTCATGACATGGAGTGGTGTGGTGCACATTCAGGCTCACAGGACTCTATTGGACGTTACGTCATTTCTTGTATGCATGAGCAGTCTTTACTTCATAACAAGCAGTGCTGTCTTATGTGCCAACTCCTAAGTTATACGCAATGCACTGCATATTTTAAACTGATAAATAAAGTGAAGGTTTTACAAGTAAGGCAGAAATTGCATGTATTTACATTCCCCCAATAATTGATCAGGGAGATATGTTTTGTTTTGTTTTTTGGGTTGGGGTGTGTGTGTGTGTGTGTGTGTCTTCAACATTTCTGGAAAAATTATATCATTAATGGGGAACATGTATATCAGATTCTGAAATGAAGGGCTGTGACTTTCGACACTCATTTTACCAAGTGGTAATTTATTTAAATATTTTATGTTTTATTTATATTCTGCCTTTTCATCTAAAAATGGCACTCAAGGTGACAAACAATAATAACAAAAATAAAATTTCCCATGGTATGGATTTAACCACTTTGTATTTCCTATAAAGTGGTAAGGAGAAACATACTGCTCCCCTGCTGCCCGGATTTCTGAACAGAGGCAGAAGGATATTAAAATTTACTTCACCACTTGGCAGAACAATACAAATGTCCACCTTAGCCAATTATATGTACACTGTGTTACCAGTGTCAAATGGTCCCAATGGTGGGCTTTATCCCCCCAAATCCCTGGAGTGCGTGAAATTGCTCCCAGCATTCTGCTTCCTATTACTGGGGGTGGTGGGAGGAGTTCATGCTGTTGAGCAAACGCTAACCATTTGAGATGTGAATATCATTGGTTCACACTCCTGGTTTTACCATACTTGCTCCTTGGACAATTATGAGTCTGGAAAGTGTGAAGGGCGCCCTGGGCTTTCTCTGACACTGGTTTTCTCATTTGTCTTTCTGATGGGCATGTTTTCTATCTCTTAAAACCAAGGGCAATTGAGAGATCGATCTCTCACTCATTAAACGCACACACACACACACACACACACACACACACACACACACACTTCGGCCTTTGATAGACCTACCTCAAAATCCGGGAGTGAGGAGGGGCGAGCCCACGATGTAAGTATCGCGGGCTGCCGCTCTAATCCACACGTCAGGCGCGACAAGGGGAAGGAAAGCCCCGTCGCGCCTCACATTTTCTTTTTGGTTTAAAGAGGCCGCTGCACATGAACGCTGGAGCAGCAAGGGTGAGTGTTCTTTTTTTAAAAAAAATTATTTGGACGCTCCCCCCACCCTGCCCTAATCTCCCCACCCTGCCCCTGATCTTCCCATCCTGCCCCGATGGGCGCAGCG
This sequence comes from Elgaria multicarinata webbii, assembly GCF_023053635.1. Classification (NCBI taxonomy): domain Eukaryota; kingdom Metazoa; phylum Chordata; class Lepidosauria; order Squamata; family Anguidae; genus Elgaria; species Elgaria multicarinata. Next base: position 2,124,979 of record NC_086175.1, read on the forward strand.
CTTCTGCGGAGCGCTGCGCCCCATGCGCAGCTTCTCCTGGCTCCTCACGAGTAATCGCCGAAGCCAGGAGAAGCCACGGAACAGGCCACATGCTCAGAACAGGCCACAAGTGGTGCCCGTTATCCCGGGGCAAGGGAGAGTTCATCCCTGCCTGAGCCCGGGATCCCCTGTGTGTCATCTGGATGCACAGGGGCGATCCCAGGTATCAGCCCGGATAACCCCTCCTCTTGCTAAGGCCATAATTAACCATCCCATGCAGCTGTAGTGAAGAACTGGGTGCTTAGCCCATTCTTCCTAGAAAGGGAGGGGCCATAGCTCAGTGGTAAAGCATCTGCTTTGCATAAAGAAGGTCTCAAGTTCAATCCACGGCATCCCCAGGTAGTTCTGGGAACAAATCCTGCCTAAAACCGTGGAGAGCTGCTGCCAGTCAGTGTTGGCAATACTGGGCTAGATGGGCCAATAGTCTAACTCAATATAAGACAGCTTCCTATCTTCCAATGCCATTTCTCCCACTAAAGCATCCTCCCCTTCCATGCTACTGGCTTTATAGGGGAAAACATACAAGTACCATACGGTTAGCTGTATTTTTCCCTCCATAGAGCTAATTGCAACTTGAAAGTGGAACTTTAGACTGGGAAAACAGTGCAGTGTTTATTTAGCCAAATACAGATAGCTAATGAATTATGGAAATAATCATGCCAACCTATCTTACAGGGCTGTGATAAAAGTAATGCGTATGAAGCATTTTGATTTTTGGAATGCACCATATAAATCACTATCCTTATTAAAAATACAACACAGAGATTTTCCTGGTATTTTGAAAATCTGCTGAAGATCTGGGAAGCAAGGCAACGGTGACTTCTTCTGCCTCCCCCCTCCCCCAGTCCCTTTGTCAAGCACTTCTTCACCTGCCAGGTGTGCCAGTGACTCAAAATAGGCCAGGGAGAGTAAATAAAGGAGAGGGGAGATGAGGGGGAGCCCCCCTCCCCCAATCACTAGTGGATTTACAAAATAAACCCTCTCTGAATTGCGTGACTTGGTGAATCTAAGAGTGTCATCATCACACAGGGGGAAATCAGGTTTCCTTACTGTCGATTCTCTGCAGAAGTAAACAAAGATCACGTGGTCCATTCAGAGGCTGTTTTTATCACACTGCTTTTCTTGCACACAGCTGGAGTCTGTTGTTGTTTTAAAAAGCCGGATTAAAACGGCTCAGAAAAATGAACGGCAGGAGCGAGAGGCGAACAGGAGGTGTACAACGATGCCTAAAGGATGCACACACATCCGTAAGTGGGCAGTTGTGAGCAAGGGATAAAACGCTTGTCTGATGAGCCTCCAATTGTTGCTGTTATTCATTTGGATTTTTCAGCCACATAACACAGGCCATAGCTAGACCTAAGGTTTATCCCTGCATCGTCCAGGGGTCAAACCTGTTCATCTAGGTGACACACAGGTGATGCAGTGCTCAAGCAGGGGCAAACCCTGGATGATCCCAGGATAAACCTTCGTATACAAATACAAAATACTGTGTTTGTATTTGCGTTTGCGTGCGCGCGGCGGACGAGTTCAGCTCCTGCCTCTCACTCTCCCCCATGGTGTCATCTCCCCGGGACTCTCTTCGGTGTGTGCTCGCACACACGCACGCAAACGCAAATACAAACACACCGAGGGAGAAAAGTGTTTTGCAGCAGGAGCCGCCGCCGCCGGGACGCACCAGAAGAGCCGCCGGGTGGGAGGGGGGATTATTCAAATGGAAGAACACGGGAGGGGGAAGCGGCCAGAGCAGAGCAGCGTCTTTGAATGGGGTAGAGATTCTTCCACAGGCGGCGCTGCCTAGCTCACAGTACACACAGTAAAGAAAAAGGCGCTTCTTTTAGGTACGTCTTTTAAAAAGGCACACAGAAGCGCCTTCGCAACCATGTGTAGATCTGGCCCGGGAGGATCTCTTTGGCAATCAAGTCCCACAGTTGTTCTGCTATAGCAGCAAAGACCATAATCATCTTAGCCATCCACTGAATGAATTCCTCATGAGCAGGACCACCCCCACGCCTTGCAAAGTTCTTAACGGCTGGGGTTCATATGGGAGCAGGCTTTCATGGCCAGAAATAGCAGTCATTGCCCAGCTGTGTAGGGCTAAAGATGCCGCCAGAATTCTCAAATCTCTGCTCTTCCAAATGGTTTGCATGGGAGCCACTGCTACATCTCCAGTTCTCTTATCCTACGTGTCTCTATTTTTACCCCTTTATGAGACATGAGTGATAAGAAGCAGAGCCAGCCAGCCCAAAGACATGGGCTTCCTCTGAGGAAGAGCACCCTTTATCTCTACACTCAGGCAAAGCATGGAGCTTCTGCACTTTCTCAGCATTTCCATTCATCCATCTAGGGCTGAGCGATCAAATCACATCCAGAGGCCATGGCAAGAGACCCCATTTACCTTCCATTCCCTCCCTTTAAAGCTTCTCGCATCTTACATAAATGCATGTGTGTCCCCTCCCCCATTGGAGCAGTGCTAAGGGTACGCTACAGAGTCTATGTAAAATGGCAAAAACTTATGGCACTTATTTTTAAAATGTATTTTAAACACTTCTGATTTTCCATTCAGAATAACATTTCAAGCACAGAAATTAAAAATACACATAAAATAGTTAAATATTATTAAAAATTACCATAAAATAACAACTACAACAAAGATGTAATCAGTCAACCAACAGGACAATGAGCTTCATCACACCTACCTGTTTTTCCTCGAATTATTGCACTTCACCTCCACAGCGTCTGAAAGCTGTTGTTGTTGTTGTTGTTGTTACGAGCTCCATCCCACCAGCCTTAGACCATCTCTGCTTTCAACAACCAGGACAAACTCTACAGAACTTTCCCCGATTCCTGCGCTTGTCACGCGTTCTACTCTCCTGCTAGGAAGCCTCCATGCTCCGGGTGGGGAAGGCAACACCTCCAGAAAGTAGTAGCAGCAGCAGCAGCAGTTGCTGCAGCCACGCTGGGCATTGTGAGGGCAGAGAGTTCCCTGCCACTTTTACCCCACCCACCCTTAAGAAACAAAACAGGTCCTTTCCTAGAAAGAGTTTCCCTTTGTTCGTACTCCTTGCCTCGGCTTCAGGCTCTGCAGTGCTCTCTCTCATTCTCCTACCCCCGCGCCCTTCAAGTTTCTCAGCAGGAAGGGGGGAAAGAAAAGAGAGGATGAGAACGGGGGATGAGAACGGCCCAGTAAGAGAGCCTGACTGTGAGCTGTCAGTCCTTGCCTTGTGGGGGAGCAGGGGCTGCTCCTCATCATGAGGCCCTCACCTCCGCTGGCTCCGATCGCCCTGTGCCCCCAGTGGCCGTTTGGAGTCCCAGAAGAACAGGACTTTCCGCAGTTCTTCTGGGGGAACTTTTTCAGCGGGAAAAAGCGCAATCAGGGCAGGACATGGGTGACGTCATTCGAGTCCTTTGTTGCAATAGCAGACTATAAAGTGGCCATCATGGGAGTCTTTTGCACAGATTGCACCGTGATAGCAGGCTATATAGTAGGCATGATGGAGCTCAATAGACCAGCAACACACACACAACCAGCTTGGGCACTACTCCCATCCCCTCCAGAACTTAAGCATTTTGTAGAACACAAAGGGCCAGGAGTGAGGAGGTGAATATCCTAGGGGAGAGAGACCCGTAGTGCAATGCTCCCAAAATCCAATATACCACCCACCTCATCTATGAAAACAATGGACAGTCCTCTACTGAAGACCAAAGACAGCGAGCAAGTTTGCATAGGAGGAGGGGGATCCAGGTCTTTTTGGGCTTTTAAAGAACAATAACAGACCAGAAGCGCATAGGGACCCTGATAAGCCATGGTCTGCAATCACACAAATAGTTCTATTTGTGTCCAAGCAAATGTGAATAGAACTCCCTTTCAGACTTCACAGATTCATCACAGCAAAGCCTGCACTGAGCGGCTGGGGCCAGTGAAGCTAGAGATGCGGGAGGCGGGGCCAGCGTCCTAGCTCTGGCTCTCTATCCACTTTAAGCCCTCACATGTTCAGATGAATGCCTGAACAGGACTTTTGAATAAAAGCATTATAATAATTTAACCTGGGTGTTGCCAAGGTATGCATAAGTATGGTCAAGACAGATCTCACCAGACAAAGTTGCAGCTGGCATATCAGTGAACTGCAATCTTGGCAAACTCTGCTACCTGAACCTCCGGGAGCAGAGCTGTACCCAGGAGCATCTGTCACCGATCAACAGTACTTCTATCCTGTCTGGATTAAGTTCTGTTTCTTATTTCATATTCCATCTTTCACTGAAGCACAGGTTCAACCTACTACCAGCGTCAACCTGAGACAGAAAGGAGAGTTGCGTGTCAGTACCATACTGATGACAATGCACTCCAGATGGCCTTTCTTGTAGATCTTATAGCTTCATCGCACCAGGGTTATACTGTGCAATCGCTGTGAATTGCATGCAAAGGACTCTGAAGTTTTCCAGTTTATAATCTGCTTTGACTGAAGTACTCCCATGCATCCTGCTTTAATTGTGCTTCGTATATAAAAGAACCAACCTATTTAACTACCTCTTTAGGAGCAAATCTTTTATTGTTCTCCGAGCGGCCACTGGGGGCACAGGAGGAGGATTTGATGTGTTTGAAGTACAAATTAAACAAATTCTTACATCTGCATAAGTTTTAAAGATAAAGACATCAAAATTGGCACAGTACTAGATATTAAGGAGGGCTTTAAGCATACCAAATTTGAATCGGATTGGGTCATCCCTTGATTTTTTTTAATTATTTTTTTTTTTTACATTTCTCCCCCTTAAACCCTTTCTGGGTATGCAAAGGATCTTAGGAGCGTGGACGCCTGTGGTGTAATTTAGCTAACAACAACATCGACAGCTTTATGCTATGGGGATAATTTGAGGGAAACGGGTACGTGGGATGAAGCCCTTAATAAGCATAGGAGAAAAGCTGGAAACCTGTGGGACCCCATAAGCCAAAGGCCTGGGCTAGAGCAGTCATCTTCCAGGATGACCTTACATAACCTAACATCCAGGAATGACTGGAGCCATTGCATGCAACAGTACCTCTAATTTACATCCCAAACACTCAGTGTAGAAAGAAAAAGTCATGCTGGATGGTACTGAAAACTCCCAAGAGATCCATGAGAATGAACAAAGACTCACTCCCCATCTGTTAACCAATATAGATCAGTTTCAAGGCAGCTTGAATCCCAAATCCAGTCCAGAGACCAGGGGCGGATCCACACGTCATTCCGAAATCGCTTCAGGTCGCCTTTTTTAAGAACGTTCCTATATGAGGCGGCTCTTTCTTATTGCTTGATGCGGCTTTTCTTTCGTTTCGTCTGAGCGGTTCACACTTCTGTCCCTTCCGTCCCTTTCTTCCCAAGTGGGCGTTTCTAAGGGGCTGGCTTTGGGGGATGCTTGTGACGTTCTCTCTTGCTCCCCCTCTTTTTTAAATAATTCCTCCAAACCCAGAATTCCCTGTTTGGTCGTTCGTTGTGATCTTTGTGGAGAAGATGGATAGCCAAATGGAGTTAGTCAACATCATGGCTGTTTCCATCAATTTACTCCTATGTGCTCTTCGAGCACTGTCTGTGATCGAGGATGATTACCATCGTCGCCGTTCGCGACTCCTTAAAATCCTGAAAATGCACCAGAGACGGAGGATGCTGTTCCTGCAGCAGCTGGAGCAGGAGAGGAACTTTGTGGTGTTAGGCACCGAGTTCATTCATCTCCCTGCTTTTTTCAGACGCTACTGGGTCCGTCCCAGTAGCAAGGACTGGTGGGAGAATTTAGTTCTGAAAGTATGGAACGACGAAAGGTGGATCGAGAGCTTCAGGGTGACTCGAGCCACGCTGTTTGAAATCGTTGCTGAGCTGACTCCTGCACTCCAGAGGAACCAGACGGCCATGAGGCAGCCGCTTTCAGTGGCTAAGCGTGTGGCAATTGCTATTTGGAAGCTGGGTTCTATAAAAATGCAGCAGAGCAGTTTGGGGTTGGCCGCTCGACAGTTGGCGAGGTCTTTGTTGAAGTGTGCTTGGCAATGGAGCTAGTTCTTCTTCGTCGCACAGTCTATCTTGGCGATCATCGAAAGGTATTTTTTATTTCTTCTAAGAAGAATTGGATGCACAAGTGAAAATGACGTTCAATTTTCCTGTCTTTTAGCATTCCCATTTTGTAATTTTTTTTAATTGTTCTGACCTATGCGCATAAGTGCATATTCGTTTAATATTCTCCATACAGAGCGCAGCGGAGTCTGTGTATTGTGTATAGGCGCAGAGCGCATGCAAGTGTGCTTTGAACTCTATGGGCAAGGCTCAATTCTGGTGCGAAAAGCTGCCATTTTTCCTCTTCACCTTTCGCACGAGGGAGGTGGAAGGGGCAGGTATCCGTTACCAAAGCCTTCCCTCTTTCGCCATTCCCCGTTGTAATTCTTGTTTTCAAGGGTCCTGACCTATGCGCATCAGTGCATATACGTTTAATAGTCTCCTTCCAGAGCGCAGTGGAGTGCGTGTATAGTGTATAGCCGCCGAGCGCTGGAAAGTGTGCTTTGAATTCTATAGGCAAAGCTCAATTCTGGCGTGAAAAGCCTCCATTTTTCCTCTTCACCTTTCGTGCGAGGGAGGTGGAAGGGGCAGGTATCCATTACCAAAGCCTTCCCTCTTTCACCATTCCCCGTTGTAATTCTTGTTTTCAAGGGTTCTGACCTATGCGCATCAGTGCATATACGTTTAATAACATTATCTATGTTAACATTACTGGTGGTTTAAAAATTGACTATCATTTTTAAATACAGGTAATGGACGGCTTTGCAGCATTGGGATTTCGGGGAGCCTGCGGAGCCACCGATGGATGCCATATTGAAATAGTTTGTCCCATAAGGCAAGGCAACGATTTCATCAATCGCAAAAATTATTATTCCATGATTCTGCAGGGGACTACGGACCACACTGGCCGCTTCACCCATATTGACGTGGGGTGGAGTGGAAGGAACCACGATGCCCATGTCTTCAGAAATTCATCCCTCTTTGAGGCAATGGATGCAGGACTTTTTTGCCCCTCAAATGAGGTCTGGAGAATTGGGGACGTCGAAGTGCCGCCTTTCATTGTTGCTGATGGGGCTTATCCATTGCGGAAATGGCTTATGAAGCCCTATGGGGGTAATCTAGAGCCACCGCAAGCTCACTTCAACTACTGCCTCAGCCGTGCCCAGAACGTGGTCGAACGTGCCTTTGGGAGGCTGAAGAGCAGATGGCGGTGCCTCAGTTCTCGGCTAGAAGTGGCCGAGGAAAATGTTCCCTCAGTTATTACGGCTTGCGTAATTATGCACAACATCTGTGAAGCCAGAGGTTACGCAATCATTAACAGAGACAGACCTCTAAACCGTATTACACTGGCAACCCTAGGACAAGCCTATGTTAATGATGCAAACGAGCGTCTAGCTGAGGGAACAGAGGTTAGGGATGCAATTTGCACATACTTGTGGCGCCAGAGGGAGTTGCATCGGTAAAATTAAACTGAACTATAATAGCAATGTTGTTGCTGTATTCTCTCTCTCAGCGACTTTATGTTTTGTGTAACGTTCTTTCATATTGAATAAAATCATGGTTTTGGCAGCTGTACTTCCGTTTTAAATTATTATCCCTGCGCATGTTCGATTATCTGTAATTACTTCACCGTGCATATTCGTTTAATAGGCTCTTTACAGAGCGCAGCGTACTCTGTGTATAGTGTATAGCCACCGAGCGCTGGAAAGTGTGCTTTGAATTCTATAGGCAAAGCTCAATTCTGGCGCGAAAAGCCTCCATTTTTCCTATTCACCTTTCGCACGAGGGAGGTGGAGGGGGCAGGTATCCATTACCAAAGCCTTCCATCTTTCGGCATTCCCCGTTGTAATTCTTGTTTTCAAGGGTTCTGACCTATGCGCATAAGTGCATATACATTTAATGGTCTCTTTACAGAGCGCAGCAGAGTGCGTGTATAGTGTTTAGCCGCCGAGCGCAGGCTAGTGTGCTTTGAACTGCATATTCGTGCATATTTCTGTAACGTTCTTTCATATTGAATAAAATCATGGTTTTGGCAGCTGTACTTCCATTTTAAATTATAATCTCTGCGCATGTCCGATTATCTGCAATTACTTCACCGGGTTTGTAGGGGGCGTAATTCAGGAAGCAAACCACTTCCTGTACTATACCCCGTGTATAGTACAAAATGGCCCCCAGGAGAGTTGCTTTTTGGCAAGTGAATGAAATAGAGTTGCTCCTGGAGGAACTGCAGAAATCAGGCAATGCAGAGCGCCTAATGCGCAGCTCCAATTTAAAGACGATACATATTTTTTAAAAAGTAGCCCAAACACTGACTGGCGAGGAATACCCGCAGAGCGCCATCCAAGCCCGCACGAAGTTCAAAACTATTAAGGGTAAATTTTATGAGGCCATGGAAAGACACCAAGGGCCACCCCCAAGGCATCAAAGACCAGCGCATTTCGACGCTCTCTATAGGCTGTGGTGGGAGGCAGGGGAGCCCAGCTGGTTTGAAAGGAGACCTGCTAGTAAGTTTATATTCTTATGAAATATAATGCAATTTTAATATTTAAAGACTTCCTAGTTTTTTCATATGCTGCTTCATTACAATTTCAGTCCTGTCTGATCACCTGACTGTATCTGCGGCAGTTTGAGCACTACAATATTATTATTATTATTATTATTATTATTATTATTATTATTATTATTATTATTATTATTTTATATAGCACCATCAATACACATGGTGCTGCACAGAGTAAAACAGTAAATAGCAAGACCCTGCCGCATAGGCTTACATTCTAATAAATAACTATCATGTCAATAACTATCATGTTACTGTAATATTAAGGCAATTACTATTGCTATATTTATGAAGTTGTGTCATTACATAACATATATAGACTGTAAACAACTTAATGAAACAGCAATGTAAATTTGTTAAGTAAAGAAAGACAAGAAATGTCAATACATATTGTAATAAAAAAAATTGCTTTTCCAGTTAAGAGAGCACATTTTATTTTTTTAATGCAGTATATCATTATCTTTAACTTCATTTAAAATAATATTTTCATAGAATCATAGAATAGCAGAGTTGGAAGGGGCCTACAAGGCCATCAGGTCCAACCCCCTGCTCAATGCAGGAATCCACCCTAAAGCATCCCTGACAGATGGTTGTCTAGCTGCCTCTTGAAGGCCTCTAGTGTGGGAGAGCCCACAACCTCCCTAGGTAACGGATTCCATTGTCGCACTGCTCTAACAGTCAGGAAGTTTTTCCTGATGTCCAGCTGGAATCTGGCTTCCTTTAACTTGAGCCTATTATTCTGTGTCCTGCACCCTGGGAGGATCGAGAAGAGATCCTGGCCCTCCTCTGTGTGACAACCTTTGAAGTATTTGAAGAGTGCTATCATGTCTCCCCTCAATCTTCTCTTCTCCAGGCTAAACATGCCCAGTTCTTTCAGTCTCTCTTCATAGGGCTTTGTTTCTAGACCTCTGATCATCCTGGTTGCCCTCTTCTGAACACACTCCAGCTTGTCTGCGTCCTTCTTGAATTGTGGAGCCCAGAACTGGATGCAATACTCTAGATGAGGCCTAACCAGGGCCGAATAGAGAGGAACCAGTACCTCACGTGATTTGGAAGCTATACTTCTATTAATGCAGCCCAAAATAGCATTTGCCTTTCTTGCAGCCATATCCCCACTGTTGGCTCATATTCAGCTTGTGATCTACAACAATTCCAAGATCTTTCTCGTTTGTAGTATTGCTGAGCCAAGTGTCCCCCATCTTGTAACTGTGCATTTGGTTTCTATTCCCTAAATGTAGAACTTGGCATTTATCCCTATTAAATTTCATTCTGTTGTTTTCAGCCCAGCACTCCAGCCAATGAAGATCACTTTGAAGTTTGTTCCTGTCTTCCAGGGTATTAGCTATCCCACCCAATTTTGTGTCATCTGCAAATTTGATCAGCATTCCCTGCACCTCCTCGTCCAAATCATTAATAAAAATGTTGAAGAGCACTGGGCCCAGGACTGAGCCCTGCGGCACCCCACTCGTTGCCTCTCCCCAGTTTGAGAAGGTTCCATTGATAAGTACTCTTTGACTCCGATTCTGTAGCCAACTGTGGATCCACCTAATAGTTGTTCCATCTAGCCCACTTTTAGCTAGTTTGTTAATCAGAATGTCATGTGGTACTTTGTCAAAAGCCTTGCTGAAGTCAAGATATATGACATCCACAGCATTCCCACAGTCCACAAGGGAGGTTATCCTATCAAAAAATGAGATCAAATTAGTCTGACAGGATTTGTTCCTGACAAATCCATGTTGGCTTCTAGTAATCACTGCATTGATTTCAAGGTGTTTACAGATTGACTTCTTTATAATCTGCTCCAGAATTTTCCCAGGGATGGATGTCAGACTGACTGGTCTGTAGTTCCCAGGTTCCTCCTTTTTACCCTTTTTGAAGATAGGGACAACGTTAGCCCTCCTCCAGTCGTCCGGCACCTCACCCGTCAATATAAAATAAATATTCTATTTATTTTAATAGAATAAAATAGCTATGACTTTCTATTGCCAAACTTAAACATTAGCAATTGTTAAATACTCTTACGTACTACTTCTTTGTCTACTTTTCAGACATGCAGCCAGCTCACAGCCAGCAGCAAGGTGAAGATCCACCACTGCCACCAGCAGTTGCTGAGGACCCAGGTCTATCCCTGATTCCAATAAACTGTAGAATAATTTAACACATTAAGGTAATGAGTGATGATCCCTTTTTTTCATAACTAAAAGTACATGCTTCCCCTTTCAGGGACATCAACCCTTGATCCTCCTGCAGCTGAGCAGTCAGGGCAAACATCCAGCAGTGACCCAGTGCTGCAAGCTGTCCTCCGGCTGGAGGGTTCGTTTAAAAGAACAAGTAAATATGTTTTTTTTTTTAAAAAAAAAAATTAAAGTGTGAATTGTGAATAACCTCTTTCCTGCATGGAATATTAACGGTTATACTTACTCTATTCATAGTGCGTCACTTGCAAAGGAGAGTCTCCTTATTAGAGGAGGACAATCGCCAGCTGAAACGCACCATCGGGGTCCAGGTGCTCCAAGAGGGTCCACCAGCACAAGCCCCTCCAAAATGATCAGTGATCACAAACTATTTTGTAAATATATTTTTTTATTTTAAAAAATAACTTTATTATGTTGTATTAAAGAAATGAAAGAACTGTACATTATAAAAAAGTATATTACCATGCACTTACAAAAAAAGTTGTTGCAAAGAAAACATAAAGTGTTATCTCCTTTATTGTAGTTATAATACTTACAATGCAGTAAAGCCGAAGTTTTAAAGAGTAACAGTAACACTTTTGTCTTCTACGCCTTAAAACCCTAACATAATTTTTTTAAAACAAAATTAGAACTATTACAGTAGAACCACAGTTTAAACGAAGCATTTACCAACTCCATAAACATTTAACATGTTAAAAGTGGTTAGATGAGTAATATTAAAGTGATGGTGAAAACACAATAGGAGGTTTAATAAGCCTTCTGGGACTTACAGCATCTGCTAAAGCTCCATTAAACTACTAAAGGTAAACGTGCTAAATACTAAAAAAAAAACATTACAAGTACAGCAACCCTTTAACAACATCATAAACCAGATATGTTAACATTTAACAAGTTTTAGGTTACTTCCACACTACTTTGACAGTTATGGAGAAAACACTAAGGGACGTTTAATCAGCCATCTTGGACGCTCAGGATTTTCTGCACCTCTTTTGGGAGTAGATGTAGCAGATGAGGAATTATTAGACATAATTTCCTCATTTTCAAGTATCTGATTTACATGCTGAGCAGCAGAATGAATCTCAGCGATTTCTGCAGCCTGGATATTTCTCTGTCATGACATGCTGTTGGCATCTGGAATTTTATCAACCAGGCGTTCCAAAATAGATGAGTGATCTGCAATAGAGTTTATCAGGATCTTCCTGTCGCGTTTGTATTCCTCATCTGATTCCAAGGACTTGTGTAAGAAATCATTAAAAAAACTTGAATCTTCCTGCATCATTGCTCTTGTTTTGGCACTTTCTGACGAAGAGTGCTGCATTAACCGTTCAGCAATATCATTTGCTGTACGTCGGGTTTTTCGATTTCTAATCATCGCAAGCCTTGTGGCAGGCGACAAAGTGGCCTGTGTATTTGGAATCCCTGTGTCTGATAAGAAAAAAAAAGAATTGAAGTTAGAGGTAGTGGTTGTTGGCATTATCATGACTTAGAATATTAATTTCTAGAACATAAAATATGATGGATGGTATAATGTTAGATTTACCAGTTCCAGGGTGCTGGGATGCTTGCTGTTGTGCATCAGCTGCAGTGCTGCTGGTTGAGCCTGTTTCTGTGAAAATAAGTTGAAAAAGATGAACTCAGTTTCTCTTTCCATACTTCACATGTTCACAATGGTTCATGTTATTAAATTGAGGAATATAAATAGTTACAATGTTAATATTCTACATTAGAATGGTTTTTTAAAAAACACAGTAATAAAAAGTAACAGCATTATTAAATGTGATTATTGCATTGGAAAACATATGATTACTCGTAGCCAATGCTACCCCGGGGAAAACAGGTTCAAAACCCAAAACATTGTCAGCCCATCTTCAACAGATCCAAACCTTGCTCCACAGTAATCGGTGCTTGCTCTTGATCTGTCACTGTGCAGCTCATATTTGGATCCGAATCCATGCTGACCTGTTCATCTGTGAGTAGTAAAAAAAAGCAATACTTAATACACACTTCTCCTGTAGGTAAGGGAGAAATATAATATTAACAAAAAAATACTCACCATTGTAAAGGTCTTCAGTATTCACCGTTTCCAGAGGCACATTTTCTTCTTCCTGTGAGGACCCATAACTGATGTTCGATGAACTTCTAGATGAGCTGCTGCTGCTGCCTGATGACGCCATGGTCCTTCTAATTTCTAAACTTGATACTACACGCTTAGGTCTCATTGTAGCATCACCCCTGAGAATGCTGTGTAGCTGTGAGAAGTAGGGACATGTGGTTGCATTGTTCCCTGACTTTGCATTGTGCATGATCACTCTACGATAGTCTAGTCTCAAAGCTTTGCTTTTCCTCCTGCACTCTACAGCTGTTCGGTTGTGCCCCCTCTTTTGTAGTTCCTGTGCTATGACTTCAAATGAATCAATGTTCCGATGGGTTGCCCTCAGTTGCTCCTGAAGTTTTTCTTCCCCCCATATGTCAAGCAAATTGAGAATTTCTGGGTGCCGCCATGAGGTGCCTCGGCCCTTACTGCCACTTGCCATTCTCAGATCTAAGGATTATGAAGAATAAAAATATTTATAATATTATTAATTAAGAAAGATAACTCTTGCTTAAACTCGTTAACTCCTTGATTTGGTTTTAATGTTAGGTCAATGATCACTTAGCAGAATTGCTAACAGAATGTAGGTTTTTAATATGTCACCAAATATAAAGCAACTTTTAAAAGTATTGCACTTGGAATAACTCTCCTCATAAAACCATTACCTGAAATATGAAGAACTATACAAAAGTAGGTAAAGTTCCTGAACTGAAATATCAGTTCTAAGAGATACATGTAAACTTCAGCAGCATAAAAGGAACACTGTTATTTTACGAAAAAGGCATGCAAAAGCGTTATAAGTAAACATTTCATTCCACGTTAGAGTGCAATAATCTATGTAGGGGCGGGGTGGGTTTGTGTGTGGAGGGGAGAAACTTAATATTAATTACATTTCAACATCTAGACATTTAAACAGCATCATTTTCTTCTAAAGAAACAAGTCACATTACAAATGAGAAAACCAAAAGAGTGAACGACTGAGGATAATGTATACCTGCCCCCTCCCCCCTCCTCGCTGGAAAGCTGAAGAGGAAAAATGGAGGCTGCTTCTCACGCCGGATTTGGGGCTTGCCTATACTATCCGGCGCTCTGTAAAGGGGGAAAAGGTGGGATATAAATAAATTAAAAAAGAATTACAACTGGGAATGGTGACTGAGGGTAATGGATACCTGCCACCTCCCCCTCCCTCGCTCGAAAGGTGAATAGGAAAAATGGCAGCTTTTCGCACCAGAATTGAGCTCTGCGCCTATACACGATACACAGACTCCGCTGCGCTCTGTATGGAGAATATTAAACGTATATGCACTGATGCGCATAGGTCAGAACCCTTGAAAACAAGAATTACAACTGGGAATGGCGAAAGAGGGAAGGCTTTGGTAATGGATACCTGCCCCCTCCCCCTCCCCCTCCCCCTCCCTCACGCGAAAGGTGAATAGGAAAAATGGAGGCTTTTCACGCCAGAATTGAGCTTTGCCTATAGCGTTTCAAAGCACACTAGCCTGCGCTTCGCAGCTAAACACTATACACGCACTCCGCTGCGCTCTGGAAGGAGACTATTAAACGTATATGCACTTATGTGCATATGTCAGAATCCTTGAAAAAAAAATTACAACTGGGAATGGCGAAAGAGGGAAGGCTTAGGAGAATGGATACCTGCCCCCTCCCCCTCCCTCACTTTAAAGGTGAAGAGGAAAAATGGAGGCTGCTTTTCGCGCCGGATTTGGGGCTTTGCCTATACTAGCCGGCACTCTGTAAAGAGCCTTTTAAACGAATATGCATTGATGCGCATAGATCAGAACAAATAAAATAAAAAATAGAAATGAGAAAGCCAAAAGCAGAAACGACTGAGGTAAATGGAACCGACCTCACCTGTCCTCGCACGCGGAAAAGTTGATGATTAAAGATTAAAGATGGATGGTGTTGTTCGGACAGGAAATGTTATCGGAAGAGGAGAGGAAGTCAAAAGGCAACAAAGAAAGTCTGGTGGGCGGAGCGGGGTGGGGCGGGGCGGGGAGGAAAGAGCGACTAATTGTTTTACACCTTGGAAGAAGGGACGCCTTAAACTGACCTAAGATGGACTAATAAACAGCGCCCCAAAACCGGGAAAAGGCGCTTTGAAAGAACGCCTGTGTGTACCGATGAGCTTGGGGCGCACTCCAGACACAAGCAAGCGATTTCGGAACGACGTGTGGATCCGCCCCAGGCTGAAAAGGATGCACATAATCAGAGGTTCATCCCACGTACACTTTTGTTCTGGTTTACCCTCGAATTATCCCATTTTGGTTACATAGTGCTTATATAGCATATGAAAACTTGTAAACTTACGTGCCTGTTTGGTGCATTCTCTTCCCCTCCTTATTGTTTTATTATGATTTTATTAGAATGTAAGCCTATGTGGCAGGGTCTTGCTATTTACTGTTTTACTCTGTACAGCACCATGTACATTGATGGTGCTATATAAATAAATTAATAATAATAATAATAATAATAATAATAATAATAATAATAATAATAATAATGCTGTAGTGCATTGTGGAGATCCATTGAGGTTCACTCACACATGTTGTTATCCCCACCCCCTAGATCTTCTTTGTACCTACTCCTACTGTTTATTGGTTGTTAGAAGCAGGGACAACTCCCCCTTGGACAACATAGATTGTGATTTGCTTCTCTTGTTACTGAACACCAAAGCAGAACACTATGTAAGACTGCAGTCAACTCTTTTGCACGCTTACTCAGTAAGTAAATCCCATTGAGTTCAACGGAATGCATTTCCAAATTAAAGCCCCTCGGATTGCAACTTTAAATTTTTTGCAACTTTAAAAAGGAAAAAAAAACAGGGTGGGTGACTGGGGTGGGGGAGCGAAGAGATGTAGGAAGTGGCCGTCTCAACTCCCAGTGTACAGAGGAGGAGACTTCAAATGCAGCGCAAGGACCTCCAATGACAGAGAAATTGAGAGGGAAATCACAGTTAGTGAGAGGATTAAGTCATCCTTTCCCATGTGGTGGCTCCCAATAAAAATTGGATCCCCATTGTTAAAAAAAGAAAAGAAAAAGATGGGGGGATGCAGGATCTCCCCCCCCCCCGGATCATAGAATCATAGAATAGTAGAGTTGGAAGGGGTCTACAAGGCCATCGAGTCCAGGAATCCACCCTAAAGCATCCCTGACAGATGGTTGCCCAGCTGCCTCTTGAAGACCTCTACTGTGGGAGAGCCCACAACCTCCCTAGGTAACTGGTTCCATTGTCATACTGCTCTAACAGTCAGGAAGTTTTTCATGATGTCCAGCTGGAATCTGGCTTCCTGTAACTTGAGCCCATTATTCCGTGTCCTGCAATCTGGGAGAATCGAGCTCCTCTGTGTGACAACCTTTTAAGTATTTGAAAAGTGCTATGATGTCTCCCCTCAATCTTCTCTTCTCCAGGCTAAACATACCCAGGTCTTTCAGTCTCTCTTCATAGGGCTTTGTTTCCAGACCCCTGATCATCCTGGTTGCCCTCCTCTGAACATGCTCCAGCTTGTCTGCATCCTTCTTGAATTGTGGAGCCCAGAACCGGACGCAATACTCTAGATGAGGCCTAAGCAGGGCCGAATAGAGAGGAACCAGTACCTCATGCGATTTGGAAGCTATACTTCTATTAATGCAGCCCAAAATAGCATTTGCCTCTCTTGCAGCCATATCACACTGTTGGCTCATATTCAGCTTGTGATCTACAACAATTCCAAGATTTCTTATTTGTAGTATTGCTGAGCCAAGCCTCCCCCATCTTGTAAATGTGCATAGAATCATAGAATCATAGAATAGCAGATTTGGAAGGGGCCTACAAGGCCATCTAGTTCAACCCCCTGCTCAATGCAGGAATCCACCCTAAAGCATCCCTGACAGATGGTTGTCCAGCAGCCTCTTGAATGCCTCTAGTGTGGGAGAGCCCACAACCTCCCTAGGTAACTGATTCCACCGTCGCACTGCTCTAACAGTCAGGAAGTTTTTCCTGATGTCCAGCCGGAATCTGGCTTCCTTTAACTTGAGCCTGTTATTCCGTGTCCTGCACTCTGGGAGGATTGAGAAGAGATCCTGGCCCTCCTATGTGTGACAACCTTTTAAGTATTTGAAGACTGCTACCATGTCTCCCCTCAATCTTCTCTTCTCCAGGCTAAACATGCCCAGTTCTTTCAGTCTCTCTTCATAGGGCTTTGTTTCCATACCCTTGATCATCCTGGTTGCCCTCCTCTGAACACACTCCAGCTTGTCTGCATCCTTCTTGAATTGTGGAGCCCAGAACTGGACGCAATAACCAGGGCTGAATAGATAGGAACCAGTACCTCTCGTGATTTGGAAGCTATACTTCTATTACTGCAGCCCAAAATAGCATTGGCCTTTCTTGTAGCCATATCGCACTGTTGGCTCATATTCAGCTTGCGATCTACAACAATTCCAGATCCTTCTCATTTGTAGTATTGCTGAGCCAAGCCTCCCCCATAGTTTTCAGCCCAGCACTCCAGCCTATCAAGATGACTTTGAATCATAGAATCATAGTTTGTTTCTGTCTTCCAGGGTATTAGCTATCCCAGCCAATTTTGTGTCATCTGCAATTTTGAAGATGAAGAACTTAGCATTTATCCCTATTAAATTTCATTATGTTGTTTTCAGCCCAGCACTTCAGCCTATCAAGAACACTTTGAAGTTTGTTTCTGTCTTCCAGGGTATTAGCTATCCCGCCCAATTATGTGTCATCTGCAAATTTGATAAGCGTTCCCTGCACCTCCTCATCCAAATCATGAATAAAAAATATTGAAGAGCACTGGGCCCAGGACTGAGCCCTGCAGTACCCCACTCATTACCTCCCCCCAGTTTGAGACGGCTCCATTGATAAACACTCTTTGAGTCCGATTCTGCCGCCAACTGTGAATCCTCCTAATAGTTGTTCCATCTAGCCCACTTTTAGCTAGTTTGTTCATCGGGCACTTTGTCAAAAGTTTTGCTGAAGTCAAGATATAATGGGCTCAAGTTACAGGAAGTCAGATTCCGGCTGGACGTTAGGAAAAACATCCTGACTGTTAGAGCAGTACGACAATGGAATCAGTTACCTAGGGAGGTTGTGGGCTCTCCCACACTAGAGGCCTTCAAGAGGCAGCTGGACAACCATTTAGGGTGGATTCCTGCTTTGAGCAGGGGGTTGGACTCGATGGCCTTGTAGGCCCCTTCCAACTCTACTATTCTATGATTCTAACATACTAGCAATATTAAATGGATAGTCCATGTGAAGTTCAGGTTAATTCTGGTTAACTTTGTATGAATGACTAGACAGTGTAGCATAATCCTACTCAGAAGTAAAATCACTTGAGTTTACTGTGTTGAGTTTACTCCCAGTTAAGCATGCATAGGATTGCAGCTTTACAGGCACAATCCCATCTATGCTTACACAGAATATGGCGAGGGGCTGTAGCTTAATGGTAGAGCACTGTTTTGAAATCAAGAGGTCCCAGGTTCAATCTCTGGCATCTCCAGGTAGAGCTAGGAAAGAATCCTGCCTGAAACCCTGGAGACCCACTGCTGCCAGTCAGTGTTCACAATACCAGGCTAGATGGACCACTCAGCATAAGACAGCTTCCTGTGTCAAAGTCATTGCTTCAGTGTTCAGTGGTGTTCACTCCCTGGTAATTGTGCCTAGGACTGCAGCCTTAAGTCTTTGTTCAACTGCCTTCTTTTCATTTTGTAAGAAAGTATGTTTGCTTCTCTTCCTGCTGTGCCTTCTCACTGATTGGGTTTAGTCTCTTTTTAATCTCTCTGTCAGGCAAATCACGCAATACGAATCAGGAGTCTCTACCAGTTGGACAGCAGCCTGCCTTGGACTAAGAAGAGGCAGGAGTTGAGCACTGAGTTTCTAAAATGCAGAATCTTATTCCAGCTCTTTATCTATAAACAAAGCAAATCAAGCTGGCAGTGCAGCCTTACTCACGTTTGCTCTGAAGGAAGCCCCCAGCATCCAGTGGTGTTTGCTCCCCCAGCTAAGTGTACATAGGAATGCTGCTTAAACGACTTTTTTCATTCTCCATCGACATTTTTTATTCTATGCCATTGAGGCAATGTATCCACTCTGGGTTTCAGCCAGAACACCAAAGAAGCTATCCTAGGGGCTGGGGCCATTTTTGGGATTGGAGAGTTCCTTTAGAGTTCTGACTGAATCTTAGAGTGGGTTCAGTGCCCCCACACTAGCATAGGAGCCACCAGCCTCCACTGCCCTTCAGTCTCGCCATCCCTTGCACCCTTATCCTGCACTGGTGCTGCTGGTGTTGCCACCACCACCGTGCCGCCGACCCACCGCAACTACCTTCATTGCCAGTTCTATTGCCCACCTAGCCAGTGAGCCAGCCAGCATTTTTCTCTTTGGCATGTGTATGTACACTCCACCTCTTCCAAAAGTCTTAACTGTCACAAGACTTCTGGGATGAGTTGTCTGAAGTTTTGTGAGCCTTCAGACACTTCATCCTGGAAGTCTCATGACACTTGAGACTTCTGGGAAAGGAAGGGAAGCCAACTTCTGGGAGCAACACATCTTACTTGCACTCTGATCCACTGTCTTCTAGCCAGCTCAGGAGGCAGCATTTCTGAGCACTAGGAAAATGCAGCAGTCTGTGGCTTCTGGGAGATGCAGGAAAGCCAGCCAGTGAGCAGTGGCTTCACCACCTCTTCCGGAAGTCCACTTCTCACCAGACTTCCAGGAAAGGTGAGAAAGCTGCCGCTCACTGGCTGGCTTCCTCACCTCTCCTGGAAGCCCCAGACCACCACATCTTCTTTGCTCTCCAATCTGCTGCCTCCTGAGCAGTGGTCTGTGGCTTCCGGGAGAGGTGGGGAAGCCAGCCAGCTTCCCTGCCTCTGGATATTTTACTCTTTGGGGGCAAAACAGGCTGGAGCCCCAGTTCTGGAACCCAGAACCAGGTAAATCGGGGGAATTCCAGTTGTATGGTCAGCCTAGGTGGAAAAAACATAGGGTACAATCCCCAGAACAGGTACAACATTTATTATTCACCATTCATCAGGAGCCCCACCCTGTATTGAAAGATTTATGGAAAAAATACCTCGCCACGACTGTAAGACTGGAAATGCCTTTGTCATTGAAAAACTGTGTATTCATTCCATTGAGTTAACTGACAAATTTGAAATGGATAAAACATGGATGGTGGCACTGTCAGAACTGTTCCTCTTTCTATCCCTCAACGGCACAATAAAATCTCATATACAGAAATCCAAGAAATAACTCAGACACACACACACACACACACACACACACACACACACACACACATTCTATTTCAGTCTGTTGAGATTAATTTCTCTTGGCTGGAAATAGTGACCATATGTTCTGTGGCGGTATTACAAGTAAATCCTAATTGATTGCAAATTATGAAGATTAAAGTCACCTCGGATTTAGCACCATTCTGGCAAGTAGATGTACGTGTGCTATCTTGATACAAATGTTAATGGTCAGCAGCACTAATGGTAATGGTATTCATACCATTAAGTAAATAATGAAGCATGACACAAATATTCAGTGTTTGAAAAAATCCAAAATATCAAATGCAAATGCACTACAAGATCATTCGAAAACTGGGAGGCCAAAATTAGTCAAGGAGAAGAAACTGCTGAATCATAAACTTAGTTTTACCTAACCTGCTGTTCAACTGCCATATGCCTTTTCAGTGTCTGTAGAATTCTCATCTAGTAATCCCTCCCTAGAGCTACTGAATGATTGAATATATAAGGTGCGAAAAAGAGATTATTTTAAATTCATTGGAATTTGAGGTCTTAAAGCATGTGTAGGACATGACTGGTTGTATAGAGCAGCTGTCATTACTTTGATTGATCTCTCAGCATTTTTAATATGCCTTTTATTAAGGGATGTGTCATATGTATACGCTGGTCATTAGGTCTATAGTTTTCATCTAAGTCCCAATAACATGGTACTTAGGCCAATGCACCACAGTACAGAGAACAGCTCCAACAGTGTCCCAAAATAGTGTCTGCAACAAGGTAGGAACAAAGCCAGACTATAAAACACATGGTCTTCTATGTCTATATACTAATGCCCAGAGCATGGGAAACAAACAGAATGAACTTGAACTCTTATTACATGAAGGCAAATACGACTTGATAGGTATAACTGAAACTTGGTGGGATGACTCCCATGACTGGAATATAGCAATTGAAGGATATAACTTGTTCAAAAAGAACAGAAGAAATAGAAAGGGAGGTGGAGTTGCACTATATGTTAAAAATACCTATCCCTGCACAGAAATACAGGCGGATGAGATTGGGAGCCCCGTCGAGAGCGTCTGGATTAAAATAAATGGGGCTAGGAATAAAAAGAATATGATAATCGGAGTCTACTACCGACCACCCAATCAAGGAGAAGATGAGGACGAAACTTTTGAGAAACAAATTGCCAGTGTTTCAAGGAAGTGTGATGTAGTAGTGATGGGGGACTTCAATTACCCTGATATCTGTTGGGAGACCATTACTGCCAAAAGCGGCCCTTCCAA
Organism: Elgaria multicarinata webbii; assembly: GCF_023053635.1. Taxonomy (NCBI): domain Eukaryota; kingdom Metazoa; phylum Chordata; class Lepidosauria; order Squamata; family Anguidae; genus Elgaria; species Elgaria multicarinata. The sequence goes on from NC_086175.1 coordinate 2,146,425, forward strand.
GAAATTCCTGACATGTATGGGTGATAACTTTCTCCTACAGAAAGTGGTGGAAGGAACTAGAGGATCGGCAATCCTTGACTTGTTATTTACCAATAGGGATGACTTAGTGGATAAAGTGGCAGTTACGGGAACTCTGGGGGAAAGTGACCACGTCATACTTGAATTCTTGATTATGAAGGAGACAAAAGTTGAGCGTAGCCATACACGTACTCTGGATTTTAGGAAAGCTGATTTTAATAAACTCAGAACTATAATAAGTAAGGTCCCGTGGCAAGGGAGCCTAAAGAGAAAAGGAGTGCAGGATGGGTGGGAGTATCTAAAAAATGAAATTTTAAAGGCACAGTTACAAACAATTCCAACAAGGAGAAAAGATAGAAGACAACAGAGGAAACCAATGTGGCTCCACAAAAAGCTTATTGATGAACTGAAAACAAAAAGGGATACATATAGGAAGTGGAAGGAAGGCCAGGCTACAAAAGAAGAGTACAGACAAGTGGCGCAGAAGTGCCGAAATGGCGTCAGGAAGACTAAAGCTGTGAATGAGCTGAGATTAGCGAGGGATGCTAAAAGCAATAAAAAGGCTTCCTTCAGATACGTGAGTAGTAAAAGACAGAGGAAAGAAATGGTGGTTCAACTGCTTAATGAGGATGGCAAATTGATAACAGACGACAAAGAAAAGGCTGAAGTGCTCAATTCCTACTTTGCCTCGATCTTCTCCCTAAAGCGGGTCTATGACCCCCCTGGAAAAAGTGAAGCAGAAGTTGAGGGGGCAGGATTACAGTTTGAGATTGATAAACAAATGGTCAGAGAACACCTAATTTCCTTGAATGAGTTCAAATCTCCAGGGCCCGATGAACTGCATCCAAGAGTAATGAAGGAGCTAGCGGAAGAACTCTCAGAACCTTTGTCTATTATCTTTGCAAAATCATGGAAGACGGGTGAGGTGCCGGACGACTGGAGGAGGGCTAACGTTGTCCCTATCTTCAAAAAGGGCAAAAAGGAGGAACCTGGGAACGACAGACTAGTCAGTCTGACATCCATCCCTGGGAAAATTCTGGAGCAGATTATAAAGAAGTCAATCTGTAAACACCTTGAAATCAATGCAGTGATTACTAGAAGCCAACATGGATTTGTCAGGAACAAATCCTGTCAGACTAATTTGATCTCACTTTTTGATAGGATAACCTCCCTTGTGGACTGTGGGAATGCTGTGGATGTCATATATCTTGCCTTCAGCAAAGCTTTTGACAAAGTACCACATGACATTCTGATTAACAAACTAGCTAAAAGTGGGCTAGATGGAACAACTATTAGGTGGATCTAATAGTTAGGACAACTATTAACCTTCTCAAACTGGGGAGAGGCAACGAGTGGGGTACCGCAGGGCTCAGTCCTGGGCCCAGTGCTCTTCACATTTTTATTAATGATTTGAACGAGGAGGTGCAGGGAATGCTTATCAAATCTGCCGATGACACAAAATTGGTTGGGATAGCTAATGCCCTGGAAGACAGAAACAAACTTCAAAGTGATCTTGATAGGCTGGAGTGCTGGGCTGAAAACAACAGAATGAAATTTAATAGGGATAAATGCCAAGTTCTACATCTAGGAAATAGAAACCAAATGCACAGTTACAAGATGGGGGATACTTGGCTCAGCAATACTAAAATCGAGAGGGATCTTGGAATTGTTGTAGATCATAAGCTGAATATGAGCCAACAGTGCGATATGTCTGCAAGAAAGGCGAATGCTATTTTGGGCTGCACTAATAGTAGTACAGCTTCTGAACCCTGTGACGTACTGGTTCCTCTTTATTCCGCCCTGGTTAGGCCTCATCTAGAGTATTGCGTTCAGTTTTGGGCTCCACGATTCAAGAAGGACGCAGACAAGCTGGAGCGTGTTCAAAAGAGGGCAACCAGGATGAAACAAAGCCCTATGAAGAGAGACTGAAAGAACTGGGCATGTTTAGCCTGGAGAAGAGAAGATTGAGAGGGGACATGATAGCACTCTTAAAATACTTAAAAGGTTGTCACACAGAGGAGGGCCAGGATCTCTTCTCGGTCATCCGGGAGTGCAGGATATGGAATAACAGGTTCAAGTTACAGGAAGCCAGATTCTGGCTGGACATCAGGAAAAACTTCCTGACTGTTAGAGCAGTACGACAATGGAACCAGTTACCTCTCCCACACTAGAGGCCTTCAAGAGGCAGCTGGACAACCATCTGTCAGGGATGCTCTAGGGTGGATTCCTGCATTGAACAGGGGGTTGGACTCGATGGCCTTATAGGCCCTTTCCAACTCTACTATTCTATGATTCTATGCCCACTTTTCTTGGAAGCTTCACTGTACATCTTTCTCTATTTTTGTGGAATATTTGCAGAGATGCCAGCAATGTTCACCAGGCTCAGGTCCAGAAACAAGCTTTGGGAGCTTGATAATGCTTGTCTCAAAGAAAAGGCAAGCATTAGAAGATGTACAAGATGTACAGTATTTCTCCAGCTCGGGTTAAAATCCAAGCTGGAGAGGATGTACAGGCTTACTTTTCCTTTGAAGCACTCCACTAAAATGGAATGGAGAAGTTTGCTTTGAAGAGTGACAACCTTTGAAGGTTGTCACACAGAGGAGGGCCAGGATCTCTTCTCGATCCTCCCAGAGTGCAGGACACGGAATAACGGGCTCAAGTTAAAGGAAGCCAGATTCCGGCTGGACATCAGGAAAAACTTCCTGACTGTTAGAGCAGTGCGACGGTGGAATCAGCTACCTAGGGAGGTTGTGGGCTCTCCCACACTAGAGGCCTTCAAGAGGCAGCTGGACAACCATCTGTCAGGGATGCTTTAGGGTGGATTCCTGCATTGAGCAGGGGGTTGGACTCGATGGCCTTGCAGGCCCCTTCCAACTCTGCTATTCTATGATTCCATGATTCTATGATTCATGTAAATTTGAAAGTGTTCATACCATTATTTTTCAATATGAAGAAACTTACACATCAGGAGCTGGGAACACTCTAGATCAGGTAGTAGTCTTTTCTTGCAAATGTTAATAAATAAGTCTCCCAGAGAACTGTATTACAAAGCAGCCTATAAATATTGTTAATTTAATTACATCTCCAAAGCCTAGTTTGTGCTGGACCACTATTGGACTATATAGTGGACAAATGCTATTTTGGGCTGCATTAATAAGTATAGCTTCCAAATCATGTGAAGTACTGGTTCCCCTCTATTCGGCACTGGTTAGGTCTCATCTTGAGTATTGCATCCAGTTCTGGTCAGCACACTTCAAGAAGGATGCAGACAAGCTGGAGTGTGTTCAGAGGAGGGCAATGAGGATGATCAGGGGTCTGGAAACAAAGCCCTATGAAGAGAGACTGAAAGAACTGGGTGTGTTTAGCCTAGAGAAGAGAAGATGGAGGGGAGACATGGTAGCACTCTTCAAATGCTTGAAATGTTGTCACACAGAGGAGGGCCAGGATCTCTTCTTGGTCATCAGAATAATGGGCTCAAGTTACAAGAAGCCCATTCTGGCTGGACATCAGGAAAAACTTCCTGTTAGAGCAGTACAACAATGGAACCAATTACCTAGAGAGGTCATGGGCTCTCCCACACTAGAGGCCTTCAAGAGGCAGCTGGACAACCATCTGTCAGGGATGCTTTAAGATGTCCTGCATTGAGCAGGGCCTGGACTCAATGGCCTTATAGGCCCCTTCCAACTCTACTATTCTATGAAGTATTTTTGTGGATTTTTTTTTACACAATATTCACTACTGTGCTATTTCTGTTGTTGTGCTCTACTCCAAATTATTCATTTCAGCATTTCGTGGCAAGCAAAATCTGATCCAGCATCCAATGAGCACCGTCTTGCTATTCAGAAGCACTGAACTATAGGGGTGATGTCTCATAAGTGGTCTGCAAAGTTCATTAAGAAGGTTTTGTAAGAAGGTTGTTGCAACACAGAATGAAGCTGTACTTTATCTGGACTTTGACTGATGCCCTACAGTTTAATGAGATTAAAGGGTAAGAGCCAGATTTAAGGGCTAGTGTTAGATAAAAGGGATATTCTATGCTCTCAGATTTAATGCTTAGCTACTCAGCTGATTCACAGATAGACCAGGGAGGGTCAGCAGGAAGCTAAGCTCCTCTCACTCTATAAGTCCTTCGGGTTTCTTTCATGTGCATTTCATTTTGCTCTTTTCTGACTGAATGAAAATGATGAGAAAATGTTTGCTGCTGTTGATGTCTCTGGTGTATTGTAGCATCCATACTGAGGGTGTCTTTCAGTCCTCACTGGTTCTGGACATGGCCAAGCTTCTGCTGGATAATTACTGCTTTCCTGAAAACCTGGTGGGGATGCAAGAAGACATTGAACAAGCCATCAAGAGTGGCGAAATCTTGGACATCTCAGATCCCAAACTTTTGGCAACTGTTCTGACAGCTGGGATGCAAGGAGCTTTGAATGACCCTCGGCTCGTGATCTCTTATGAGCCCTCAGCTCCTGCTTCACCCAAGCAAGAAACAGAGGCTTCTCCAACACCAGAGCAGCTCTTAAACCTTATCCAGCATATAGTAAAGTCTGAAGTGCTGGATGACAACGTGGGCTATCTGAGGATTGACTACATCATCGGCCAGGATGTTGTGCAGCAGATTGGTGCTTTCCTGGTGGAAAAAGTGTGGCAGACTTTGATGGGGACATCAGCGCTGGTACTAGATCTGCGTTATTCCACAGGAGGGCAGATCTCAGGCATTCCATTTATTATCTCCTACTTGTACAATGAGGACAAGGTGCTGCATGTGGACACCATATACAATCGGCCCTCCAATACCACTGTGGAAATCTGGACCTTGCCAAAGGTGCTGGGTGTGAGGTATAGCAAAGACAAGGATGTCATCTTGCTGACAAGCCGACACACCACTGGAGTGGCTGAAGATGTCGCCTACATCCTCAAGCAAATGCATAGGGCCATATTAGTGGGAGAGAGATCAGCAGGAGGTTCATTGGATGTCCAGAAGTTACAAATTGGTGCTTCCCAATTCTACATGACAATTCCTGTATCACGTTCTGTGAGCCCATTGAATGGCAGTGGGCAAAGCTGGGAAATCAGTGGGGTGATGCCCTCTGTAGCCACCTCAGCAGAGCAAGCTCTGGATAAAGCTCTGGCCATTCTTTCACTACGCAAAGCTCTTCCTAGCAGTATCAGCCGCTTGATGGACATCCTGCAGAACAACTACTCCATGATAGAGAGGGTGCCCACACTGCTGCAGCATCTCTCCACTTTTGACTACTCCTCCATCCTATCAGTAAAGGACCTGGCTTCCAAGCTCAATTCTGAACTGCAGACCATGTCTGAAGACCCACGCCTCTTCTTACGTGTCACCACCTCAGGTGAAGCGGCAACTACACCAGTCAAGGAGCACATTGCCATGGCTACTGACTTACCTAACAACGAGCAACTTATGCGAGCCCTGGTAGCCACTGTTTTCAAGGTGTCTGTATTACCAGGAAATGTGGGTTATATGCGCTTTGATGAGTTTGCTGATGCTACAGTGCTGGTCAAGCTAGGGTCCTACATTGTACATCACGTCTGGGAGCCACTGCAAGCAACTGATAATTTGATCATTGACCTGCGCTACAACCCCGGTGGACCATCCTCAAGTGCTGTGCCAGTCTTGCTTTCTTACTTCCAAGACCCATCTGCTGGCCCTGTGCATTTCTTCACCACCTATGATAGGCACACAAACCAGACCCAGGTTCACAACAGCAGGGCTGAAATGCTAGGCAAACCCTATGGGGCACAGCGTGGCATCTACCTACTCACCAGCCATCAGACAGCTACGGCAGCAGAGGAGTTTTCCTACCTTATGCAGTCCCTTGGCCGTGCCACCCTGGTTGGTGAGATTACCGCCGGCAGTTTATCCCACATACACACCTTTTGCATCTTGCCGCTAGGGTTGGGTGCAAATTGTAGTGTCCTTATCAAAGTGCCAGTCATCACCTTTATTGATAACCATGGGGAGTGTTGGCTTGGTGGTGGGGTGGTGCCTGACGCCATTGTACCAGCTGATGAGGCTCTGGAGAGGGCAGAAGTAATCTTGGAGTTCCATAAGGGTATGGGAGCACTTGTTGAGGGAGTTGGACAATTGCTTGAGGCTCACTATGCAATCCCAGAAATGGCCAGACGGGTCAGTGGCATGATCCATTCCAAGTTGGTCCACGGTGGGTATCGCACAGTAGTGGACTTTGAGACCCTTGCCTCTCAGCTGACCGCTGACCTTCAGGAAGCCTCTGGGGATCACCAGCTGCAGATTTTCCACAGCCATGTAGAGCCTTCCCCAGAGGAGCACCTTCCCAACAAAACCCCCACCCCTGAGGAGTTGAGCTATATAATTGAAGCTCTCTTCAAGGTGGATGTGTTGCAAGGCAATGTAGGATACCTGCGCTTTGACATGATGGCTGAGGCAGAGACAGTGAAGGCCATTGGGCCGCAACTACTGCACATGGTTTGGGACAAGCTAGTGGAAACTGATGCTCTGATTGTCGACATGCGCTACAACACTGGCGCCTACTCCACTGCTGTGCCCATCTTCTGCTCCTATTTCTTTGATGCTGAGCCCCAGCAGCACCTCTACACTGTCTTTGACCGTAGCTCTTCTCAGAGGACTGAGGTGTGGACTTTACCCCAAGTGTCTGGCAAACGTTATGGCTCAACTAAGGATGTTTATATCTTAATTAGCCATGTGAGTGGCTCAGCTGCTGAAGCGTTTACACGCTCTTTGAGGGACCTGAATCGTGCCACTGTAATTGGGGAGCCTACTGTGGGTGGTTCACTTTCTGCAGGGATTTACCACATGGGCAGTAGCCCTCTGTATGCCTCCATCCCCAGCCAGGTGGTGCTCAGTCCAGTCACTGGTAAAGTGTGGAGCTTGTCTGGGATAGAGCCACATGTCACCACCCAGGCTATGGAAGCCATGGCTTCAGCCCAGAACATCATTGCCTTGCGCACAAAGTTGCCCAGTGTGCTGCAGACAGTGAGCAAATTGGTGGCTGACAATTATGCCTTTGTTGATATCGGGGCTACAGTGGCAAGCAGGTTTGCTGACCACATCAATAAAGATACCTACAGAAAGATCAATGGCGAAATGGAACTTGCTGAGAAAATGGCAGCTGACCTAAAAGCTCTTTCTGGAGATAAGCACCTGAAAATAACCTACATTCCGGAGCATTCAAGGGACCGCATCCCAGGGATTGTGCCCATGCAGGTAAGTTCCTATCAGCCTGACCCATTAACAACTGCCAGGGAGTCTCTGTGAAATGGGGATAGAGGGCTCAGGTTGAGTCATACAGGGCTCAGAGGTTCATACCTGGGAACCAGGCCAAACATGAATCACTAAAAAGGGAGGATTCATCACCAATCTCATTCCTTGGAATTGATGGGATGACTGGGAGGAGAAGGGGTGCTTTTACAGCCTGGGAGGAAGAGGCGGGGGCATGTCGGCAAGCATGCAGAACTGTGCTTTGCAGCATGGTTGGGTGGAGCTGGGGCTTTAAAGGGCACCTCCACCCTCTAGCTTGGCTGGGCCTCTTTCCTTCTGGTTCCCAAGTCACCTTCAGAGCAAATTGCAGGATAGATAGATAGATAGATAGATAGATAGATAGATAGATAGATAGATAGGTCAGTTTCTCTCTCTCTCTTACTCTGAAGCATAACTGTTGGTTGTTTTATTATGGTTTTAATTTTTGTGAACCGCCCAGAGCGCTTCGGCTATTAGGCGGTATAAAAATGTAATAAAGAAATAAAGAAATAAATTCTAAACAGAGCCTATGTGCATATAACCTGTACACATGTCAGCACTGTTTGCATTAACCATACCAGGCATTGCTGCAGTGTACAGATCATATGTACAGAGCCAACAAGCAGACCGCATGCTCATAGGTTCATGAACATGGCGATGCCGGGGGCGGTGGTGGCAATGTTGAACCAATTGCCCAATGTTATCATTCAACACAAACATGAACAGCTTGTCTCTTGAAGATTAAGCCTTCAATTCTATGAAGGTTAATACCAATGGCTGTGCTGAATGGGCATGATAGAATTTGTAATCCAAAAGATTGGCACCTGGTTGGGGCAGCTTGGTATACAGAATGTTTATAGGGAGGGGCTGTAGCTCAGTGGGTCGAGCCCCTGCTTTCCATACAGAAGGTGCTAGGTTCGATCCCTGACGGCATCTCCAGGTAGAGCTGGAAAAACGCCTGCCTGAAACCCCAGAGAGCCGCTGCCAGTCAGTGTCGACAATACTGATCTAGATGGACCAATGGTCTGACTCGATATAAGGCAGTTTTCCAAGTTTCTAACCTCCAGATGTTTTGGACTACAACTCCCTCTTTCCTGACCATTGTCCATATTAGCTGGGGGTAATGGAATTGAACTCCAAAACATTTGGAGGACATCAGGTTGTGGAAGGGTGATATAAAGGATTACAGCCTTAACATATTTGATAGATAGTCATGATTCAATCTGAAGAGATTATAAATTGAAGCTTTAACACATTTGTATTAAATTTAATTTCCTTTTCAAACAGGCTGGTTTTTTTAAAGAGATGCTTACTGTAAGTCAAATATTTTTTTAAAAAAATTAAAAATCCACTTTTTAATTAAAAAACACACCTCACAGGTATCTATCCTCTCCATAAGAGAGATTACTCAGGACCATTTCTGATGGATGCAGAGTTCAATGGGCACCAGGTAGGTGATGATGATGATGACAATGATGATGACGATGATTTTCATTTATATACCTCCCCATAGCCAAAACTCTCTGGGCGGTTTACAAAAGTTAAAAACAGTGAACATTGAAAAGAAATATACAAAACTAAGATAAGATAAAGCATAGCATGCTTAATTTCTAGCTATTTTTCTACATTTACGTTCCTCCATTTCATACTCACAACAACCCTATGAGGTCAGCTGAGAACTGGTGACTGCCTTAAGGTCACCTAGGAGCTTTATAGCAGAGTGAGGATTTGAACCTAGGCCTCCAAGACTCCAACTACACTGGCTTTATTTCAAGAAGACCAGTGCTTAGAGCACACTCTGAATTCTGCTAAGGTGTTACTCTCACTTACAGCATATTGCCCTTAAAAGTTAAAACTATGTTTTCCATTTCAGATCCCTTCCCCAGAAATGTTTGAAGACCTCGTTAAGTTTTCTTTCCACACCAATATGTTTGAGAACAACATAGGCTACTTGAGATTTGACATGTTTGGAGACTGCAAGCTTTTGTCCCAAGTCTCTGAGCTGCTAGTTGAACATGTCTGGGAGAAGATTGTCCATACAGATGCATTAATCATAGACATGAGGTAAATACTGGACCAAAAACAAGAGCTCCCAGGAATTGGTTTGGGGCTGATGAAAGCAATGAGGAACTTATCTCAATGGAATGGATCCAGGATCCCCTTTCCGTGGATGGAACAACTCTGCTCAGGGAAGGTGTCTCCAGCCCATTTTAGGGAGCCCCTCCTGTACACACGCCACAGCTCAACCCAAGCACTCTGGATAATATTTTCAGGTTTATTTTATTTATTTATTTGCTGGAGGGGCTGCTGTGCAGGGGAGTGGGGAGGTTCACTCCCTCCAGCCCAGATGTATGTGGTGTGCGTGTGTGTTTCTAAAAGCTTCAAATTTAGTTTCCTTAATTCTTAAACCACTCCCATGGACACAGATATTACATCCAGAGAGGCCCACAGTAGCCATGGCCTTGAGACATACATGGAACTGAGGCTGAGAAGTCCTCTTTTAACTACATGATAGGAAAAGCAGCAATGTTACCATTTTGCTTAAGTGTGGCTTCTCAAACTACCATTTTGCACTCATGTAAAGATTTTGTTTTTCACCAGCTATAGAATGATAGAAACTTCCATAATCCCCATGCTACCAATATCCTTTTTATTTAATTTAATAAATAAAAAGCCCTTCATTTATGTATCAGGCTCTGTTACTCCATACATTTTCTTCCAAACTGATTCACTGAACCTTCTCACTAACATTTTTTCAATTTGGCTATAGGATCACAACTGAGCAAGTGTCATGGTGGTGAGGGTTGTAGCAATTTGCTTCTGAGTGGTATGAAGCATGGAATGTCTCTGCCATCCCATGGTGGGGAAAGTAGGTGGGTGGGTAAAGAGGCCACTGGTTGTGATAAATGGATCTACATTTTCAGTGTGGAGAGAGAGAGAGACAGACAGACAACATAAAGCATGGGGGAAGTTGTTTGAACACTTACCAAAGCCTTTGCTTTGAGGGCAGAAAGTATGCCTTTTTACATGTTCAGTGAATATGTGGAGGTCAGGGTGACCGTATACCCAACCTCATGGGTTCATCTGAAGATCTGACTGGCCTATTTGTATTCAAGTGTCATAAGGCTCTATCCATGCAATTGAACACTGCAAAATGCAGGTTCACCATTCACCCATACAGTTGCATGAGCATAGGCTCTGTTCAGACCAGCCTCCCCAGACCTGGTGCCTTCCAGATGTTTTGGCCTAGAACTCCCAGGATTCTGACCATTGGCCATGCTGCCTGGGATTGATGGAGTGGAAATTCAAACCATTGGGAGGGCACCAAGTTTGGGAAAATGACTCGGACATCCGTGATGAACACATGGAGCCTGGTGGCATGGTACAGATTGTCTCTCTCGCTCTCATCTCTCCCACTTACCCTCAACCTTTCACTGAATATATGGCAAATGTGGGTTGTTCTCTCGCCACACTTCCAATATCTAACTTTCCCTTCAGTTTGAACTTCAAGTGAATTGGGGTTTTCTCTCCATGTCTAAACAGATACAATATAGGGGGCCCCACAACCTCTGTAGCAGCTCTGTGTTCCTACTTCTTCGACGAAGGACACCCAGTTCTTTTGGACAAAGTGTACAACAGACCAAATGATAACACCAGTGACATTTGGACCCATTCCCAGCTTACAGGTGATAACATTGTATTGTGAATGTGTGGCTGTCAGTATTTTCCCTTTTATCTACATCAGAAGGCTTCAGCTAGTTTATTAATCCATCTAATGCAAAACTGTTAAGAGCATAGGCCACTGACAGGCAGATTTGCATAAGAAATGGACAAAAGCAATGTAGACATTGTCTGAGACTTCATTTTTGGGAATGCTTGAGAATGTCAAGAGGCACCTGGAACTGCATGGATTAAGGCTGCAGTCTATACACATTTACCTGGGAATAAGCCCCATTTTACTCCATGGAACATACTTCTAAGAAGACATATAAGATTGCACTTGTACATTTTTAGATGAATTAACTTCAGGCAGGACCAGCCCTAGGATAAATGGCATCCTGGGCGAGAAGTGTCACACACACACACACACACACACACACACACACACACACACACACACCATGTAGTCAGTTTTGCAAGGCCATCCAGAGCATTTATGGGGCCTGATGCAGGTGTCGTGTTCATCGATAATGATATTGCTCAAAACCTGGATCTCTCAGCCACTGGGCCACAGTTTGCACGTGCCAAAGACCAAAAAGCCACACTCTGAGCAGTGGGTGGTGCACAGCAGCAGAACTATCACAGGTTTTACTTACAATTTTTTATTTTTTCGTAACAGTTCCTATCTTTTGGTAAACATTCTTTAGTTTAGAATAACCATTATTTTTATCTTTAAAAATAAAAAAGTTATAAATCAAAAAGGTATCCAGCTGACCTATTGCAGCTTTATTTTATGATTATTTATATAGTGCTAATGTTGTTTACTGTATTTGAAGTGCCCAGTAACCTTACCTCAAAGCAAAGCTGTGTTCCACTGATTTTTACCTAGAACAAATGACGTCAAAGGGGAAACAGAAAAAGGAACATACTTTAAAGCTAATTGAAGGAAGATCATTTTTGCAGTTAGTACCCAAACAACCCATATAACCTTGAAAGAAAGGTTACAGGCACTTGCTTTTAGCCCCCCCCCCCCACTGCAGATTCACATTCCCAAAAATGCAGCCACTGAGCTCAGCTTGCCCCCCGCCCCTCAGCTCAGCTTAGTGCCCCAGGCACAACTCTGTGCCCCAGGCGGCTGCCCAGCACACCCACCCCTCAGGCTGGCCCTGGCTCTAGGGCCCTTGAGAAGAGTCAACCACTTTTACTACTTAAACATCATCTTTCAGCTGCAGGTTCGCTATATAAATGCTGAACTATAGGCCTTGTGATTCAGCCAGCAGGAGTCATCTCAACCATGGTGTTCCACCTTTACGAATCTATACTTCATAAAGGTGGCACACTTCAGCTTTCCATCGTCTGTCTGTAGAAAAGACGGAATAGGTGCCTGCCATACAGGATTGTTATAAGGAGGAACAAGAAGAATATTGCACACTTTAAAAAATGATATTAGGTTGGATGCAGAGTTAATCATGCTTAGATTCACTGAAATAATTAAGACTTAGAGCATGTCTAGACCTAGGGAGGGAGGGGGAGGATCTTGTGATATGGTGATCGCAAGATCCTCCCCCTCAGTCTACACATGGCGCGCAATGTCCTGGGAGGAAGAGGACGTCACACCCGCCATTTTGTTTTGTTTTCTTTATCGAAAATGAGCACACAAGTGCTCCATCGCTAAAGGTACGTGTTATTGTTTTTTAAAAAAGACCCTGCTCCCCCCTCCCACCCTTGATGGGCTTGGAGCTTCTGAAGAGCTCCGTGGCCCATGCCCGGCTTCCAGTTCCTCGGGTTTACTCACGAGGAGCCAGGAAGAAACCGGGATGGTTGCCCACACATCCTGCAGTCTCGGGACGATCCTGAGACTGCGGGAAAAGTCAGGATTAAAGCCATCCTGGGGGCTTTAAGCCATCCCTCCCTGCCCCCAGGATCCCCTGTGCATCATGTGGATGCACAGGGATGTTCCTGGGGTGATCCCTGGGATAATACCTCGTGTAGACATGCCCAGAGTCTGCCATGACTATGTATGGCTAATTCAAATGTTCATATGTAAATTAAGTGAGAATTTGGGACTGTTGTTGTTTTTGAATGCTTGAGGTCTGGCCATCCCTTGTCTGATTGATCCATTTTGTAGCTCCAGGTTGAAAGCAAATGTACTGAGCTGCTGCATCTTCTTTTGTCTCTTGAAGGTATGAGATATGGCTCCAATAAGGGTTTAATCATACTCACCAGCTCTGTGACTGCTGGTGCTGCTGAGGAATTTGTGTACATCATGAAGAGACTGAACAGAGCCGTCATCATTGGACAAAGGACCAGTGGGGGTTGTCACCCACCTCAAACATATCATGTGGATGGCACCAACCTCTATATCACCATCCCAACTTCTAGATCCACCATTTCTGTTGCTGACACCTGGGAGGGTGTAGGAGTGAGTCCTCACCTGGCAGTTCCTACTGAGGTGGCACTCATCAAAGCAAAAGAAATGCTCAGTGCACACCTCCACGGTTCCAGCTAAATGAAGGGCTCAATGGAGGCAAAAAGCAATAAAGGGGAATTAGGAAAGAAAGGTGCCTAACTACCCATTTGTTCTCACTGAGAGGTGAGTTTTGTTCCTGTAAATCTACTTTCGACCTATGGAACTTCAATAATTCCTCAGTTCCAGGTTTTATATGAAATTTACAAAACTAGAAAGCGAGGGAGAAAAAGAGAAATCAGGATCTACTCCCCACGTTCAGGTTCCTCTTTACAAAAAGGCTCAATACATAGAGTTAGGGTATATGGTTAGGGACAGGTGAGGTTACGTTCAGGCAAACAGTTCCTCTGGAGATGTATGTTTGCTTACATAGTTTTCCAATTACACCAAAAAATGTTTTTACACTTTGTGTTAAAATATCCACACTGAATGTAGTCCTCTCTCACTAGAGTTTGCCCCTTTTCTCCTTCAACCATTCATGGGTGAGTTCATGTGATCTTGTACATGTGAACACTCATGGAATGAAGTATCAATTGGGCTTTGCCTTTGCAGCCCAATACATCCTGTACAAAGTAGATGGAAATGGAGTGTAAAGCTGCCTTGTGCATGCGTGCACGTGTGTCTGTGTGAGAGCACATGCAAAAATGCACACGTACATGTACACACACACAGTGGGAATAGATGCTCATGTGAACACCCCCGGGCCTATAAATTGGTTCTGAATACTACTGCTCTACTCTGTTCTATGCACACAGAGGGAGAGAGAGAGAGAGAGGTGTGACCACTTTGAACACATAGAATCATAGAATAGCAGAGTTGGAGGGGGCCTACAAGGCCATTGAGTCCAACCCCCTGCTCAATGCAGGAATCCACCCTAAAGCATCCCTAACAGATGGTTGTCCAGCTGCCTCTTGAATGCCTCTAGTGTGGGAGAGCCCACCACCTTCCTAGGTAACTGATTCCACCGTCGCACTGCTCTAACAGTCAGGAAGTTTTTCCTGATGTCCAGCTGGAATCTGGCTTCCTTTAACTTGAGCCCGTTATTCCGTGTCCTGCACTCTGGGAGGATCGAGAAGAGATCCTGGCCCTCCTCTGTGTGACCTTTTATGTATTTGAAGAGTGCTATCATGTCTCACCTCAATCTTCTCTTCTCCAGGCTAAACATGCCCAGTTCTTTCAGGGCCTTGCTAGACGTTCTTTCAGGGCCTTGTGAGGCCAGGTTTCCCTGCTGTGCGTCCAGATGACGCACAGGGGAATCCGGGGTCAGGCTGCGCTAAAGCCTCCCCTAATGCGCCATAAGCGAAGTCGCGCCTTTTCCGCAGCCCCGGCCTGAGGCCGGGGCTGCGGAACATCTAGCAAGGTCCGTGGCTTTTTGCGGCTACTCGCTTACTCGCGAGTAGCTGGGAAAAGCCACGGACTGGGCACAGCACTCATACGATCATACAGATCGGGGATGGGGAGGGAGGGCGGAGGGTGGCACAGATCGGGGAGGGATGGCGGAGGGCGGCACAGATCCGGATTGGGGACAGGGACGGAGGGTGGGGAAAGAGTGGGCAGGAGGCATGGGAGGGGATCAGGAGTGGATGGGGGGGGGGCTTAAGTAAAAAAAAACACTTACCTTCTCCGGAGTCTTCGGGGCACACGTGGCCCCTTTAACAAAACAAAACAAAACAAAATGGCCGACGCTGCAGGGCTTCCGGAGTACCTGTGCGTCGTGCGTATAGGAGGCAGGGCGGCGCGCGCTAAAGTTAGTGCACCGTCGCCCCACCTCCCTGCCGGCTTATCCGGCATCGTCTAGCAAGGCCCCCAGTCTCTCTTCATAGGGCTTTGTTTCCAGACCCCTGATCATCCTGATTGCCCTCTTATGAACATGCTCCGGCTTGTCTGTGTCCTTCTTGAATTGTGGAGCTCAGAACTGGACGCAATACTCTAGATGAGGCCTAACCAGGGCCGAATAGAGAGGAACCAGTACCTCACATGAATAAAGCACCTGCATTTTCAGTATTATATTGTTGTGCTGAAATTTCTCCCAGTTTTTAACCTATTTGATAGAATAGATTAAACATATTTCAAATAGAATTTGAAAAGAAATTCATTGGCCAAGAAAATTTCAGAGATATCTTCATAGATTGGGTTTTGAACAGATGTCCGTTGCTGGGCAGTCTGGCCCTTTTGGGGCTTTCTGGACTTCTGCAGTGCACCCAACTTGGTTTGCTTTTGTGAGCTGAGCTGTGCAGTTTCTCCAAGGTCCAGGGACCTTTAATGCATTTATTTTTGTCTCAGCTGTGATTTGCACAAATAGAGGTATTTGCACAAATTGGAGCTGCGGATTTGCATAATTTAGCAAATTATAGCCACAATTTGTTCAAATTATGCAAATTTGCACAATTTACAGTCATAATTTGTGCAGATCTCGTTTTACGCAAAATAATAATAATACCGAAGTTCCACCAGCTGGCCTGATCATTGCATACTGAGTTGGTCCAGGTAGCGGAAGATGGAACAGCGTTAGGGGAGCTGAGCTGACAAAAACTCATTGAGCTCCATCCTCCAACCAGATTCCCCCAACATCCCTAGGTTTGGGGTTCTTGTGTTTACCTTACTTATGAGGTGGTTGTGGTGTGCATACAGCTGTCCTGTCTTCCATTGTACAATCATTGTTCTGGCAGCCGGCAGCCTCCTCAGCTTCCCACACTTCAATTAAAGCCCAGGGAAAGACACCATGAGGTAATTCGTCCCATAGGATTTTTGCTGACCAGGAAGAGCTGGCAGCCTGAGAGGCTGGAGAGCAATGGAAAGGTGTGTAATAGAAAGAAGAAATGACAAAGCACCCTTGGCCACCTCACAGTGATAAAGTTAGCTCAAAAATGCAACCAAAATAAATTCAAAATTATAAAATGTTGTGAGAATGAGACAGAAAAATGGCAGCCTCTTTCATGGGGGAAGAAAAACATCAGGAAAATGGTGACAGTGTTGTCTCGTCTCCTTTTCTGACCCCACAGGGTTACTACATATCCCTTCTCCTGACCTTTTGAACAAAGTGCTTCTCAACACCATTTTAGCATTCTGAGAGGGAGCAGGTGTGTGCATGTAGTGGTGTAGTGGCTTAAAGTGTCGGACTGGGAGTCAGGAGATCCAGGTTCTAGTCCCCACTTTGCCATGGAAACCCACTGGGTGACTTTGGGCCAGTCACAGACTCTCAGCCCAACCTACCTCACAGGGTTGTTGTTGTGAGGATAAACTGGAGAGGAGGAGGATTATGTATGCTGCCTTGGGTACCTTGGAGGAAAAAAAGGCAGGATATAAATGTAATAAATAAATAAAATGTAAAACACTTAAAAAGAGTGCCTGGAGCATAGGGCAAATACATGGTAGCCTTACTTCTGAGGAAACAGTTACAGTGGGGCTGCAAATCCTTACTTTTTCTGATTGGGTTCACAACCTGGCTAGGAAATTTACCTACTTGCTTTTCTAGTTATTTTCAAATTCACTCCTTGATTTTTTTTAGTCACCCTTTCTGGTCAGCCAGCTGTTTCATGTATATGTTAAACAGCATGGGGAATAAGGTGGTGGATAAGAGGGGCACCACAAACCACCAGCCATGACATCGAACGACACATTTTGATATTGAATCTTCCATTACCACATTCCAAGGAGGACTGGAGCCGCCATATAACAGTGCCACCCAGTCCTTTCTCAGACAGATGCCTCAGAAGGAGACCATGGCTGATGGCATCAAAAGCTGTCAAAAAGTCCAGCAGAACTAAGAAGGACTCCTCCTCCTGTCCAGTTCCCAGAGCAGATCATCCACCAAAGCAACCAAAGCACTCTCTGTCCCATGAATAGACCTGAAGCTAAATTGAAATAGATCCATATAACCCATCTCATCCAGAAATCCCTGGAGCTGAGAAGCCACCATCTCACTCCACTCCATTGAAGAGGATGCTTAGAAGTGATTGTATCAACCACCATTTCTCCATTACAGAGATCAACCAGAGTTTTGCCAGAATTGCCCGCCAAGAGACAGGAAAATTCCCAAGAGCTCTCACAAAACACTCTGGATCCATCCACATCAGAGCCAAAATCCACTGTAGCAACTTCAGTATGTGAGTCTACATTAAAAATATAAATCAATTTAATGGTCATGATTCTACACCCTTATTTATACACACACACACACACACACACACACACACACACACACACAGAGGGAACCATAAATCTCCAAAGAATGTTGAAAAATCTAAGAGCATTCTCAGAACCCCACATAATCACACTTCCTAGGATTTATTGGAGAAGTCATGATTGGATCAAAACTGCCAGAAGAAGGTTCAGCGAGACATTTTACTTCAGATTCATGGAGGAGACCAAGACAGCTGCTATAAAAGAACTTGTGAATAAAAAATAAGGAACAGTTGTTATCTTATTAACCAGTAATCCCCATCTCAGATTATTAACTGTACATCCTGAAATATAAACAACTTTAAGGTCTCATGATTCTATGTTTCCCTTTTCCTCTTCCCTACCCTCATAGGCTAATATTTTCTCATACACTCTAACACTTCTCTAGATTCTAAGGGCCCTTCCACACGCCATACTGAAGGCGCATGCGTGCGCCCCAAGTACGGCCCCAAAACAATAGTGTGGACTACAGCCAGAAGAGATGGAGGAGGAGGCGGCTGGGGAATCCGGGCGCGTCCTTGCCGCCGCCGCCGCCTCCCCGCCGGCCTCCGCTGAGCTCTCCGACCCAGGTCGCTCTTACCCAGGCAGCAGGAGGCCCGGCGGGGAGGCGGCGGCGGCTGGGGAAAGGAGGTGGTCGAGAAAGCGCGTGCTGGGGCTTCCCCTCTGTGGACTTCGGTTGTGCGCAAGGCGCAACCCCTCAACCTCGTGCATGTCTGTACAAGAACTTAGCGCAGCAGCTGCAACCTCTGCAGTCCGAGACTGAACTGCGTTTAGGAACATCCCCCACCTTTCCAAAAGGCTTTTGCAGCCGGCCAAGTAAGCAAGTGGAGGAGAAGGGCAACTTTCGAGTAATTCTCCGACCTGGGTCGCTCTTACCCAGGCAGCAGGAGGCCGGTGGGGAGGTGGCGACGGCGGCAGACGCACCCGGACGGATTCCCCAGCCGCCTCCGCCTCCGTCTCTTCAGGCTACAGGTACACACTATCGTTTTGGGGCCGTACTTGGGGCGCATGCATGCGCCTTCAGTACGGCGTGTGGAAGGGCCCCAACTGCCTTAGGGCTAAAACATGATTTCAATTGGCACCCAATAACTGGCTCTGTACTGGGTTTATATTAGCTCTGGAAAGGAGGGAGATTTTTATCAACACCACAAGTATGGAAGGGCAGGGGTTAATTTCCCTCCTTACACAGCATAGCCCTGATTCTGCTCCCCCACCCCAGTTCCTAAGGGGAAATGGGGAAAAAACAGACATGTCAAATGCATCCATGCATTCAGTGTCACATCTGTATGCTCCTGTTAGTTGTGAGAAGTCCTCATCAAGATTCTAAAAAAGCTATAGCGTTATAATAGTTAAACCAGTTTAAAATTGGCTTGTGTCACCTGTTGTAGAAATGGAATTGCATTAGATGGCCTTTTGCTGAAAAAAATGGGCAGAATTTGGCAAAGGAATAGAAATCTAGAATGAACATTTTTGCCATGGGACTTCATTGCAGTCGCTTCATCTTCCAAAACAAATGTGACACAGAAAGTGACATGGTTTGCACAATCAAAACAGCCCACCATGGCTTAAATCATAGTGGGCTATGGCACATGCCAGCACATGCTAGGCAGGATTTGCATAGTCAACACCCAGCCATGGCATATGTTGTGCGAACCTGGGAGCCATGGCTTATGCAAGCGTTATAGTTCATTTTCGCCTAACCCACGGCGCCCAGGTATGCATGACACAATAATCCACAGCCAGGCGCATGGCTCAGCAACAGACAATGGGTTATGTGTTTAACTCTCATATAACCCACCGCTCCAGGGTTCACATAATACAACAAAGCTGCAGCCAGGCACTGAATATTCAAAATGGCCACCTACACACACGAGCCTGTCCCACAGTCTACATGCAAATCAGCCGTGTGTGTGTGTCAGAGAAAGCAATAAAAATTAGTAGTGGTCTATAAATATGAAATCATATATCATACAGAGACTGGTTGTATATTCAATATAGAAAGATGGATAAAAAGCAATGACAAATAAACTGAAACTGAATCCTGGCAAGACGGAAGCCCTGTGGGTGAGTGGTTCCCGAGTCCGGGAGACAGGCTCATTGCCTGTCCTGGATGGGGTTGCACTGCCTCTGAAAGAACAGGTTTGTAATTTAGGGGTGCTCCAAGATCCATCACTTTTGATGGATCTTGTAAACTTTTGTAAACTGCCCAAAGAGCTTCGGCTATGGGGTGGTATATAAATTTAATAAATAAATAAATATAAATAAATTTTCACTGGAGACCCAAGAGTTATGGCCACTCCTGGACAGGGACAGCTTGGCCATGGTGGTACAGGCATTAGTAACCACAAAACTGGATTACTGCAATGCGCCCTATGTGGGGGGCTGCCCTTAAAGCTGCTCCAGAAGCTGGAGATAGTGCAGAACGCTGCAGCTCGGCTATTGTCCGGAGCTACCCCTTTCCAGCATGTAACTCCTTTGCTGAGGGAACTGCACTGGCTGCCTATTTGCTACCAGGCCAGATTTAAGGTTTTTTGTACTAATGTACGAAACCCTAAACAACTTGGGACCAGGACACCCGATCAACCTGCCTGTCACAGATCATCCAAGGGCATGCGCCTGGTGGTTCCACATAGACCTATCATGTGATTGGAGTCCACCAGGGGAAGAGCCTTCAGTGTGGTGGCCCCCCTTATATGGAATTCCCTGCCTCTGGAGGTCAGGCAGGCACCAACTTTGTATTCCTTCCAGCGCCTCCTGAAAATGTCGTTGTTTCAGGAAGCCTTCCCTTAGGGACCAGAAGTACTTTATTTTGCACCTTATTTCTTTTAAAATGTACTTTTAATGTGTTTTTATTCTGTTTTATTTTGTCCACCACTCTGAAATCCTGAATGGGGAGCGGTATATAAATATTAATTAATAAATATTAATTTTAGAGTAATAATAATAATAATAATAATAATAATAATAATAATGTATACATAATTCGCTCTTTTTCAATAAAATTAAATGTACAATCAACTCCTAAAATATACAAATAGGGAAATAGCCTGTCTACACTAGTCATGCTGTTGGGGGCAGGGGTGGGGTTGGAGAAGCCAATAGCAAAAGTCCTGTTGTGACCTTTCCCCTCCCCTCAGAACAACCCCTTCAGACCTCTTGAGTCCTCTGAAACCACTTTTGTAACTTCTAAAAGCAACCAGCACTGTCCTTTCCATGGTGCAGGAGAAGAATCGGATTCCAGAGACCTCATTCCAAGGAGTCTACAGCCTTGGAGGAGGGGCTTTGAGGAAACCTAGGGTCTCTGGGATACTCTCCAGGGACCATAGTATTGCTCCCCCTGACAGTTTACAAGCTTCCCAAATATAATCCTGTTTCCACTCCCCTAGAGTCAATCAGGAGCCAGGGCAGTTATGAACAGTTTGTGAACAGGGCAGTTATGCGCCCAATATCTATTTTTATTTTCTTCCTCTTGGGTATGGGAGACAGATCAAGGGAGGGGAGTCTGTCCCAGAAGCCTCTGACCACTTGCTATGTTTCCCTTTCTGTTCCTCTTCCAAGAACTGGGAGGATGGATGAGAAAACTATGATTCTATGATTCTATGAAAACTATCTGGGCCCCAAAGTCCTTCCCAGAGCTTCAAAGTCTGACATGATTTCTCTGTAACTCCGCTTGGCGACATCATTTGTTCCCACATGGATGAGAAGAAAAGGGTATGGGTCAGTGGGCTTTATGAGCTTTGGCAACCCTTAGTCACATCTCTAATCTGTGCTCCAGGAAGACAGCATACCTGGAGAGTCCACTGGTCTTCACGACATACTTGGGTTTCAATCCCACACAGCAGGGAGTCTGCCACAAACAAAAAAATAAAGTGAGACAAGCGCCCAGATTATTTTCTGGCTCCGATTTTGACATGACAGAGAATTCCCAGCTTCTTCTACCTGTCTCTACTGCCCTTACCACCCCCATCCCTAAATCCCTTTCCACATTCCCTCCCATTAGCGGTGGTGGCAAGAGCAGCAGTGAAGGCATAGTGGGGGAGTGGAGGGTTAGAAGTTAATTACAGAGCCTTCTCTGCTGTGGCACCCTGGCTGTGGAATGAGCTCCCTAAGGAGGTTCGTTTGGCACCTACATTATATGCTTTTAGACGCCAGGTGAAGACCTTTTTTATTCTCCCAGCATTTTAACAATCTATAAATAAATTTTAACTTGGTGTTTTAAATCTGTAGTTTCGCATTGCTGCTCTTTTTATCTGGTTGAGCTTTTATATTGTATTTTATATTATGGTTTTATACTGTTTTATACTTTGAATGTTTTTAATTTTTGTAAACCGCCCAGAGAGCTCCGGCTATTGGGCGGTATTAGAAATGTAATAAATAAATAAATAAATAAATAAATAAATAAATAAAAAAAAAGAGTCATCGTACAGGATCTTCACTACTGTTTTATAACTGTTTATAACAGTATTGACAACTGTTCAGGCTCAGGACACATTCCACATACCGTTTTAAAACCATTTCCAAAGTGTTATATCCTGCTTGGTGTAGAACTGGCCTTATTAGTTACTCTGCATCAGTACACCACCTGAAGAGTAAACCCCCGTGCAGAAGATACCAACTTTAAACTGCAATGTAGCAGCTTTAAATACATAGGAATTATAATACCTAAATATCTATTAAATAAAAGGAACTTTTAACCTAGCAATTAGTGGAATTAAAAAAAGAACTAAAGGAATGGAAAGAACTACACTTACCTTGGTTTGGAAAAATAGCAGCCATCAAAATGATGTCTACCAAAGATTGTAATTCTCGCTCCCTATAAGCATTACAGCAGAAAACTTTAAGGCAGCATTCCCAAACCTACAACATGGCTGTAGAAGCTACTGGAGAAGGTACAGGGAAACCAAACAAAGTGGCTACTCACTGTATAGGTCAGAACACCGACAAAAAAGCGTTTTGCCTCTGGAGAAACACAGAAAGCCTCTCCACTCAATCAAGAGACACGGAGAGCTTCTTTAGATGAGCGTTTTATAGCACACTCCTGACTGGCCCCTCACAGATGTTCACCGGTCATTTGGCACCGCATTCCCCCTAAACCCCGCTGTTTCACTTATACAGGACAGCGTTGGATAATCCCCACATCAAGCAGGGAACACGGGGTTTCCGGCAATCATCCAAGTACTAGAACCCGCCCCCTCCTGGCTCCTGCCAGTCACCATCCATCAGGACCGCCCCCTGAATCAGCCATGGAGTGAGATCAGATGGCAGACTTCATTCCCAACAAAAATGTCAGGGAAAGTCCCTGAATTCTTTACCAGACAGCTTCATGGAAAAGCCCCGCGATGGCTGCAAATCTGCAGCTGCATCATATAACTAAAACAGTGCAGATTCTCAGCCTCCACAGGGCTTTCAGCATATACAGACAGCCCCTCTACTGGCTTTATTTAAGCAAAAAGAAAATTACTTCAAATCACCAGTCACAAAGAGATCATTTTGGAGGGATTGAACACCACAGACATTCTTCAGTTCTCTGTTTCTAGTGTAACTTTACCACTATAATTCTGAATGTTGATTGTTTATGCAATACAATAAGCACTTGTACTCCAGTCTAAAGCTCAAGTTAAAGGAAGCCAGATTCCAGCTGGACATCAGGAAAAACTTCCTGACTGTTAGAGCAGTACGACAATGGAATCAGTTACCTAGGGAGGTTGTGGGCTCTCCCACACTAGAGGCCTTTAAGAGGCAGCTGGACAAGCATCTGTCAGGGATGCTTTAGGGTGGATTCCTGCATTGAGCAGGGGGTTGGACTCGATGGCCTTGTAGGCCCCTTCCAACTCTGCTATTCTATGATTCTATGATTCTATTGTAGCCTAGCCAAAGTATTCTGCAGTAGTCTAGCCACTGTGATCCATGTACAGGCAACCTCACACTTAATACTACTGTAATGCACTCTATATGGGGCTACCCTTGTGCCTGGTTTTGAAACTGCAGCTAGGGCAAAATGCAGCAGCTGGGATGTTCACTGGAGCACCGCGATAGACATGTATTACACCTATGTTAAAAGAACCACACTGGCTGCCTATTAGCTACTTAGCTGTGTTCAAGGTTTTGCTGTTGACATGCAAAGCCATGTCAGGATATCTAGCTACCGTCTTCCCTTATTTACACCCAGCCAACCCGAGATCTTCTGAAGAGCTCTTATTGTTCCTTCCACAGCCAAACAAATGTCTCCAGGTACTGGGAAATAAGCAGGCCTTCTCAGAGGAGGTGCCCACCCTTTGGAACCCTCGCCAATGGGTGATTTGAGATGCAGATATGGTGGCAAACTTCAAATGCCTCTTGAAACACATCCATTCACATAGGCTGAAAGGGGCATTGTTACCATCCTAATTTATTGTTATGATGATGTAATGCTTTTATATATTCTTAATGTTTTAATTATTATTTTATGTAGTTTCTATTAGGGCTGTGCACAGACCCCCTGAACAGCTTCGTGGCCCGATCCGCAACTTTCGGATTGGGCCGATCCACTTTGGGCCAATCCGACCCTCCCCTGCTCCGCTCCATAGAGCGAGATCCGAAGGGCTGGATCGACATTTTGCCCCCTTCCCTACTTACTTGCCTCCGCAGCGGAGGCAAGTAAGTGGGGAAGGGGGCAAAATGGGGGCCGAATAAGCCCCCCTCCCCCCCTTACCTGGCTCTCCCACCATTGCCGCATGGACTGCAGTGGTGGCGGAGCCAGGTAAGCCCCCTCCCCTCCACTTACCTCCGTTGTGGTCTGGCACAGGCTTCAACTGAGGGCCAGGGCTCAAACCGGAATAGGCCATGGCCTGCTCTTCCAGCTTGAGGCCTGGCCCTCAGTTGAAGCCAGCACCCAACCGCGATGGAGGCAGTTAAGCCCCCCTCCCTCCTGCCCCCTTACTTGGCTCTGCCGCCATCGCCGCACGGACTGCGGTGGTGGAGCCAAGTAAGTCCCCCTCCCCCCCCCACTTACCTGCCTCTGCCGTGGTCCAGTGTAGGCTTCAACTGAGGCCTGGGCCTCAGTTGAAGCCTGCGCCAGACCGCGATGAAGGCAGGTAAGCCCCCTGCCCCCTTACCTGGCAAAGCCGCCGTCCCTGCACAGACTGCGGCGCTGCCACCAGGTGAGCCCTCGTCCCCCCTTACCTTTGTTCAGCGCTCTGGATGGAGGTGAACCACTTCGCCTCGATCCGCAGCTCCCCCAACCCGATCTGGATCCGCCTCTGGTGGAGGCAGATCGGGTCGGTCTGCTCCAGATTCGCTATCCGAATCAGAGCAGAGCACAGCCCTAGTTTCTATATTGTTATGTTGTATTTTAATAAGACCTGCTTAAAGAATTTAATACATTAAGTGGCATAAAAGTATTATAAATAAATTTATTCATTTAGAGAGCAATCCTATGGTCCCTAGACAGCATCTGGGGGAACATAGGATTGCTCAGTTTCTGGGACCCAAGGTCAGAGCCAGGGTGTCCAACTGCACTCCATGTCCCCTCCCCTTCCTATCTGGCATGGTTCTTTCTGCACGTCTGTCTCCATCCTCATAAAGGGGGGGGGGGGTCCTGGGGCCATAGACAGGAGACGACCAGGGAAACTGCATTGTGCAGCTTCCAATGTGCACCCTGGCCTCCTTCCCTCCCACTTGAAAATCCTGCAGCTAAACGGGCGAAATAGCTGTCTAGTGAAAATGCAGGGCAGCTGGAGCAGAGATGTGAGGATCACACCTCTGTGCTCTAGCCGCCTTGCACTGGATACTCAGCAGTCTCAGACTTCATGAGACTGCTGACTATATCAATAGGATTAATTTAATCTGTATCCTGCCTTTCTACCAAAAAATGGCACTCAAGACAGTTTAAAGTTCGTTTAAGGTGAAAGTTCATTCTGCTTTGGGGAAGGGAGCCAGCAACGTTTATTGCTGAAGAGGGGCACAAGCACAGCTATGTTCTGGCCAAATTTGATGTTAGAAAAAATCATGATGTTAGAGTGGTTGTCCAAATAAAGAAGCACAGTGCAAGAAATGTTTAACAATGGGGCATTTTGCTATTTTGTGTCATACCCTAGTAGTGCAAGAAGTGATCACAGCAATTGATAGCAATTTTTTAAATACAGAGCTTCCCTAGAAAATAAACTTAAATACCTGTGGAACAACAACTGTTAATTTTAAAATAGACTGAGAAGCCAATGTCACAATAGACTGAGAAGATGATGTTATTTTAGACGCGACCTGTACAGGGTTCCACCACCACCACCCCTCCAGAAATGCAGAAGGCATAAATCATTTTACATAGCCCAGAAGGTACCCTGCATTGATGCCTTAGATGCTTTACCACACAGACAAGCAACAAGGAAAATCACTCATCATGAATATAACATGGGACCTGGATAAGGCCCTCAGTCATGGAGTAGCTGCCAGAATGGCAGTCATGGAGTAGCTCAGTCATGGAGTAGCTGCCAGAATGGGATTATTGAAAAGAGTGGGATTTGTTTGGGGCACTGGTCTACTTGAACGGTGATCTTGGGATTTACCACATCAGGCTTTTAATTTCATAATTTACTGGGGCTTCTGCTTCCAGATTCTTTGTGGGATAGATTGGTTTGAATCAAAGACTTCCTCTCTCAATAAATTCTGTTTCATTATACAGCCACTAGATGGTGCTGCCAATATATCTTATTGCTTTATCTCCAATCTTTTTGAAAGTGAGATAAAGATGTCTTAGAGATTGACCACATTGTGTAAAGGACCCACAAACTTCCATGAGTGGTCAATTATGAGCATGCAATAAATCACTGATGTAGAAATTCTCCTTGTGAATATGGTTTTAAGACTGATGCCAAATCATACAGCATATAAACACCCTGTAGTCACTCCATTACAAACCACGTGGAAATATTACTGGAAATGGTGAATGAACATGACATAATTAAGGAAATCACTGAGCCTGCTTCATGGTAAGCACTAGTGGCCTGAATCATCAAGAAAAATTAAAAATATATATAAATGTCTAGATCTTGAAAAGCTTTATGAAGCTGTAGCTAAGAGTAAAACGTGTACTTGCAACACCAGAAGACCTTCTCCCAAAGTGATAGGACCCAAAATGCCTTCCAAACTCGATGGTTCACATGGTTTTTGGTAAATACCTTTGACAAACCAGAGTACTAAACCTGCTACACTTATCACACCCTTTGGGAGGTTCTGTTTTTAATACTTGCCATTTAGAATCACCTAATACTTGTCATTTGGAAGCATCTAGAGATATTTGGGGGGGGGGGGAGATGACTGTACAACTAAAGAAACTTCAAAGGAATAATTGTTTTCATGAGCAACAATACATGGCAATGGAAGCCCATTAGAAAATGTTGTCCATCATCTTGAAAAGGATGCAAGAATTTGGACTCAGACTAAACAAGGAGAAATATATTTTCTGCTAAGGTGAAACAGAGTTCTTGGGACAGGTAATCACACAACATGGGACAAAGCCATGCCCAGAGAAAGTAAATACCAGAGAGATCTGAAAGAATTTACTAACACTACAGAACTGAGACAACTTTCTGGAAATGGTGACCAGTCTAGATCTGTTTTTCCAAGTCCTCTCCACAGAGGCACAGCCACTAAATTTATTTCTGACATCAGGAATCATAAAGGACATGATCTCCAAAGCCCCAATCTTAGTTTTATGATACCAACAGCTCCATAACGGTTAGCGCCAATGCAAGCTGCCACAGACTACATAGAGTAGTGCTACAATGGCATGATTGAGGAAAGAAAAGGAAAGGAACCTCTCGTGCAAGCACTGAGTCATTACTGACTCTTGGAGGGATGCCAGCTTTCGCTGACGTTTTCTTGGCAGGCCTTATAGCAGGGTGGTTTGCCGTTGCCTTCCCCGGCCGTTATGATTGAGAATAGATGCCAAATGCATTCTGCTCAACTCTTATCAAAGCAGAAAGGCACTATGCACAAGCTGAAAAACAGTGCTTTGTTAGTGTATGAGCATGCAAAACTTTCTTTCAGACTCCTCATAGACCCTCTTGGTGACCTTGTAAAAGGAAAAGATTTGGACCAAGTAATATTACAATGGCAACATATTCCAATAGAAATTGAGGTTCAAATTAGTAGCTGAATAAGCTCCTGGGAAATGCTGCTGCTTAGTGCAGACATCGACTCTGTTCAAATGACATGCTAAGCCACAGTGGTTAAGCATTTTGAGCTAAACATTGTGGCTTAGGCCTTAGCTAGACTGCACTTTATCCTGGGGTGAACCCCGAGATCGTCCCTGTGCTTCCACATGACGCACAGGGGATCCCAGGATCAGGGATGACCCTTCCTTGACCCAGGATAGAGCCCTCCCCTTTGGGCCCGCTTTTTCTGCGGTCCCAGGCTGAGCCCAAGACCGTGGAACGTGTGGCCCATTGCTGCGGACCAGGGAACCACGCCCATTGGGGGCAGGGTGGGGGGAGCGGGAAAAGTAATTATTTTTTTAAAAAAAACACTTACCTTTAACGCATGAGCGTTCGTGCGCTCCTTCCTCAAGAAAAAAAATGGCGGGTGCAATGCCTCTCCTCCTGAGGTTGTTGCGCCTCACGTGTAAACGGAGGAGGGTCTCACATTAATCACAATGCAAGATCTTCCCTCTTCTGTCGCGGACTATGAGGTAGGTCTAGCGAAGGCCTTAGTGCCATGTGATCCATGACTTAGCATATCGTCTGAACCATTCCTAACCATAACCACAGTTTAAACCTGCTCATTAGCCATTTGCTGCAAAATGGTTAGCAACCTAACCATGGTTTAGTGTGTTGTCTGAACTGGCCCATCTTGTAATGAAGCCCCAAAACACAAGAAGATGCTTACATTTTAGAGTCACCTTACCCAACCAGGTGCCCTCCAGAGGTTTTGGATTTCAAGTCCCATCAGTCCCAACCAGCACAGTCAATGGTCAAGAATCCTGGGAGATGTAGTCCAAAACATCTGAAGGGCACAACGTTGGGGAAGGTTGAGTCAGAGTTTGTTCTCTGCACATTTCTCTACAAGCATCTGAAAATAAGTGTTATCAGATTCACAATGCTACTCAAGACCTCCAAGAAGTCTTATAGTAAATCCAATCAGGTTAGCCTGAACATCTTAGCAATGCTTCAGAGATAACTGGAACGTACTTTGCAGACTGTAGTCAACCAAGAGAACTGGAAAGCCTAATAACAAACAGGAACCATACTGTTGTATCAGAACGAAAGCAATATTGTTTCCAACCATATTGTTGTACCTAGAGATGTAAAATTTCCGGAAATTTTGAAGCTATGGGGCAAAATGGTTATTTCCCCCCAGGGATTTTTGGAGAAAAATGGAATTCTTTGTAAAAATTGGGGGAGGGGGGAATGCAATACTAGCAATGTTTACAGATTGAGAGTCACTTTGTTACTTTAGGAACATAAAATGTAATTATGTACAAGTTGGTTTGGCATAACATTAACACATTTGGTATATTAAAAGTATAGTGTATTAAAACAATTATCGCAAATTGAATTTACTTTTTTACTTTTTTAATTTTTTTGTAACAAAAGAAGCTACAAGCTCCTGAACTGTAAGGAACACCTGAACGGTAAGGAACCTCTTTGGTTTTGCAGGTTTATGAGCAGGCAAAAAACAATTAAAAAACAACAACCAGAAGAACATCAACATTAGTAACAAAGAAAATTATTTATGTCTCCGTTAGTCCTCCACAGTGTCAAGCAGACATAAAGCACCCATTCCCATAAAAAGAACTGAGAAAAAAAGGGGGGGGGAACCAAGATTCATTGAATATGCATGAAATTTAATCAGACTCATTTTCTGAGCTATAACCATCACTATCAGTCTCTGCTTCAATGGCAGTGCTGCCCCCTAGAGGCAGAAGTGTATCTTGCTCTTGCATTTGAGAGTTGTAGTTGCTTGTCCTCAGTGCACAGAAATTGTAATAATCTGATATTGTATGTAGTTTTAGAAATCATTTGGAGATATACATTTATGAACACCTTGTCTTAAACATTTTATTCATCATGCTAAAATAAAACATTCCATAATCCATTCTTTCTTCATTTTTTTTCAATTTTTCGGGGGGGGGGGGGAAGGCTTTGGGGAAAAAACAAGGGGAAATGGGGTTTTCCACAAAAAAATTTCCATTGTTTTTTTTTTTGGGGGGGGGGGCTTCACATCTCTAGTTGTATGACAAGGAAAGAAATCATGGACTTTATCCCACAAGGACATTGAGGTCTAACCAAATTCTACAAGTGCACGAAGCAAACAGTACAGTGGCCTGATATGATGTAAAGGACAAAATCTTTTTCAATGACTCCTGCAGAAGAAATAGATTAGCATAATGGAGCAAACCTTTGTTCACTACACCCTTACCCAACAGACCCTGGAAAAGACCTGTGCAAATTGGGAGGTCGAAACTATCTGGTTGTGGTAGGCTATTATCCAATGTATACTAAAATACTCCCCTTGCCTGACATTACTTGTTACAATGTTACTGCACAACTGAAAAACACCTTTGTTTACTTTGGCATACCAAAGAAACCCATGGCCAAAAATATAACCCAATGTATGGCAACAGAATTCCAGTCATCTTCCAGACACCTTGCAACTTTAATCATATTACTATTAGCCCCTACTACGCTCAGTGAGGCACAGAGAGCAGTACAAACTGCAAAGAAAATGTTGAGGCAAAATGACCTATTGCTCTTTTAAGCTACAAGTCAACACCACTGATAACTATAACTCAGCAGAATTGCTGACAGGAAGACAAATCACAACACCCATTCCCCAACCGTAGAGAAAAAACTCATTCCAAAGTGACCTAACCTGGAAAAGGGTTGCCAGTTCAGATTACCAAAATGAGAGAGATGATGAGCATTTCCATAACCAGGAAAATTCAGTATGAGAACTACTATGAACGCTGCCAGAGCCATCTTTTATAAGAATAGTGATGTTACTACTCAGATACCATCATTTACTCCAATCAAATAATTTGGAAGCCTTCAAGGTTTAGAGATTAATTCCTGAACTAGTAGATGTTTCAATCATAGGAGCTACAAAGGGAAGGCAGATGACTGCACACATTTTCAGAAAAAAGGAAATTATATAATAAGAATCACTGGCTGAAATTGCAGAGCATTGCTTCAAGCAAGAGGTAGCCGTGTATTAAAGGTGTTTTTTTTAAAGGGCTTGTGTTACAGCAGATAAGTGTATACCTCTCATCATACTAAAAAACTTTTTTTCAAGCAACCTTTAAGAACAGTTCCAAAAGTTTACTGGAACATGTGTGTAGACAGCATGTTATTATCACCAGTAATGTCGCACTGTGAGTGTGATGTTGCAGTAATTACCCAATAATTACTTGTGACAGTCATGCAATAATACATACTTCTACTCCATAGATCTGGTTGTGCTCCTCAGGAGGTCACTTTGGCTTTTTCAAGGAATGGCTTTTTCAAGGAAAGCCAATTCCCAACTTCCAAACTTTCCAAATTAACACAACATCAATTATCTCACTCTTTTAATTTCCTTAGAAATTTATCTACAGTTTTTGATTTCCAGGAATAGACCTGGCTGCAGTTCATGTAATGATGGTGTTTTTTCAGAAAAATACAGTAGAAATCACTGCAAATATCTATCAGAAGGTTCTAATTAAATCTAGCAGAAAAGTGAATGGAAGCGCAACTCAATGTATGCACGCACAAATGCAGACGCATGCGTGCACGCGCACACACACACTTACATACACTGCAACTGAACAGCTGCAGGCCTAATTATGAGAAGTCATGTGGCGAGATAAATGATGCCGTTCCCGAAAATATTCCTGGCAGACAGGACAAGCTAGTTTCTCTTCTCGCCTCCTTTTGCCTTGGAACTCTGGTGAAACACCCTCCTTTTTGTGATGGGAGCGCATGTGAAACACAAGGTCAGATGTCATACGAAAGGAGAGGTTACATTTTGCACACCAGTTCTGGGCTGCCACACCAAAGGAGGCAAAAGTGGGAGGCAGCAGAGTCAAGGAAGCAGAGGAAGGACTTGAGGTGGCCGTGGGCGCGGCCTGCATATGCTCTGCCATCGGCCTGAGCCATATTCCTGAAGTATCTGAGAAGGGATTGCTCTGAACAAGGCTGGTCTGAAGCAATGGAGAGCCATTCAAATCACTCGCAAGGCGCTTAGAAGTCAGCATGCTGCCAGTGGCACTGATACATCCTGACAGCTTGCCTGGGTCTTTCACTGAGTCACTCAGATGATAAGAGGCCGTCGCGGTTCTTCTGTCCACCAGGCCTTTGGCTGGTTTGCTGAAAGCACTCTTTGGCTCCCCAGTGGCTCTGGTCGGCCGCACAAAGGAGAATGCGCTGCCTGATGAACCCTGAACTGTGCCTTTGCCAAAGTGAGCCCCTCCATTTCCTTGTTCCATCTCTTTGGCTTTCTCCATTTTCAGCTTCTCCTTCATCTGTCTTACTTCAGTGAACGCACTTTCCTTCTGCCCCAGAGCACCCTTCTTAACCATTTGTTTCCCTGTACTGAACTTCCAGAAAGGTCCCCTTAACATATGCTGTGCAGGTCCTTCATCTCTAGTTCCACTGTACTCTTCTTCATGGAGGCAATTTGTTTTCTCCAGCAACACATGCTTCCTGCCCTGGTCGTTCTCCATTTCATCATAGTTCATTCTCCTCTCCCCCTGGGAATCATCTTCACAAGTGGCCATTTTGAGCTCCAGGTCCCTAGCTAGACTGTGAAAGTTTGTGGATTGTTCCACTAACCTGCTTTTCACCATCTTTAGGGCAGAAACGTTTCTCCAGAGCTGGGCACTATTCTCCGGCAAGCAGAGGAAGCGGGCATGAGAAAGATAGGAGTGTTCACATTTGAAAACTTGCTTGCAGTTTGGGCAATCCAGCTCTAAGAAGGAAAACTGATAGTTAGCAGCAGTTGAACAACATTTTAGGACAGGCAAAAAAGTCACAACAACGTAAGAAGAGCCCTGCTTGTTAGATGAAAGATCCATCTAGTCAAGTATCCTGTTTCACAAAGTGGCCAGCCAGATGCCTCCAAGAAGCATTTCCACAAGCAGGGCATGAAGGTAATAGTGTTGCAAGGGCAACTAGTTGTTAGTGACATGCTGCCTTTTTCACAGGGTGCAGCTACTGTTTAATTGTCATGCCTAATAGCTATGGATAGACCTATCTCCCATGAACCCATCCACAAACTGAAGCTTAATTCAGACAACACAGAAGTGCTTATGGTCAGTAAAAAAGTAGATCAAGGACTAGGGATTCACCCTGTGGTGAAAGAGGGAATGGTTCTCTTTATTGACCTTTCTACAAACAATGCCTATGTTTCTTTCATGACCCCTTGTCATATTTTTTTTCTAAACTTAAGATGTCCAAAAGATCCAACCTTTTCTCCTAAGAAAGGTGCTCCAATCCTTTCATGATTTTGGTTTCTGTTTCTATTTTCCAGCTCTATGACACCTTTTTTGAGATAGTGTGACCAGAATTCCAAATAGGGATGTAACACAGTATTTCAAATGTGGCAGCATCACAGTTAGAGACATTATGCTACTGGTCCTCTTATTTCTTTCCTAATAATTCTAGATTTACTTGCTGAGTTGACATTTTTATTTACAATCCAAGATATCATTCCTGATCCCATCAATGTATAGCTGACGTTAGGAATTTTACCAAATGGCAGCACTTTCTATTTGATTATACTGAAGCTTATTTACTTTTCAGTTGCCCATTCCTTCTAGTTTGGAGAGATTCTTTGAGGGAGTGGGCTCTTTACATTATGTGTGATATTTTGATATCTTCTGGAAACTCAACTACTTCACTGCTCACCTGACACCAAATTATGTCTAAATGAGTTAAATAATACTGCTCCAAATACCTATTTTGGGTGGGTGGGGAGAAATCCCTGCTTACTTTCCTCCATTGTGAAAACTATCCATTTATTTCTACTTTCTGTTTAGTTACCAATACATAAGAGGACCGGTCCTCTTAACCCATGACTGCTAAGTTTACTTGGGAGCCTTTGATAAGGAATTTTGTCCAAGGGTTTTGGAAGTCTAAGGTTGCAATCCTATGCATCAGCCTTCCTCAACCCAGTGCCTTCCATATGTGATAGACAGCAACTCCCGAACCCCCAGCCACCTTGGACATTTGCTTGTTGTTTGGAGACATTTTTCTCCCTCTCTCATAATTCTAGAACCTGGGGTCATCCCATGAAGCTCAGAGGTTCAGGACAGATAAAAGGAAGTTTGATGCATAGTAAAACTATGGAATTGGATGGCTTTAAAATGGGGTTGGATAAATTCCTGGAGGAGAAGGCCATCAATGGCTACTAGTCCTAATGGCTATGTGCTACTTCCAGTATCAGAGGCAGTAAGCCTATATACACCAGCTGCTGGTTAATATGGGCAGGGGGATGCTGTTGCACCCGTGTTCTGCTTGTGGGTACCTGGTTGGCAGCTAGTTGGCCACTGTGTGAACAGAGTGCTGGACTAGATGGACCCTTGGTCTGATCCAGCATTAGGGCTCTTCTGATGTCCTTATGAGAGGATGGATATTGCAGTACAGCATATCTGGAGGGCCTCAGGTTAGGAAATACTGTTGGTAACAGAATGAACTCAACTTCTGACTAGAAATGTGTAGGATTATACTGTAAGTAGTATATAATGTCTACTTCATCACCCCTATCCACAAGCTTTTAACAGTCTCAAGTAACTCCAAATGTTTGGGAAGGAAGCACTTCCCTTTGCAGAAGGCATGTTTATTCTTCCTCAGCAAGTCTTATTCTTCTCTCCTGGTATCCCCCACCCCAGGATCCTTTTTGAAAAATCAGCATTATGTTGGCTACTTTCCAATTCTTTATTAAAGAAGCCGATTTTAGTTACAAGTTGCAGGTTCTTGTTAGGAGATTAGCAATTTCACACTTCAGTTCATAAAGAACTCTCAGGTGTATGCCACCAGACAAGATTACTTTAATTTGTAATTTGTCAATTAGCCCTAGAACTTCATGTCTTGTCAGTTCTTCAAATGTCCTCCCTGAAAAATTGGTTTTAGTATAAGAATCCGTGTAACATTTTCCATAGTGTAGTCCATGGCAAAGTCACTGTTTCTCAGCCATGGAAATAATAGGAACCTATCCAACAGGAACGTGGCATGACGAAAATGATATATTCTTGTAAAACGCTATGAACAAATTATTAATAATAATGCACTCATCCACAGCTTACTGGTAGAATACATGATGTGTCATCAATTTCGTCCCACACACAGGATGTCCAGCCAAAGTGCTTAGGGGAGACCACAGAGTGACCTCCTGGGGAGCTGGATTTTCAGATTATGGCCTCCTCTAAATCTGAAACTCTGGAATACAAAGCCTATTCACAGGACTCAGTATGCCAGCTCCTTTTTCTATGCCATGCCTGACTGTTTCTTTTGGTGCATCTGATCTAGTCCATGAAAGCTTACATCATAATAAGGTGCCCCTACAATTTTCTTAATATGACTTTTAAGCAATTGTGTATCTTTAGGCTTCATAGAAGTTGGAAAATGGGGCACTGGGACAGATTTACAAACATACAAGACATTCAGAGTTCAGGGGCTACATTAAAGTCATAGCTTAAGAAACAGTGAAGACATTTACCCATTACCTAATTTCAGCTCATGTGAAAAGAGGGACTCAGGTTTCTAGCAACGAACAAGGTGAGAATTGGCCATAGCTACTCCTGTTCTACTAATTTCTATAGAAAACTGGATCTTTATTTGCTTTCCTTTGCAAGTTTAACTTCCAATATGGCAAATGCTAGGGACAGAAGGCATGTCCTACTGAGTCTTGTCTTTCTGTTTAGGAAGAGAAGGGTTGCACTCTCAGACAAAAGGTTAGTACATGCAAACCCTCCAAGGGATTCAGTGGTAAGCCCAGACTGTCTATAAGGAGATGGTAACTGCTCAGTGCTAAAACCTGAGTAAGCAATCCCCACAATTCCAAAATATTGGCCAGTTCTCAGAAATACCTGAGCAAGACAGCAGACAAATGAACGGAACTACTGCCCTTCCACACTCACCACTCTGGTGCCTCCTGCTGGCTTTACACTCACTGAAACCCAGAAGCCTGGAGAGCTCCTCATCATACCAAACCAGAAGTTCCTCATTTCTGTGTATTTTCCTTGTAGGACGATAGTATAACTGGCTGTTCCTTAAGAAGGCTTCTAGGTTCTGCTCTTTCTTGTTGGCAGCTGCTTGAACCAACCTCATCCAGGGAAATCCACCAGGGTTCTGTGCTGTAGTAGCATCTACCTATTAGACAAAAAGCAAAGAAATGTTAGAAGATTTTGCTCATGTTTTATTAGCAAACCCTGCTCTGTGTAAGCTCTAGCATATTGAGGGAGATGCCCATAATGGTGATAAACATTACTTCTTCACAAGCATCAAATCCAACACAAAAGATGGAAGAAGCAAGAACAGGCTGATGTCCACCCCTACCTCTTTTATTCTCATTCTTCAAAACCTTCTACCAATATTTAGAGAGGACAGGTTACCAGAGGGCCTACTTCTAAAAAAAACAATCCAGACTCAATATAGATTACCCAATGAGCTACTACCCTGTCTTCTACCTTCCTTTTGAGGATGAGTGAGTGGTCATCTACATACAGATGCCATCAACCTACTAGAACTTAGTTTTAGCCTAGGAAAGACATTGAGAATGCATTTCTGGAGTTGGTCGAGATGAATAGGGGGAATGCACCCTAACTTTTTGTGGCCTTTATTATGGTTTACTACAGGGGTCAGCAACCTGGTGCCTCCCAGATATTTTGACGTACAATTCCAATCAGCTCAGCCAGCTTGGCCAATGGACAGGGATTATGGAAATTGCAGTCCAGAACATTGCAGGTTGCCTACCCCTGGTTTACTACTTTGCTGTGATTTATGGACTACTCCGTTGTGGCACCCGGCTGTGGAAAGTCTTCCCCAGAGAAGCTTGCCTGGCACCTACACTGCAGTCTTTCCAGTGCCAGGTGAAGACCATCTTAATTTCCAAGGCTTTTAGTTTCTGTTGTTTTGAAGTCTATTACTTCACTTTTAAATCTTAACATTGCTGCTGGTTTTTACTTTAGGCCTTAGCTAGACCTAAGGTTTATCCCGGGGTCGTTCCAGGGTCGTCCTTGCCCCGTCCCAGGATACCCTGTGTGTCATTTACATGAACAGGGATGATCCCAGGATAAACCTAAGGTCTAGCTAAGGCCTTAGTTTTATACTGTTGTTTTCAGCTTTTTAAAGTTTTATACTGTGTTTTATTGTACTGTATTTTACAGTTTTAATTGTTGTGAACTGTCCAAACAGCTTCAGCTATTGGGTGGTAGAGAAATGGGATAACTAAATCTCTTTCCTGGCTGGGAGGTCCCCAGTAGCTGTGATGAGAAAATACGTATTACTCCCTCATGACTTTCCCTCTGCTTCCCAATAGAGATCCATCCTGTTCCCCACCCATGTACAAGAAGCAGCTGGGAAGGACAATTAGAAGGTATGGTGCCAGGTGCAACAACTATGCCGGATGACAAAACAATGGACTTTTTTTTAAAAAAATGATATAATTATTTCTGATTTGCCTTTTGGCTAGAAAGGCAACTTATAATGTCTAAATTTGAAGTATCATAAAACATATTGTTTAAAGATTAGAATGGCAGAAATACAATTACTCAAAAGCCATCCAGAACAAAGAATTTTTAACAGTCCACTTAAAATTAAGCAAAGGCCCAAGAAGACACTGACCTTGTACCCCCTAGCTTTTCTAGGTGATGGGACAAAAAGTGCCTCTTAAACAGATCTTAAACTATGTGCAGGGTCATATGACCCCAAACCATTTAGGGCTTTTATAAGTAAGAACCAGTAGCTTGAACTGCACCAGTAAACAAATTGGAAACCAGTGCAGTTGATGCAAGATGTAATATGGTGTAATATGGTAATATTACAGTGTAATATGTAACCAGTGTAATATGGTGCCAGAAAGCTATGTAGTTGCAGTTTCTGAACACTTTGGAAGTGAAGCACATTGCAGTAGTCTAAACAGGAGGTGATTAAGGTTTACAGCAACATGGCCAGATCTGCCTTCTCCAGGAAGGTGTACAAGTGGCACACCAATAGTTGGGCAAAGGTGCTCCTGGCCACATCATTCAAGAGTAACGCCAGGTCGAGAAGCACCCCCAAATCTGAACGTTTGGAGGAAGATCAACCCCATCCGGAACAGCCAGTATCCCTAATCCCCGAATGGTTTATCTACTGACCAACAGTGCCTTTATCTATCCAAGATACTCTTTGAATAATCTCCTACCTTAATTACATAATGAACATTTCTTCTCTCTGAGCACTTGAGTGCAATAAAAGCTACAGTATCCAACTGTGTGTCCTGGAGCAGACATGGACCCAAAATGGCTTCCTTTGGGATTTCTTGAGTGGTATGAACAGTTGCTAATACATCTGAGAAATGGTGATAAAGAAGTTTGCTGTCACTCCTGAATTCTTTAGGCAAAAGTGCAAGTTCCATTTCAAAACTGTAATGAGCAAAGAATTAAAATGACCACAGCGAATAGGCAGAAATGTATACAATGTTGTCACCCTCAAGATTTTATTACAAGTTTCACTATATGTTCTTCACAGAGTTAAATTACACATCACAAGAAGTCTGTGATCAGGATCTCCCACTGGTATTTTCCCCCATTTTGGCTTTACTTCTAAGCATCTACATGGGACTGCTAATTTGATTAGGAAGTGGCACTGGGAGAAGAAAATTATTAACCCTTTCCTCCCATGTCATTTTCCTGATTGGCACAGAGGAGGGAGAGTCAAGAACTGTATCAGAACTAGTTTTTTGCCTTCATGGAACTAACAGGGGTGGGGTGTTAGACTGGGGAAAGAACGAGCAAGGAAAGGGTTAAAATACCCTCTTCTGGAATGCGACTTCCTCAATCTTCAAAGTTGTTTTGAAATAAATTAACCCAAAATAGGATATCTTGATCATGGATCTCTTTAAATGAGTTATTTCATATGATTCTCCAGATTTGACTAGATGAGCTTAATTCCTAAGAAGAAGAGGGGAGCTCAGGTTTGCCAGAAAGCTAGGCCCTCAGGTCTGGAAGACCTGCTTCTTAATCCTAATATATTTATTAGGATATGACAAATGCTTCTTCATCATGGCTGCCATTTAGAAAACACTCAGCACTTTGGCTGGGTTCAGACATCACTTTAAACTATGACCTTAGCTAGACCTAAGGTTTATCCTGAGATCATCCCGGGGTCATCCCTGTTCATGAAAATGACACACAGGGGATCCAGGGAGCAGGCAGGGATGACCCCGGGACGACCCCGGAATAAACCTTAGGTCTAGCTAAGGCCTAAGATGAAAATAAGCTACTGTTATCCCCTAACACAAATAAATCACAAATAAATCACTGTGCATAGAGCTTATTAAGCCCCTGTGCGTGATCTGAGCCATCTTCCCGCCTCCTGCCCTGCCACAGTCCCCCCGCCCCAGCAGAGGTGCTGCTTCACCCGTTGACAACATCACAGCAGCCTGTTTTAACCTTCCACAATATCCCAACGAGAGGGGAGAAGAGAAGATGGAGGGGAGACATGATAGCACTCTTCAAATACTTAAAAGGTTGTCACACAGAGGAGGGCCAGGATCTCTTCTCGATCCTCCCAGAGTGCAGGACACGGAATAACGGGCTCAAGTTAAAGGAAGCCAGATTCCGGCTGGACCTCAGGAAAAACTTCCTGACTGTTAGAGCAGTACGACAATGGAATCAGTGACCTAGGGAGGCTGTGGCCTCTCCCACACTAGAGGCCTTCAAGAGGCAGCTGGACAACCATCTGTCAGGGATGCTTTAGGGTGGATTCCTGCATTG
The DNA here is from genome assembly GCF_023053635.1 of Elgaria multicarinata webbii. Lineage (NCBI taxonomy): Eukaryota > Metazoa > Chordata > Lepidosauria > Squamata > Anguidae > Elgaria > Elgaria multicarinata. The sequence goes on from NC_086175.1 coordinate 2,185,938, forward strand.
AGCAGGGGGTTGGACTCGATGGCCTTGTAGGCCCCTTCCAACTCTACTATTCTATGATTCTATGAATTCAGTGCTTCCAGCATCATCCTGACAAAGGAGTGAAAACACCAGATGCAACTTCATGCACGGCCTCCTCTACCACAGATGCATACTAGGCCCATTGAAGACCATGCGCACTCACAAAGCTAAACAAACGAAAGGACCTTTTCAGCAAAAAAGGGGATGGTGGTGGTGGCTATGACTCCATGGGAGTGTCAGGAGCGGAACAAAACTTCATAGTTGCTGCAGGAGCTGAAGGGGGAGTGGCCTGATTGTCAGTTGGACTCAGCAATCAGTGCCTAATTGCTGTTGATTGTTGTTGGCATTTCAGTGACCTCATTCTGGTTCCTGACTTGGAGCTAAGCAGAAGCAGGGAAGAGCAGCTGGCCCAGCTCAAGTAGGAGCTATAAAAGTAAGCCAGATTCCCAGGGAGCGAGCGAACAGGAGTTCGGCAGGGGAGGCCAAAGGGGAGGCCTCTAAAATAAATAAATAATAATAATAATAATAATAAAATAAAAATAAAAAAGAGGTGGGGGAAAAAAAGAAAAACATAAAGAGAAAAAAACCCCACAAACCACCACCAAACAAAAACAAAAAAAGCCCCAAAAGATCTTACTTTCCCTTAAGACATCCTCATATAGTTGTGTACCTTCAGAGAGGACACAACAAAGCAAAGGCAATTCTACTGTAATCAAAATGGAAAAAAACCAAAGCAGAAATCGACAATATGGATGGAAAGGAGTCCCTAGAGGTGGTGACCTGCAAAGGGTGTGCAATGTTCGTGTTTCTGCCTGAGCTCAACATGGCGTACACCTGCAACAAGTGCAAGCTGGTGGCACTTTTGGAAGAAAAAGTGAGAGGACTTGAGCGGCGAGTGTCCACCCTCCAAAGAATAAGAGAAGACGAGGAGTTCTTAGACCGAACGGTGGAACTGCAACAGCAACAAGAAGCACATGAGATTGAAGAACAACAGCCAGCTGAAGCAGAAGTGGAGTATGCTGAGGGGAGGAAAGCCAATGAAGAGGAAACTCCCTGGGAAAGAGTGACAGTTAGGAGAGGAGGAATTAGAGGGCGTTGTGCACCGGTGGAGCCATTGGAGTTAAGCAACCGCTTTCAGCTTCTGGAGAATAAGACTGAAGGACAGTTTGCAGAAGAGGAAGTACAGGAGACACCATGCAACAGTGACCAAGAGGCAGAAGGTAGGTCAACCAAGAAGAAGAGAAGAGTAGTCGTTGTGGGAGACTCCCTGCTGCGTGGGATTGAAACCCAAGTATGTCGTGAAGACCCATGGACTCGCCAGGTGTGCTGTCTCCCTGGAGCACAGATTAGAGATGTGACTGAAGGGTTACCGAAGCTCATAAAGCCCACGGACACATACCCCTTTCTTCTCATCCATGTGGGAACAAATGATGTCGCCAAGCAGAGCTACGAAGAAATCATTTCAGACTATGAAGCTCTGGGAAGGAAACTGAAGAACTTTGGGGCCCAGGTAGTTTTCTCATCCATCCACCCGGTTCTTGGAAGAGGATTAGAAAGGGAAAGAAAAATACTCTGGATGAACGACTGGCTTCGAAGGTGGTGCCGTCGTGAGAGTTTTGGATTCTGGGACCACGGGCTACGCTACTTGGAACATGGACTGCTGGCAAGGGATGGGCTGCACCTCACAAGGGCTGGAAAGAATGAGTTCGGCCACAGCATGAAGAACTTCATCAGGAGGGCTTTAAACTGAATCTTACGGGGGTGGGAGACGTAAATTTTGAGGCAACAATGGATGAAGGCCAATGCACCACAGTACAGAGAACAGCTCCAACAGTGTCCCAAAATAGTGTCTGCAACAAGGTAGGAACAAAGCCAGACTATAAAACACATGGTCTTCGATGTCTATATACTAATGCCCAGAACATGGGAAACAAACAGAATGAACTTGAACTCTTATTACATGAAGGCAAATACGACTTGATAGGTATAACTGAAACTTGGTGGGATGACTCCCATGACTGGAATATAGCAATTGAAGGATATAACTTGTTCAAAAAGAACAGAAGAAATAGAAAGGGAGGTGGAGTTGTACTATATGTTAAAAATACCTATCCCTGCACAGAAATACAGGCGGATGAGATTGGGAGCCCCGTCGAGAGCGTCTGGATTAAAATAAATGGGGCTAGGAATAAAAAGAATATGATAATCGGAGTCTACTACCGACCACCCAATCAAGGAGAAGACGAGGACGAAACTTTTGAGAAACAAATGGCCAGTGTTTCAAAGAAGTGTGATGTAGTAGTGATGGGGGACTTCAATTACCCTGATATCTGTTGGGAGACCATTACTGCCAAAAGCGGCCCTTCCAAGAAATTCCTGACATGTATGGGTGATAACTTTCTCCAACAGAAAGTGGTGGAAGGAACTAGAGGATCGGCAATCCTTGACTTGATATTGACCAATAGGGATGACTTAGTGGATAAAGTGGCAGTTACGGGAACTCTGGGGGAAAGTGACCATGTCATACTTGAATTCATGATTATGAAGGAGACAAAAGTTGAGCGTAGCCATACACGTACTCTGGATTTTAGGAAAGCTGATTTTAATAAACTCAGAACTATAATAAGTAAGGTCCCGTGGCAAAGGAGCCTAAAGAGAAAAGGAGTGCAGGATGGGTGGGAGTATTTAAAAAATGAAATTTTAAAGGCACAGTTACAAACAATTCCAACAAGGAGAAAAGAGAGAAGACAACAGAGGAAACCAATGTGGCTCCACAAAAAGCTTATTGATGACCTGAAAACAAAAAGGGATACATATAGGAAGTGGAAGGAAGGCCAGGCTACAAAAGAAGAGTACAGACAAGTGGCGCAGAAGTGCCGAAATGGCATCAGGAAGGCTAAAGCTGTGAATGAGCTGAGATTAGCGAGGGATGCTAAAAGCAATAAAAAGGCTTTCTTCAGATACGTGAGTAGTAAAAGACAGAGGAAAGAAAGGGTGGTTCAACTGCTTAATTAGGATGGCAAATTGATAACAGATGACAAAGAAAAGGCTGAAGTGCTCAATTCCTACTTTGCCTCTGTCTTCTCCCAAAAGCGGGTCTATGACCCCCCTGGAAAAAGTGAAGCAGAAGTTGAGGGGGCAGGATTACAGTTTGAGATTGATAAACAAATGGTCAAAGAACACCTAATTTCCTTGAATGAGTTCAAATCTCCAGGACCCGATGAACTGCATCCAAGAGTAATGAAGGAGCTAGCGGAAGAACTCTCAGAACCTTTGTCTATTATCTTTGTAAAATCATGGAAGACGGGTGAGGTGCCGGACGACTGGAGGAGGGCTAACGTTGTCCCTATCTTCAAAAAGGGCAAAAAGGAGGAACCTGGGAACGACAGACCAGTCAGTCTGACATCCATCCCTGGGAAAATTCTGGAGCAGATTATAAAGAAGTCAATCTGTAAACACCTTGAAATCAATGCAGTGATTACTAGAAGCCAACATGGATTTGTCAGGAACAAATCCTGTCAGACTAATTTGATCTCATTTTTTGATAGGATAACCTCCCTTGTGGACTGTGGGAATGCTGTGGATGTCATATATCTTGACTTCAGCAAAGCTTTTGACAAAGTACCACATGACATTCTGATTAACAAACTAGCTAAAAGTGGGCTAGATGGAACAACTATTAGGTGGATTCACAGTTGGCTACAGAATCGGACTCAAAGAGTACTTATCAATGGAACCTTCTCAAACTGGGGAGAGGCAACGAGTGGGGTGCCACAGGGCTCAGTCCTGGCCCAGTGCTCTTCAACATTTTTATTAATGATTTGGACGAGGAGGTGCAGGGAACGCCGATCAAATTTGCAGATGACACAAAATTGGGTGGGATAGCTAATACTCTGGAAGACAGAAACAAACTTCAAAGTGATCTTGATAGGCTGGAGTGCTGGGCGGAAAACAACAGAATGAAATTTAATAGGGATAAATGCCAAGTTCTACATTTAGGGAATAGAAACCAAATGCACAGTTACAAGATGGGGGACGCTTGGCTCAGCAATACTACAAACGAGAAAGATCTTGGAATTGTTGTAGATCACAAGCTGAATATGAGCCAACAGTGTGATAGGGCTGCAAGAAAGGCAAATGCTATTTTGGGCTGCATTAATAGAAGTATAGCTTCCAAATCACGTGAGGTACTGGTTCCTCTCTATTCGACCCTGGTTAGGCCTCATCTAGAGTATTGCGTCCAGTTCTGGGCTCCACAATTCAAGAAGGACGCAGACAAGCTGGAGTGTGTTCAGAAGAGGGCAACCAGGATGATCAGAGGTCTAGAAACAAAGCCCTATGAAGAGACTGAAAGAACTGGGCATGTTTAGCCTGGAGAAGAGAAGATGGAGGGGAGACATGATAGCACTCTTCAAATACTTAAAAGGTTGTCACACAGAGGAGGGCCAGGATCTCTTCTCGATCCTCCCAGAGTGCAGGACACGGAATAACGGGCTCAAGTTAAAGGAAGCCAGATTCCAGCTGGACATCAGGACAAACTTCCTGACTGTTAGAGCAGTGCGACGGTGGAATCAGCTACCTAGGGAGGTTGTGGGCTCTCCGACACTAGAGGCATTCAAAAGGCAGCTGGACAACCATCTGTCAGGGATGCTTTCGGGTGGATTCCTGCATTGAGCAGGGGGTTGGACTCGATGGCCTTGTAGGCCCCTTCCAACTCTGCTATTCTATGATTCTATGATTCTATGATTCATACACAGAATCCCCTGGCAAGGTTGCACATAAGGCAAAATGGCAACCCTGTGCACCTGCCACACCTGACTGAGGCCGTAGCTAGACCTAAGGTTTATTCCTGGATCGTCCAGGGGTCAAACCTGTTCATCTAAGTGCCACACAGGGCGTCCAGCGTTCAGGCAGGGATGAACCCAGGATGATCCTGGGATAAACCTTAGGTCTAGCTATAGCCTGAGATAATGTTTGACACTTGAAGAAGTTGTAGAGAACACTACCGGGGGAAGGATTGGGGTGGTGTCAGGCAGCAAGTGCAATCAGTTGCTAGGCAGATCATGGAAACAGATATGCTGGCTAGAGGAGAGCAACAGCAGTGGTTTTGACTTCTGTAGGTGAACAAAATAACTTACTGTGACCGCCGCATAACATGATAACCCATTAGGGGTTAAATAACACACTCTATAGACCATGGGTTATCAGAATGGGTTATTTTGGCCAAATAAGCTATCATGGCTTTAAAAACTCCCAACAGACAACATGATTACCCATGATAGGTTAAATAAGCCATAGGTTAAATAAGTCTGGGGGCCTTGCTAGACCTACCTGATAATCCGGTGGGGAGTCGGGGCGAGGCCGCGCTGCAGCTAGCGCAGGCCGTCGCCCCTAGCTAGACATAACACGCAACGGGGTAAGGGAAAGCCCCGTCGCATCCTCCATTTTTTTTAATCTTAAAGGGGCCATGTGCGCAGGAGCGCACCAACGGAAAAGTAAGTAGTTTTTTTTAAAAAAATAAAGGGTTCCCCGCTCCCCCTGCCCCTGATTTCCCCCCCAATGTCTGATGCCCCCCCTGCCCACTCGCTCGCCATGCCCACCCCCGCTTGCCATGCCCTGGCCCCGTTCTTCTTCCCCCCCGTCCGCCATACCCGCCCCCGCTGGCCATGCCCGTCCCTGCTCGCCATGCCTGCCCCCGCTGGCCATGCCCGTCCCCATTCGCCATGCCCTGTCCCCATTCTTCTTCCCCCCCCATCTGCCATGTCTGATGCCCCCCCCTGCCCGCTCGCCAGTCCACTCGCCATGCCCACCCAATCACCCACCTGCCATGTCTGATGCCCCCTCCGCGCCCCCCCCGTGATCTCCCCACCCTGGCTCCACTCTTCCCCCCCATCTCTCCTGCCGGGTCCGCTCTTTCCCCCCAGCTCCCATCTCCCCCCCGGTTATTTCCCCCCCCCAGCCCAATGGGCACAGCGCTCCTATGGAGTGCTGTGCCCAGTGCGTGGCTTCTCCCGGCTACTCACGAGTAAGCGAGCAGCCGGAAAAAGCCACAGAAGTAGCTAAACCTTCCGCAGGAAAAGCTGGGCCATAAGCGGATCTGGTTATCCCGGGTCAAGGGAGGACTTAGCCCGGCCTGACCCCGGGATCCCCTGTGCGTCGTCTGCATGCACAGCAGGGAGCCCGGGCCTCACACCGGGCTAAGTCCTCGTCTAGCAACGGCCTGGGTTTAGATGTAAGCAATAACCCATGATGCATAAAATAAGCCATCATGTCATTTAACTCATGGTGGGTTATCACTGACGTCCGAACCCAATCTCTTTCTCCTTCTCATCATTCAGGTGAAGCAGTGGATGATATGGTGTATAATATCACATCAATTACAGTTTGATCCATTTTCTCATGCAAAATTGACTATATGGGGAAACCTAGATTTAAAAATTGGAAAGAAACCATTTCTGTGGAGGACATGGACGGATAAGATTATTTTTACTTTGGATCAATTAATAGGCTCAGATGAAGAGTTTTCGTCCTTTTCAGACTTGTGTGTTAAATATAATTTACCTGCTATGGCTCAATGGCAATACTTACAACTGCAACACCTTCTGGAATCTAGGTTTGGTCCAGCTGCTTTTACAGCTTCAGAGCCTCCAGCACTGTTAGAAACATAACAGCTGAACTGACACGTCGATCCACGACCCATATGTATATAAGTATTTAATAGCAGCAAGTAAATACGATACCCATAGTTTAAGACTTGATTGGAATAGAGAATTGGAGTGCCCTATCTTGCCTAACCAATGGACGGTTGCCCTAACATCTGTATCTGAAGCTTCTATGGATCTCAGGTTACATCTTATTCAGCAAAAAAAAAGTTTCTGGTCTATTGGATTCCACAATGCCTTTTCAATAAGGGTTTGTCTAACTTGCACAATTCTTGGAGCAACTAATTCTTGTAATGCAACTAATGCTTTTTTAATTCATACGTTTTGGCAATGCCCCGTAGTTGCCCCTTTTGGGGAGGAGGTAACAATAAGGATGAACTTCGTACTGAAACAATCTATAACATGGAACAATGTCCAAGTCCTCCTAAATGAATTACCGGCTTCTTGGAACTTAACACCTGTTCAGCACAGATGGATCTTCAGAGCCCTTTTGACAGCCAAAAGACACTGGAAGGACAAATTCACACCTCCCATAATGCAATGGATCAAGGACCTAATAACATTATCAAGTTTTGAACAAGTATTATATAGACGCAACTTGAAAGTGGATAATCATATGGATATCTGGACTGCTTTTCTTGCAACCTTTGTATAACTTTCTCCCTTTTGCGGGGGGGGAACAGTATATATGATGGAAAACGATGATAATTTTATATACACAACATATTTTTTTCCGTTTTCATGAAATATTTTCCATTCTGTTTGTTGATATTCACAATTTTAAAAAAGTTGTGCTTCTAAAAATAAGTCGGACTTACCGGAGTCGTATTTTGTGATGGGAAGAAGGTCGGAAGGAGTAAGAGGTGCATGGAAGGTGGACGGTGTCATCAAAAGGACGCATACAAAAACGTGAGTGAGCCGTAACACTGCAACAGTAAGGGGAGTGAAATCATTTTGGAATTAATGAAAAATTAAACTATACAGTGTGTCTCTGGTTCAGTCTTCATTTGTTCCTAATGAAAACAGATAAAGTTTTGAGAAAGGTGGTGGCAGGCAGCAGCTCAGTTCAGCAGGCGCTTCTGGGGGCTGCCATTTCCCTCCACAGTTGAGTCATTCCAGGGCTTTCCAAGCCAAATACCAACACACACACCCAAAAAAATAACAGCTGCCAATTTTTAATGGCAGCCACTATTTCCCTTCCCACCCCTGAATTATGCAACATTCTGGGCATCCTGCAGGGGGAAATCGTGGTTGCCAGCATGAGGGGCCACCAAAGGCATCAGCAAAAAAATGTTTTTAAAGTAAACCATTGCAAGTAAAGAAACAAATTTAGTTAAAACAAATGAGTACCAAAATGGGCCTTTCAGTAACCAAAATCAATGGAATAATGGAATGGGGTGTGTGTGGGGGGGGGGGGGGGGAACAGTCTTGCATATCCCTAGGTATGAAAATAAGTCTTATGAAGTTGCTTGGTTGTTAAAATCTTCCATGGGAGCCTTTCTCTGTTCAGAGCCTTCTCTCCTGTGGATCTCCCATCCCATGTCCAATTGACTGGCACCTAGTCTGATGTTTTTTAGGTGTTAAGTAAAAACAACAACCTGTGTTTACCTAGGCATTCAGTGGTGTTTAAAGCTACTGATAAAATGAATTTTGTTATTACTCTGACCTATGTTGTATTGTTGTTTAGGATAGATTTTCAAAGGTAAAAATGAGTTTTATATACTATATGTTGTATACTATATGTTGTTTTGACAACCATGCTTGTCAAAACCATGCCTGCTTTAAATATTGTAAATAAATAATTATCTAGAAGACATACGTCTTGGAAAGGGACCTGTCTTTTTTCTTAAGGTACTCTGTAATGGACCATGTAAACTGAATCCAGTATACTAATAAATGCATTCTATTATCATTATGCAGTTCCCTCTAATAGCACACTAGGGTAGGGGGTGCTAACAGGACTGGAGCCAAAATCAGGAAGCAGAAGAAAGGCTAAATGCCCCCACCTTCAAGGGTTCTGCCTTCAATTTTTCCTCTTGAATTTTTGTTACTCTGCACACTTGAAGTTGGGTGTTTTTTCTGTTGCAATTCTGAAAAGGTGTTAGACAAAAAAGCTGTTAGTGATTCATAAGGATAACAAATGTCACAAATAAATCTAGTAAACATATGGAAAAGTCATATGTATATAAACTAAGAATTTTAGCAAAGTATCCTGTCATATGCATGGAATGCAGCTAACAGAATGGGGTCTTGTTCTCATTTTGATAAATTTGGATGCACAAGAAGTTAAGCCTCTTTTTCATTTTTCCGTAAGATGATAGCCCTACCTAGCCAATCTTAATTTCATAAACATAGCATAAATGCAATGTGTTGCCGTACAGAACTGTAAGACCCAAGATTATTTTTTCTTTAACTGGGTAAAGACAGACAGTTTATCAAAACCCCTGCAGCAGATATATTTTCATCTGCACAACACTAGTGGCACATTTTTATAGAACATTTTATTTTTTAAAAAAAGAATAACAAGGCTGCTTTACTGGTCAATAGTCTCACGAAGAATAATCTGCCCATTTAAGTACTAAAGTGATATAAACTTGTAATAAAAATTATTTTGGTGTTCTCACCCTCCACTGGATAAGATATTTCTTATAAGGAATATAGATTGAATTATGTTATTTACTCCCCCTAAAGGAATAAAGATTACTCTCAAAATTTCTTTACTCTAAAATACAAACAGATTTTAAACAAACACGTGAAAAGGTAGGGTTCCTTTTATATCAGTAATTTAATCATTATTAATTTGCATTTATAGTTGTTTAAAAATAATTTATAGCACAGTATCACAATCAGAATCATGTCCTATTGAGTAATGGAGCTTACTCCCAGATAAATGAGTTTATTTATTTATTTATTTAAAACATTTGAATACCACCCTATATCATTAGGATCTCAGGGCGATATACAGATAAAAGCATACAGTAGAAAACAATAAATACACACCGCTAAAAACAAATTAAACCATAAGATTGCCGCCTTAAAGTTAACGAACCCAAAATCAAAAGTAATGTTTTATAATACTTTAAATTAATTCTTGCAGTATCAAATGACTATTCAACAAATTATGAATCATTCCTGATAGGAGAACAGTGTAAACCTATGCATGGTTGCTCAGAAGTAAGTCTCACTGTGTTTGATGTAGCTTATTTCCAGGAAAATGTCAAATTAAAAGCCTAACAGTGCAATCCTATGCATATCAGAATTAGGCCCCAGTGAATTCAATGGGACTTACTCCCAGGTAAGTATAGGATTGCATTTTATATGAAACTTAATTGTTAAGGTTTGAAAATGGACAACTATTTAGCTTCCAAGGAAAAAATATATAAAAAACCAAATGATGGTAACATCCGAAGATAATATTGCATTTCACATGATCTGTGATCAGCAAGTTCTTGTAATCCAAGTTCCACACACCCCTACAGCAATACTTGAGATCTACTTCAAACCCAAAATCCCAGTCTTGATTCCAGTCTGTGATTCAAACGCGTGTTCTCCAACGTAGTATTCGGACAATTGATTGCAAAAACTCCTCCAAACCACGGTGGTCAACGGCTGCATTTCGCCCCTCACTTCAAGAGCTGGAGCGGTGGCGGCAAAGCCCGGGTTCCGCGGCGGTTTCACGCGAGGCGACGCGCGCGCCCAGCCCCGCAGGGACCTGCTTCCGACGGGGCTGCGGCGTCTCTCGGCCGGCGGTCGCGTCCCTTCAGGAGCGCCGTGGGAAGAGCCGCTGCCCTCCAGCCGAGCCCTTTCCCCTGGCAAGGAGGCCCGGGCCCCGCCCGCCCCTGGACGCGATCCAGTCGGAAGTGAAGCATCTTTAGGGTGGTAAGAAGATGAGGAAACCGCGATGGCCCTAACGGGATTTATGCCCTAGGAAACGCGCACGAGATCGCGCCGCGTTTCTCACCAGCTTCAGTAAACAGCTTCCACTAAAACCGAGGAACTTTGGCTTTGGCTGGACCGAGGCGACCATCTCCTGAGGTCGTCTCTGGGACTCCCCCCGAGTGGCCGCGTAGAGGCTCCGGCTGCGCCCCCTCGGGAGCCCCGTCCAGCGCGCCTCGGCAGCCCCCGCGGACCTGCCACAGGCCCCCTCCTGTCTTGGCCCTGAAGGGTCGAGCGAAGGAAGGCGCCGGCGGCCCCAGCCCAGCGCCGCCTGCCCGCCCCCTCGCCCCCGTACCCGGGCCAGCTGGGCGGCGGACGCCTCTCCGCCAAGCCGCCTACCTGACGCTGCGGCGCGTTCTTTCGAAGGAGCCGCGGCTGCCGCGGCGGTCTGCTGCTGCGGGGCGGCTGCTCGCAGCTCCTGCCGCCACCCAGGCTCCTCTTGCAGCTCAGCTGAGCGGTGCCGCCAGCGCTCCGGGAAGGCGCCGTCCCAACGAGGTGGCGAGGCGCTCTACGCCCGGAGCCCGGAGCCGCACCCCTCCGAAGCCCTCGCCGGGCGTCCCACGTGCGCGGGCGAAAGCGCCGGGCGAGGCGCCTGGGCGAAGAAGGCGGCCGCCGCCGCCGGCTCCTCGGAGCTGCCTTCTTGCTCTTCCCTCAGCGGCTGGAGGCTGGGCAGTGAAGGGGGAAGAGGGCCTGCCAAAGCGCCGCCGCTGCCGCCGCCGCCGCCTCCCCCGGCGCTCCCCATCGATTATTCACTCTGGTGCCCTTCGCTCGCTCGCACGCACGCGCGCGCGCACGCCCGGCAGCCGCCAAGCGCGGTGTGGAGGGTCAGGGTGGGGAGTGTGCGACCAGGAGGGCGGGCTCAGCGCCCGGGCCGTCGGGGTGCCGACGCGGAGGGGCGGACGGGCACCGCCTGTCCCGCCGACGCCATTCTCGGGCGCTGAGACGGCCCTTGCGCTCGCTCCTCTGCGCAACCCGTTTAACAAGCTTGGGCTCAGGCTTCGGATTCTACCCTGGCTGAGCCAAAACGTGTTAAATAGGGGTGGGGGGGGGGAGAGGGATGACTTTCAGTTTAGTTCAGATTAATTTCAAACAAGTAAGAATGGGGGTGGGGAGGAGGGCGAGGGTGTGTGATAAAGAGTTCAGAACTCCTCTCCCTCCAACGCAACACGGAGCAATCGAAGTTTGGGGCTAGCCAAATGTGAAGAGGGGGGCATTTTTACCTCCCCCCTAGGTATGCTATATGGGAGAACTGGGGGTGGGGGGCGGATGCGCGACAATTTCCTAGCTAATTCTCTTTCACATACCCCATTTTGTTTTAAGCTTTTAAAGGGTTGCCGCTGAAGCGGTCCAAATAACAGTCCTGTCCCAACACACACACTTTGAAGTTAAAAGTTTCCAGTTCTTACCAGTTCAAAACAGCAAGTGGGGAAGCCCTGGTGGGAGCATTAAGGTCCCAGGATGCGCGGGGATGTTCTCCAGAAGGCTTCAGGGGCTCTCAGTGGACTAATCCCCATTCCTCCTTTTCTTTTCTTTTTTTTAAACTGACAGAAAATTCTTGTCATTGAGACACAATAAGAATGCTCAGTAGTTAAAGAGCTCGTTTTATCACACTGTTGTCCTGCCTTGTTTGCCTTTTTGCCCTGCAACCCTCACACCTCATCGTCCCTGTCCTGCAGTCATCTCACCTCTTCCCCTCCATTTTCTGTGTTTTTCTAGGGTGGGAAAAGTAAAGTATTTTTTTCTCCAGGGGGGATAAAACCGTCCTTCCGTCCCCGTGTATACTGCCATCCTTGCAGAACGTCCCTTCTTAGGGACATGTGCTTTGAAGAGCGGTCTTGCTGATGAAAGAGAAGGATGGGGGTGGTTCTCCAGCATGCTGAGCCAGTCAAACGGACTTTCGCTGCTCCAACCCCACTCTCATTGCTCTATCATCCACCCATTACAATTTGCCTCTTCCCCCCCCCTTTTTTTTTTTTTTTTTTTTGGCGGTGTTTTTTTTGCAGTGATACCAGGAAGCACGAGCCTGCACAGGTAAAAAAAGTAAACAAGGCAAAATAGCGCAACAACACACGCACATGAAAGTGACCAGCGCTTGACACGCTAATGAAACAGAGGTGGAAATTGTGGATGCATACCAGGAAAGAAAGGGAGGTATGATGGAGCTCCAAGCCAATGCGGTGTGTGTGTGAGTCTTTTTCTGCATAAGAGCCTACTGATAGGCTGGGAAGGGGTGACCAAATTCATTGTATGCAAATGATATGATGATGAGACTGTGTCATGAATTCCTTAAATATTTTGTTCTATTTGATATTTTATGGCTACAAGACATGCATGCTGTTTTTTATGAATTTGAAATTTTGAGAATGTGAGTGGAATTGATTTCCTCACAATCAAATAGGCTTTAAAATGTTGTAATACATAGGAAATTAGCTGTAATACTGTCCTGTCCCTTTTCACAGGCCTTTCCCAAGCAATTTTATGTCTGTTTTTCAAGGAATTCAACTCGTGGTTTAGATTTAAGTTTTATTACCAATATTTCAGCACTGCCACCGATGACCTCACCACAAAGTCTGAACTTAAAAATGCAATTCCAATTTGAAACTCATTTTACAAGATCACAACTATGTTTTGTTCTTGTTTATTTCTAGATATCTACATAATCTAAGAACCATATTCATACTTAACGCAAAGGCACAACTAGAATGTTTTATGTGAGTTCAGGCTCTTTCTACTGAATGTGAATACTTGCTTCAGATGGGTTTATACATTCTGTGGTTAGTTTCTGTGGTAAACTGTAGACATCAAATGTCTAAACTGGAGGAGACCTGTGTGTGTGTGTTTGCTGTTGTCCTCCCTTCCCAAGCAGCTGCAAGCAACCTGTGCTCCCTCAGGTATTTAAAGCCTCCAGGGTGCTGGAGGCGCGAGGCGAAAGTCGAGAGCAAAAGGGCTCCCGGCCTCTGAGGTTCTCAGCCGTGGGCAGGAAGCTGTTCAACATGACCACCACCCCCGCCATCGCCGTGGCTGAAGAACCCCAGCCCTGGACCTGGTCTCTGCTACTTTCTGATATTGGACATGATCTTCTGCAGAGTCTGGATATTATTCAGCTCTGTGACTGCTTTTATACAGTATATCCTAGTTATTTGATTCTTTCTGTGTCTGGTTTCTTGTTCTTGTTCTTGTTCTTGTTTTGTAATCAGCTGCGACCAGTGGTGGCTGGGACAGCTCCGGTTACTGCTGTTGTACTCCGCCTGTTTTATTTTTCTGACTTCATATTATTTCTCTCTCCTCATTTTCTTCTCTCTATTCTTATCTCCTCCTATCCATATCTCATGGCTCGTTCTCATTTCGTTTCTCCTAATTTAGTTCCTATTTGGTGTCTCCTCTCTTCTCAGCTGCCTTTTTCTTGTTCCTTATGGAACTGTCGATCTATTGCTTCTAAGGCTGTTGTCATTCATGATTTGTTTATCTCTAGGGGCACATCTACACAGGCTCTTTACACTGAAGTAAACACACAGATTCCCGTTTTAGGACACATGATGCAGCCTTCCATTTGCTGCAGCGTCGGCTTTTTACCATGATAATGCACATATTTGCAGTTGGGATTTATTGTGACTTTTAGGTCAGGGTCCGATTTTGCACTGCATTATGGTTGTATGTTGTTGGATGAGTTCAATCGCATTTTGACATGTGGGCGGAGCTTTGAGGGCAGAACAATTTGATTGGTTGATTCGCTTTCCCACCTATCGGCTGCCTCGTCCCTTCACGCCCGCCATTTTCAGTTGTCCTGTGACACAGGAAGGAGGAAGGGGAGGGCTGGACGTGGAGCACTGGGAGAATGTGGCGCTTGGCAGGGAACGTGCCCGGGTGCTATTGAAATACCACACACACTAGGGCTGTGCAGGGACCCCTCAATCTGCTCTGGATCCTAATCTGGGCCTTCTGGATCAGGTCCGAACTGCTCTGGATCGATCTGGACCTCTTCTGAACTGATCTGGATCCGAATCCGGAGTGAGATCTGGAGGTCCGGATTTCCCCCCATAGACTTATATTGGAAAAGAAAAATGCCTATAACTTTTTCTATTTTTCGAAATACACACATGTTCCCTTTGCACTGTGTTCCCTTTGAAGTGCTAATGTTGTCCTGAGATGCACTTTCATTATCTCCATTCAATACATATTTTATTTCTGAAGGATATTGTGCTTGAGGTTTAACTTTAAAAAATCGCTAAAAATCAGGGCATGGTCCGATTTCCTTCAAAGTGGCCTTGCCTAAGGTCCTATGTGGAAGCTATCATGGTGCCCAGTTACATGTGTGTATCTTGAAAAATGACAAAGATTAATGTGGTTTTGTAAATGGGGGAAATGCTGAAATCTTTAAAAATGAGCAGATGATCCTATTTCCTTCAAAGTGGCCATGCCTAAGGACTTATGTGGAAGCTATTATGGTGCCCAATTACATGTGTGTATCTTGAAAAATGACGGAGATGAATGCAGTTTTGTAAATTCCCTAAAATTCCCTAAAACTCAGGAGATGATCCAATTTGCTTCAAAATTGGCATGACTAAGGAGCTATATAGAAGCTATCATGGTGCCCAGTTACGTGTGTATCTTGAAAAATAATGGAGATGAATGCAGTTTTGTAAATCAGGGAATGATTGAGGATTAATACTGTATTTCTTCGATTCTAAGACGCCATCGATTCTAAGGCGCACCCCATTTTTAGAGATGTTAATTTGGGGGGGAAAGGGCATCTTAGAATCAAAGAAATACGGTAGTTTGTTTCCTGTCAAAAGCTGCCTGAATTTCCTGTCTGTGTCTGCCCTCCATCTCGGAGTTTTGTTTCTGCTGCAAAGCAAAACCCCACCGCCCTCCCTGCACAAACGCAGGACGAAGCCAGAGCCCTTCTGCCACCCTCCTGCTTCCTCCCCGCTGAGCCCAGGATCGCGGCAGGAAGGAGCTGCAGAGGCTGCAGGCAGGAGGGGGCCGGCCGAGGGGCAGCCTGAAAGGTTCGGGGGTCCTGAGCACAGAGGGGGAGACGAACCCCGAAAGGCCTCCAGCCGCTCTCCGCTGCATCCAGGGCGGGAAACGCCAGAGTTTGGTTTCGTGCCTAAGAAGGGAGGGAGAAGGGGCGGGGAAGACGGGAATGGCTCCATTTCCTTTATTGACTCGGAGTGACTTCTGCGCCGCCTCAGGCAAAAGATCCTCCTAAGTGCCGCCACCACCACCCCAAACCCTCATATAGGGGGGCGGATTCAGTCGTTAACCCTCGTTGGAGCTCAGAGGTTAAAGCAGCAGCAGGTTTCCAGGAAGGAAAAGCAACGCCCCTGCAGAGGAACTTAACCACCAGGACTAAATAGCTTTGGATAGCCTTCTCCTCAGAGGATTTATCAAACCCGCTTTTGAGCCATCCAAATCGGTGACGGGACGTACTAAAACAAAGGACAATACCGTATTTCTTCGATACTAAGACGCCATCGATTCTAAGACGCAGTCCATTTTTAGAGATGTTAATTTAGGGGAAAAAGTGCGTCTTAGAATCGAAGAAATACGGTAGTTAAAAATTCACTAGAAATCAGGGGATGATCCCATTTCTTTCAAAGTGACCATGCCTAAGGTCCTATGTGGAAGCTATAATGGTGCCCAGTTATATGTGTGATTCTTGAAAAATAAAAGAAGTTATAGGCATTTTTCTTTTCCAATGCAAGTCAATGGGAAAAAATGCGGTTCAGACCCAAAATTTTTGTGAACCGCCCAGAGAGCTCTGGCTATTGGGCGGTATAGAAATGTAATAAATAAATAAATAAATAAATAAATAAATAAATAAATAAATAAAAATAGTAGGGATGATCCTTCTCCACCAACTTTCTTTCTCTCGGAACTTATAGACATTATATTGGAGAAAAATTATTTCAGATTCTCCAACCAATTTTTTCTACAGTTTAGAGGAGTTGTCATGGGGAGCCCCTTTGTCCCAGTGTTGCAAATCAGTTTATGGCATTTTTGGAAGAATCTATTATCTGTCAATCACAGAACAATCCATTTTATAATGACATACTGTTCTATAAGTGAGTCATTGATGGTATTTTTCCCCCAACCCCTGCAGACTTACTGAGTTTGTTGACTGGATTAATATTGTGTATACTAATATAAAATTTACTTTTCATTTTGGTAAGAATGAAGTTCCTTTTCTTGACACAATAGTCTAATGTCGATCCAATCAACTAGGTTTGAAAGCATTCATAAAACCCACTGACAGAAACTCTCTCCTTCATTGTTCATCTTTTCATCCTCTTCATTTACGCAAAAAATTACCAGTTGGCCAATTTCTATATTTCAAAAGGAATTCCTTGGAACCTATGGATTTTCTTCACCAAAAAAACAGATTCCGCCACCAACTATTGGACAGGGGTTATCCACTTCCCAGTATTAGGGAAGCTGAGAGGCGAGCAGATGCCACCCCAAGATCTAGCTTACCGTCAGGCTCAACCAGACCCAATGACAATAGAATTACATGCTCTTTCGAGCATTCAGTTTATCTCATGCCATTATAACATCTGTGCAGAAACATTGGCGTGAGGTGAGCCATCTTCCTGGATGCACCAGCATGCCACAAGTAGGATTAAGGAGAAATAAAAATTTATGAGACAAATTAATACATTCTGATATTGACCCACCCCCCAAATAAACCATTAGATTAAGTTAGAGGACATTTTAGTTGTGGTGGATGCACTGTTTGTGCTTTAACAATTCAAACAAGGAAGTTCCAATGTCCCATTGATCATCAAAAAAATCCATTTACGGCACTTTTCAAACTGTTCAACTAAATAGGTTATTTATATTATTATTTGCCCATGCAATTTAATTTATTTTGGAAAAACAACTTGCTGCATTTTGACAAGCATCTAAATTAAAATATGTATTAGAAACACCACTAGTACAGCACTTCATTGACAACTCCCATTGGTACGATGATTTCAGATTTCTGGTGATCGATAGGATCCATTCGCACAACCAAAATTGGTGCAATTATGATAATCTACTGCTAAGAAAAGAGGCGGAATGGATTTTCAGATTTAAATTTGACGCAGCCCAATGGCTTAAACATCAATATAGAATACTCACCATATTGGAGTTAGCCATTGGCTGTTTTCACCTAAGCAATTAGCCTTTACTGATATAAAGTGCCCTTGAATTTACTAACAGTTATCAGCTGCAGTGAAGAGCTCACCATGTCTGAGGCTTTACAATTCTGGCCGGGACTTCAAGGTTTGACATTTACCATTGGCTTTATTGATGTTATTATACTAGATAGTTCATATCAGTATATACATACTTTTCCACAGTGAACTTCTATATGGAATTGAGGAATGAATTTCTCCATTTATCCACGGCAATAGCTTTCACAATGGTGGTGAATTATAACACTCTTCCTAACTTGGATATCTCTTGTATAAACAACAGCCTTGTGCATTACTTTTGTCAACTGCACTTTTCTGTATTGATTTACGGGTTTTAGTAGTCAACTGTCAGTTGAATGGTCAATAGTTGGTAATTATGTCAACTGTTCGGCAAAACCCACCACATGGTTGACTTTTTTTTTCAAAATAACCACTGGAAAACACAACGGTCAGCAGAGCTGACTAGCTGCACAGCTATTGGTTAGCGTGTTGTCTGAACTGAGCCAGTGGACTGTTTTGCAGGGTTGAGTTGACTATCTCAACTAACTACAGGGCCAGATCTACACGTCGTTGCGAAGGCGCCTTTTTTAAAGACGTACCTAAAAGAAGTGCCTCTTTCTTTATTGTGTGTATTGTGAGCTAGGCAGCACCGCCTGCGGAAGAATCTCTACCCCATTCAAAGACGCTGCTCTGCTCTGGCCGCTTCCCCCTCGCGTGTTCTTCCATTCGAATAATCCCCCCTTCCACCCGGTGGCTCTTCTGGCGCGTCCCGGCGGCGGCGGCTCCTCCTGCAAAACACTTTTCTCTCTCGGTGTGTTTGTATTTGCATTTGCGTGCGCGCGGCGAACGAGTTCAGCTCCTGCCTCTCGCTCTCCCCCGCGGTGTCATCTCCCCAGGACTCTCTTCGGTGTGTCCTTGCACACGCGCACGCAAAGGCAAATACAAACACACCAAGGGAGAAAAGTGTTTTGCAGGAGGAGCCGCCGGGACGCGCCAGAAGAGCCGCCGGGTGGGAGGGGGGATTATTCAAAAGGAAGAACACGGGAGGGGGAAGCGGCCAGAGCAGAGCAGCGTCTTTGAATGGGGTAGAGATTCTTCTGCAGGCAGCGCTGCCTAGCTCACAGTACACACAGTAAAGAAAGAGGCACTTCTTTTAGGTACGTCTTTAAAAAAGGCGCCTTTGCAATGACGTGTAGATCTGGCCCTGAGTTCCTTGGCAAGCATGGACAAAATTGTGCTGGCTATTCTGCTACAGCCAGCACAACTCGCAGAGGCTGCTGGGATAGTACCGGGAGGATTGAGGGAGGAGGGAGGGCAGGGACTGTGTCAGTCAAATGCCGGGTTGACTATTGGTCCACTCAATGCCAGCTCCAACCAACCACAGTTGTGTAGGAGCATGTTGTGTGGGGAGTACCCCCTAGATATCGAACTGTGAGTTGACTATTCCCCCCACCATTTACTATTGTGTTGTCCGAACGCAGCAATGTCTTCTTCTGGAATGAAGCAAACCAGGGATGCTCTGCCCCTGAGTTGTTAAACATCGTGTGCAAATTGGGAATCTTGGGTTGTTGGGGGAGGGACAACCCAGAGTTCTAGCCCATGGTTAAACCATAATTCTCGGTGTTTCCCAGCCAATGTAGGGTTTTCATTCAAATTACAAATGTGGAGAATTGTGGGGAACAGGGAATATTATTTATGGCAATCGCATCAGTCATCGCCACTCACCATCATCACTCAGAATCCCTCTCCAAGGTGGCCTTTGCTAGGGAGAAGAATACAGAATAAGCACCTGCCCTCTTGTACTCTAGAAAGTGCCATCCATGCTGGTTGCATCATCATCAACAACAACAAAAACAACATGCCAGTTTGCACACAGTCAGCAAAAGTAGGAAAGTAGTGGAATGGACAGAGCTTTAGTAAATAATAAACTAAAATGTGACATTAGTTAACTGTGCGTTCAGGCAGGGCCCTTCAATGAAATTCAGCAAAGGTTTTATCCTTATCCCAAATCTTTAAAATCAGTAATCCACACACTTGATATCTGAGAATGAATAATCCCTTTGATTTCTAGCCCTGTTTTAAAGATCACATTACATTAGATCTACATATGATCCAATTTAATAATAAAAACAATAGTAATGATGAGGATGAGGATGATTGTAAGAAGTGCCTCGTGCTTGTTTGTTTTTAACTGCTTTATAAAAGGCACTCACTGGAGATAATTTATGGCTCTGCATAGCAAATGATTTCTGGCACAGCTGGTACATAAAGTATACCCATCAAATGTCTTGTCACAATCAAATAGGCCCTAAACTGGGACTTGCTACATTGCTTTTGAAAGATGTCGTTCCATATAAATGCCTTTAACGCCTGGTAGAAAATTCTTATGAGCATGTTGACAAATGAAATAACCAAGGATATTTGATTAATGTCCAAGTAAACTGAATATTGGCTTGTAATGAAAAACCAAATGTCAAACTTTTAATAGTTTTCAAGGATAAATATTTTCTACAGTCAAAAAGAAATTTGATGCCAGAGAGAGAGAGAGAGAGAGAGAGAGAGAGAGAGAGAGAGAGAGAGATCACATCAGGGATTGGAGAAGGAAGGGGGAAGTCCCCAAGATGTCTTGTTTTGGAAGATTTCTGACCTTGCAAAGGGGATGTGGAAAACCAAGCGATCAATCCAGGCATTTTATAATGGTCTCTTTATCCAATGTTCAGCCATCAACTGAAGATGTTTTGCTCCGATTGGGCTGGCAGCTCAGCTGATTGTTACTTTGGGGGTGGGGGTGGAAATGAAAGACCTAGCTGTTTACTCTCATTTTGCCTATTTAGGTGATTCTACAGGGAGCCTGGATGCAAAAGTGGCTCATAAGTAGTTTTTCTCCATGTTGGAAAATTGTTCTGGCTTTTATTCCAATGAGAATCTAATAGTTTGGTTTTATTTTGAGCAATGGAGGGTGAACAAATTAGGCCAGGCATCCTCCATGTAATTTTCAGTTGTACAGCTGGGCCTCCCCATTCCTGTAGCTCCCTCCATCCTTTTCCCTTTCATTATTAGACATGACTAGACCTACCCACCCGTAACAAGAATTGCTGCGCTTGCATGCCATATAAAGCAATCAACTAGGCAGCCTAATGCAGATGATGAACTTTTGCTTTAAAGGTTTCTGACTTGCTGTTTTAATGACTATGTCAGGGTTTTGCAAAAGACATAGATGTGATCTGGGGGCCAAGAATGCAGCTGGTCCAGAATTTGCTGGCAGAAGAAATGCAATCAATCCCAATCAGTCCTGACATATGTCCAAGGGAAAACATGGCTAATAGGTACTAGCTATTAAACACACACACACACACACACACACACCAGACATAGGTGTGCACCTGGCTTATTTTATTGCATTTTGGTAAGCTTCTTGTGGCATAATTACTTGTGAAGGTACTTTCAAACACCAAAATGAGTAAAATTGAAATGTGGTAAAATTGTGGACCATAAGTCTTGCCAACCTTTTCCAGTTCTCTGGTATTCCCTTAATCCATATGCACTATCTACCAAACACAGGGTAGTACTAAGCATGCATACAGATGTAGAGAATGCATTTATTTATATTTTTATTTTAATAATCTCAGTCCTGCTTGTCTTTATTAGCAGTAAACCAAATGTGGCTCACAAGATAAAAACAATAAAATACCATATATAGAAAATACAGCACTACAAAGTATAAAGAAGCAGTAAAACAACAAAAACCCATTCCTGTAGCAGCATCAAATAACTCTAAATAATTAAACTCAGCCAACAGCTTTCTGAATTAATCAAGTTTTAGCTTGGTATAAGGTTTGAACCTGGTGAATTTCTCTAGGGAGAGAATTTAAAATACCTCCCTCCTAGTGGATGCTCAATATCCTTCATTTGATAAGAGGACACACAGCAAACCTCAGATGTTGAATGGAGCATACATGAAGGAACATTCTGGTCCAGTACACACAACATGACAGCCCATGGTGTAATTAAGCCATGGTGTGTTGTTTTTACCCATAGCTAAGCCACGGTACCACCACTAGACCACTAAGCTTGTTTTCTCAGACCATGAGTTGTTTCCTTCTGTCCTCCTTGCCCCACCCACCACATATGCCCAGAGCTTTTGCATTATGGAAGGGCGTGCAACAGCTGACAAAGGCAAGATCTACACTACTGCTTTAAAACACTTTATAATGGTATTGACAACTGTTGGGGCCCAGGACACAGAGCTCCACATACAGTTTTCAAAGTCTTATATCCTGCTTGGTGTAGATCTGGCCAAAGCTTCATTATGTCAGCAGCATTTTTGCCATTGTTCCACGCTTGTCTGAGTATGTATTGATCTTAGCCTGCTCCCGGGAATGTTTGTACCTCCCCTCCCTTTGGGCTGCCTGCTTCACCTTCAAGCCTCGTCTTAGCAGAACAACATTCCTCCTCCCATCCCCAGGCTGCCCGATTCCCATTGGATCCTTTGCCACCTTTGGTCAGGATTGGTTTGTTGCACCAGCAAGACAAATATTTATTTATTTATTGCATTTATATACCGCCCCATAGCCAAAGCTCTCTGGGCAGTTAACAAAAGTTAAAAACAGTAATCATTAAAACAAATACACAAAGTTTAAAAACATAAAAAGCATAAAAACACAGTATCCTTATAAAAAGAGCTATTCTGGGGTCCGTTAAAACAAACAAACTCAACATATGTTGCTAAATGCTGTTAAATATCTGGGAGAAGAAGAAGGTCTTGACCTGGCACTGAAAAGATAACAATGTTGGTGCCAGGCGAGCCTCATCGGGAAGATCATTCCAAAATTGGGGGCCCACCACTGAAAAGGCCCTCTCCCTTGTTGCCATCCTCTGAGCTTCCCTCGGAGGAGAACCTTAGGTGTAGAGCACAGTGAGCAGATAGGTTCATGTCGGGAAAGACAGTTCGTCAGGTATTGTGGTCCCAAGCCATGTAAGGCTTTATAGGTCAAAACCAGCACCTTGAATTGGGCTCGGAAACGTATAGGCAGCCAATGCAAGCGGGCCAGAATCGGTCTTATATATTCGAATATTCTGGTTCCATTTATCAATCTGGCTGCTGCATTTTGCACAAGTTGCTCTTCAAAGGCTGCCCCATGTAGAGGGCATTGCAGTAATCTAATTTGGAGGTTACTAGAGCATGGACAACTGAAGCTAGGCTTTCCCTGTACAGATAGGGGCGTAGCTGGGCCACCAACCGAAGTTGGAAGAAGGCACTCCGTGCCACCGAGGCCACCTGAGCCTCAAGGGACAGGGATGGTTTGTCTAAAATATATGAGGGGAGCCTACTCCCCCTCCCTGGCCCTCAGGTCTACGCTGATGCTGAACCAAGTACCCTGGTGAACATAGCTGGGAGAGACTGACCGGAGGGCATAGCTGGGAGTGACTGACAAATCGATTTCATTCACCTGTGAACCGTCCTCCTGCTGCAATGCTCCCCTCCACCTCTTTTCCATCCTCCCCTGGCATATCGAAGTGGCCACTGATCCATTACTTTCTGAGTTTTAAACCCCACCCACCCACCACCCACAGACACCACTCCTGTCTGTTCAATGCATTTACCATTCCAAAACACTTGTAGGCTCCCCTCATATATTTTAGACAAAATAACACATAACTGGCGTGGATTACAAAGCACAGTTTACAAAAAGGTTGTACTGGAGAGAGGGAGAGGGAGAGACTCTGACTGGGCATATATTGGATGCAGGAACGTGCTTCATTTGGTTGATGTGGAAGGCAGAGAGGAGTGCATTGCACTTCATGGCAATACATGCTATGACACAGTACTTAGCCATGGAGGACATGTGGATAATGGTCCCAGATGAAGTCAGCTATAGCTGCTTTTATTGTTCACACTTCACAATGTGGTGCTGTTTCTGAGTGGGGATTCAGAGTTTGCCTGGCAGGCTGCTGGCACTGGGGATCGATGGTGATGACACTGAAAAGGCCCTCTCCCTTGTTGCCATCCTCTGAGCTTCCCTACTCTTGGCATCTACCACTGCCTGCAGTACCATGCTGTGGAAGCACTTTTAGTTATAGAACTCTGCCCCCCTACTCTCTGGAGCAAGGATTCTTAAATGGGGTGAATCCAGCCTCCCCTTCTCTCTCTCTCTCTCTCTCTCTCTCTCTCTCTCTCTCTCTCTCACACACACACACACACACACACACACACACACACACACACGCACACACGGAAATCCAAGTTTACAGAAGCCTCGGATATTGTTGCTGTTTTCTTACTCATCTCCCACCTTTATGATATCTACCAGATATAGCTCATTTAAGACTCTCTGAAAATTTCACAGGCTGTTCACATTTGCTAACTCCAAAGGTGGTACTGAGTGGGTGGTAGCCCAGGTTGAATGCCAGTTTGGCATCCAATCAGCGCTAGTCCATATATATGATTTTACAAGTACAGCCCTGCGCATCATTATGTTTTATGACTGACTGTGGCAGACTTTCTCTGGCACATCCGATTCAGGTTTCACATGTGGTCACAAAACTGGTTCCTTCCAAGGTGTGGCAGCTGCCGTTTCCCCTCCTCCACCTTCACTGTGGTGCTCCTCCAAGGGTTCAACAGCCACTGTACAGATCCTGAAATGCTGCTGGAAAAGCTCCTCCATAGAGTCACAACCCTCAAGGATGCATTGTAGACATTAGTTGGTGGCCATGTCTTCAGTGTTGGCACTCATGCTTGCTTCTGGACTTTAACATTTGAGATGCAATCAACCATCAATGGCAGGATGAAAGTGCTCTTACAGCTTTTGGTGGAGTTGCTCAAAGAAATGGAGCGAGGCTAGGTACATTTCCTTGACCAAGAACCTTTGGCATTGCATTTTGGTATTGCTGTGTGCTGTGTGCTACCACCTGCTAACAAACTGCTGGGTAGTTAAGGAGGCCCTCAATTCCCCCCTCATTCCCACACCTTCAAGTCTGTGCTGTCGGGCCCTGAATACCATTTACTCTCTACTCTAAGTACTCTGTGCATGGGAGCAAGCAAATCTTGGTGCATCTCACAGACTCTACATTCATTTTTATATAGGTATCTGCAAAGTAGGATTTTTATTAGCACAGTAAGGAGGGTAGATGACAAGGGCAGGGAGAGACACAGAACAGAAAGTCCACTGTTATTTCTACACAATAACCTCTCCACCAACCACTACCATGTCTGAGTAACACCTCGGGACACACCTTCTTAGAGTCAGAAGACCTAAAGACGGTTGTGAACACGCTGGTAACCTCAAGGCTTGACTTTTGCAATGCGCTCTACATAGGGCTACCATTGTACTAGTTCGGAAACTTCAACTACAAAATATGGCAGCCAGGTTGGTCACCAGTACATCTAGGGGTGAGCATATTACCACAACATTAAAATCGCTCCACTGGCTGCCAATTAGTTGCTGGGCAAAGTACAAAGTGTTGGTCATTACCTTTAAAGCCCTAAATAGTTTGGGTCCAGGTTACCTGCGGGATCGCCTTCTCCCATACAGTCCACCCCGCACACTCAGGTCCTCTGGGGAGAACTTACTTCAGTCAGCCAAGACTAGGGTGACATCAGTTTCCCAGAGGACCTTTTCTTCTGTTGCCCATGGATTGTGGAACGGCCTTCTGGGAGAGAGCTGTAAAATTAACTCTCTCTGTGATTTTAAGGCAGCTTTGAAGACTAGCCTTTTCCGGCTGGCCTACCCAGATCAATGTAAAATCAAGAATTTTTAAGATGTGTTGATTCCTGTACTAATGTTGTTCCCTGCCTCGATCCAAAGGGAGAGGCAGGTAAGAATTGTTGTTGTTGTTGTTGTTGTTGTTGTTGTTGTTATTGCATGCTTACCTTTGAATAAACCCCATTGAACAGAGACAGACTTACTAAAATGGGGTTTACTCAAAAGTAAGCATGCATGGGATCATTTTAGTATGAATTGGATGTAAACACAGTTGAAATCACTGGGATTTTAGGGTGACCAGATGACCCAGAAAACCCAGGAGACCTCCAGAAAAATGAGCCTTCTCCAGGGTAACTGAGTCTGGGGCCCAATTTACCAGGGAATTCATAGAATCATAGAATAGTAGAGTTGGAAGGGGCCTACAAGGCCATCGAGTCTAACCCCCTGCTCAATGCAGGAATCCACCCGAAAGCATACCTGACATATGGTTGTCCAGCTGCTTCTTGAATGCCTCTAGTGTGGGAGAGCCCACAACCGCCCTAGGTCACTGGTTCCATTGTCATACTGCTCTAGCAGTCAAGAAGTTTTTCCTGATTTCCAGCCGGAATCTGGCTTCCTGTAACTTCAGCCCATTATTCCGTGTCCTGCATTCTGGGATGATCGAGAAGAGATCCTGGCCCTCCTCTGTGTGACAACCTTTTAAGTATTTGAAGAGTGCTATCATGTCTCCCCTCAATCTTCTCTTCTCCAGGCTAAACATGCCCAGTTCTTTCAGTCTCTCTTCATAGGGCTTTGTTTCCAGACCCCTGATCATCCTGGCTGCCCTTCTCTGAACACGCTCCAGCTTGTCTGCGTCCTTCTTGAATTGTGGAGCCCAGAGCTGGATGCAAAACTCAAGATTCCTGCATTGAGCAGGGGGTTGGACTCGATGGCCTTATAGGCCCCTTCCAACTCTACTATTCTATGATTTTTGAGGCCCAACCAGGGCCAAATAGATAGGAACCAGTTCCTCATGCAATTTGGAAGCTATATTTATATTAATGCAGCCCAAAATAGCATTTGCCTTTCTTGCAGCCACATCACACTGTTGGCTCATATTAAGCTTGTGAGCTACAACAATTCCAAGATCCTTCCCATTTGTAGTACTGCTGAGACAAGTATCCGCCATCTTGTAACTGTGCATTTGGTTTCTATTTCCTAGATGAAGAACTTAGCATTTATCCCTATTAAATTTCATTCTGTTGTTTTCAGCCCAGCACTTCAGCCTATCAAGAACACTTTGAAGTTTGTTTCTGTCTTCCAGGGTATTAGCTATCCCACCCAATTTTGTGTCATCTGCAAATTTGATAAGCGTTCCCTGCACCTCCTCGTCCAAATCATTAATAAAAAATATTGAAGAGCACTAGGCCCAGGACTGAGCCCTGCGGTACCCCACTCATTACCGCCCCCCAGTTTGAGAAGGTACCATTGATAAGCACTCTTAGTCCATTTCTATAGCCAACTGTGAATCTACAGTTTGTAGATTCCTGGAATCCTGGAAAAAGTGAAGCAGAAGTTGAGGGGGCAGAATTGCAATTTGAAATTGATAAACAAATGGTCAAAGAACACCTAATTTCTTTGAATGAGTTCAAATCTCCAGGGCCCGATGAACTGCATCCTAGAGTAATGAAGGAGCTAGCAGAAGAACTCTCAGAACCTTTGCAAAATCATGGAAGACGGGTGAGGTGCCGGACGACTGGAGGAGGGCTAACGTTGTCCCTATCTTCAAAAAGGGCAAAAAGGAGGAACTTGGGAACTACAGACCAGTCAGTCTGACATCCATCCCTGGGAAAATTCAGGAGGAGATTAAAAAGAAGTCAGTCTGTAAACACCTTGAAATCAATGCAGTGATTACTAGAAGCCAACATGGATTTGTCAGGAACAAGTCCTGTCAGACTAATTTGATCTTATTTTTTGATTGGGTAACCTCCCTTGTGGACTGTGGGAATACTGTGGACATCATATAACTTGACTTCAGCAAAGCTTTTGACAAAGTGCCCCATGATATTCTGATTAACAAACTAGCTAAAAGTGGGCTAGATGGAACAACTATTAGGTGGATTCACAGTTGGCTACAGAATCGGACTCAAAGAGTACTTATCAATGGAACCTTCTCAAACTGGGGAGAAGCAACGAGTGGGGTGCCGCAAGGCTCAGTCCTGGGCCCAGTGCTCTTCAACGTTTTTATTAATGATTTGGACGAGGAGGTGCAGGGAACGCTGATCAAATTTGCAGATGACACAAAATTGGGTGGGATAGCTAATACCCTGGGAGACAGAAACAAACTTCAAAGTGATCTTGATAGGCTGGAGTGCTGGGCTGAAAACAATGGAATGAAATTTAATAGGGATAAATGCCAAGTTCTACATTTAGGAAATAGAAACCAAATGCACAGTTACAAGATGGGGGATATTTGTCTCAGCAATACTACAAACGAGAAGGATCTTGGAATTGTTGTAGATCGCAAGCTGAATATGAGCCAACAGTGCGATATCACTGCAAGAAAGGCAAATGCTGTTTTGGGCTGCATTAATAGAAGTATAGCTTCCAAATCACGTGAGGTACTGGTTCCTCTCTAATCGGCCCTGGTTAGGCCTCATCTAGAGTATTGCTTCCAGTTCTGGGCTCCACAATTCAGGAAGGATGCAGACAAGCTGGAGCATGTTCAGAGGAGGGCAACCAGGATGATCAGGGTTCTGGAAACAAAGCCCTATGAAGAGAGACTGAAAGAACTGGGCATGTTTAGCCTGGAGAAGAGAAATTGGGGGAGACATGACAGCACTCTTCAAATACTTAAAAGGTTGTCTCACAGAGGAGGGCCATGATCTCTTCTCGATCCTCCCAGAGTGCAGGACACGGAATAATGGACTCAAGCTAAAAGAAGCCAGATTCCAGCTGGACATCAGGAAAAACTTCCTGACTGTTAGAGCAGTACGACAATGGAATCAGTTAACTAGGGAGGTTGTGGGCTCTCCCACACTAGAGGCCTTCAAGAGGCAGCTGGACAACCATCTGTCAGGTATGCTTTAGGGTGGATTCCTGCATTGAGCAGGGGGTTGGACTTGATGGCCTAGTACTTCCAACTCTTCTATGATTCTACCTAATAGTTGTTCCATCTAGCCCACTTTTAGCTAGTATGTTAATCAGAATATCATGGGCACTTAGTCAAAAGCTTTGCTGAAGTCAAGATATATTACGTCCACAGCACCCTCAGTCCACAAGGGAGGTTACCTGATCAAAATATAAGATCAAATTAGTCTGACAAGATTTGTTCCTGACAAATCCATGTTGGCTTTTAGTAATCACTGCATTGTTTTCAAGGTGCTTACAGATTGACTTCTTTATAATCTGCTCCGAAATTTCCCAGGGATGGATGTCAGACTGACTGGTCTGTAGTTCCAAGGTTCCTCCTTTTTGCCCTTTGAAGATAGGGACAATGTTAGCCCTCCTCCACTCATCTGGCACCTCACCTGTCTTCCATGATTTCGCAAAGATAATAGACAGTGCTTCTGAGATTTCTTCTGCTAGCTCCTTCATTACTCTAGGATGCAGTTCATCAGGCCCTGGAGATTTGAACTCATTCAAAGAAATTAGGTGTTCCTTGACCATTTGCTTATCAATCTCAAACTACAATCCTGCCTTTCAACTTCTGCTTCACTTTTTCCGGGGGGCGGAGTCATAGACCCACTTTTGGGAGAAGACTGAGCCAAAGTAGGAATTGAGCACTTCAGCCTTTTCTTTGTCTTCTGTTATCAATTTGCCATCCTCATTAAGCAGTTGAACCACCATTTCCTTCCATCTTTTACTACTCATGTATCTGAAGGAAGCCTTTTTATTGCTTTTAGTATCCATCGCTAATCTCAGCTCATTCTCAGCTTTAGCCTTCCTGATGCCATTTCGGCACTACTGTGCTACCTGTCTTTACTCTTCTTTTATAGCCTGGCCTTCCTTCTACTTGCTATATGTATCCTTTTTTGTTTTCAGGTTATCTCTAAGCTTTCTGTGGAGCCACATTGGTTTCCTCTGTTGTCGTCTATCCTTTTTTCCTTGTTGGAATTGTTTGTAATTGTGCCTTTAAAATTTCCTTTTTTAAATACTCCCACCCATCTTGGACTCCTTTTCTCATTAGGGTCACGTGCCATGGGACCTTACTTATCATAGTTCTGAGTTTATTAAAATCCTAAAATCCAGAGTACGTGTATGGCTACACTCAGCTTTTGCTTCCTTTAAAATCAAGAATTCAAGTATGACGTGGTCACTTTCCCCCAGAGTTCCCGCAACTGCCACTTTATCCACTAAGTCATCCCTATTGGTCAATATCGTCAAGGATTGCCCATCCTCTACTTCCTTCCTCCACTTTCTGTAGTAGGAAGGTATCATCCACACATGTCAAGAATTTCTTGGAAGGGACGCTTTTGGCCGTATTTGTCTCCCAACAGATATCAGGGTAATTGAAGTCCCCCATCACTAATATATCAGACTTCCTTGAAACACTGGCAATTTGTTTCTCAAAAGTTTCATCCTGATCTTCTCCTTGATTGGGTGGTCAGTAGTAGACTCCGACTATCATGCACCTTTTATTCCTTGCCCCATTTATTTTAATCCAGATGCTCTCGATGGGGCTCCCAATCTCATCCACTTGTATTTCTGTAAAGGGATAGGTATTTTTCAACATATAGTGCAACTGCACCTCCCTTTCTATTTCTTCTGTTCTTTTTGAACAAGTTATATCCTTCAATTGCTATATTCCAGTCATGGGAGTCATCCCACCAAGTTTCAGTTATACCTATCAGGTCATATTTACCTTCATGTATAAGAGTTCAAGTTTGTTCTGTTTGTTTCCCATGCTCTGGGCATTAGTATATAGACATCGAAGACCATGTACTTTATAGTTTGGCTTTGTTCCTACATTGTTGTGGATGCCATTTTTGGGGCATTATTGGAGCTTTTCTCTGTATTGTGGTGGCCTTCATCCACTGTTGCCTTGAAGTTTACGTCTCCCGCTTCCATAAGATTCAGTTTAAAGCCCTCTTGATCAAGTTCTTCATGCTGTGGCCAGATCTTCTGTATATCAAGGTGCCCGATTGGAAGCAGGGCAGAGGAGATGTTTGGGGGCAATCATGTTAATAGCCCTAGTTAGGTCTTGATTACATCTATTGACCAGGGCTTCAACAGGATCGTTGATGGTACCAGCCATAACACCCTCTAAGGCTTTCTGGAATGCAAGAGGATCCATCAGCCTTTGAGGCGGACCCTCCTAATAGGTCTGCCACTCTTGCAGGGGCAGATGGTAGCCATGATACTAACCCTGAGCAGAAAATGGTCTGTCCATGACAACGCAGAGGTATTTATCACCTCCACCCACAGATCTAACTGTTCAGAACTAAAAACAGCATCGTGGTTGTGACCTGTTAATTTGTGGGTACAGAGACCAGTTCGGATAGGCCCATGTTTGTCATGGATGCCATGAATTCCTGAGCTGCACCTAACAAACTGATCCTAAGTGGGATGTTGAAGAAAGTCTGATATGCAGCAGGGTGGCTGGTACACTAACAGAATCCCCAGTCTATCCCTGGTCTTCAGAGTCAGGCACATCAATGTGATTCAATTCTTGGACAGGAAGTCTGGTTAGATTAAGATTGTCTTTGTAGACCACAGCTACTCCACCCCTCTGCCCACGTTTCCTCAACTGCTCGCTAACACAGTACCTAGCTGGGAGGGCCTGGGCCCATGTCAGGCCACTGTCATCTCCCAGCCAGGTCTCTGCAAAGCATGTCAGGTCAGCCTCCTCATCTGTAAGAAGATCATAGATGATATTTGTTTTGTTTTTAACTGACCTGGCATTGCATGGGGGCAAGGAGTGGTTCTGTGGGTGGCTTGTTTCATTTTCCAAGTTCCCCGGGGTGGCAGGGTGACCAGAAAGTAAGATAGGTATTAAATATCTATCTCTACTTCCCCTGTAATGGCACTTCACCCTGCCATCACCGTATCTCCCTCTGCCCTGCACAACTTGTTATGTTGCCTTCTTTCCTTTATACATTATGCTCTACAATACCCCAACTAAAGCAATACTCACAATAGCAAATTAACAAAATACAAGAATACACAATTAACAGTGAAATTTAACAATTAATTAGCTCAATTTGACAACTGGTCTGGTTGAAGTTACAAATTGGCTAATCCAATAAATTGGCTGATCCAACATAACCTTCCTCACACTAAGGTGAAGTTGTAGAACCAACTAGATGGTAGTTACATACATACATACAAGATGTTATGTAGAACTTTGTCTTAATTGTGTGCTGTGAAATCAGAAATGTGACCAAGGTCATGTTTGGGTGGGCACGCCCCCTTGGGGGATGGGCATGTTGGTGGGCATGCCCCCTTGGGGGTGGACATGTTATCCTCCTTTTTGGTTTTCAAAATATGGTCACCCTATGGGATTTACTCTGGAGTATGGGAATCAGCAGATCACTATTTTATAAACTTAGAAATGCACAGCTTAGAATGATCAAAGGATCGATCGTTCGCACTTGCAGACTACCAGGAAAAGGGTTCCGGGGGGGGGGGGGGGATTTAAAAAATCTTGGGAAAAATCAAGGAATGGACTTGGCATCCAAACTTGGCATGCTGAAAACTCTGCATAAGAGCTATCACTGTGCCAATTTTTATCTCTTTAACTTTAAAAACGAGGAGCTGTGGGCAAGGAGGGTCTTTTTTCCATATTTCTTTTAAGGTGAAAATGTACCCCTGGTCATGCCTACTCAGGAGTAAGAACATAGAGTTAAATGGGACCTCTCTCCCTCCCCCTTCATGATTGAGTGGAGAATTGCACCTCCCCCTCCCCCTTCACAGTTCAGTGGAGAATCACACCACCCTCCTCTTTTGTTAGCAAGACCACCCTTAAACACACATGCCCACAACAAAGAACGGGATGGTCAATAGAACGCAACCACAGAAATACACAGGAGGGAGGAGAGCATTTATTTCGCAGGGAGGGAAAATAATCCAGACTTTCTGAGCTCCAAAAAGAAATGAAAAATGGAGGATAAGAGCCAAAATGAGTGTTGGGAGTGTGCTATAAATCGCTGGTGTGATGGAGCCCTACATGTAAGCCTAGGAGGAGCACAGTAAAGCACTTCAGCTTGGTATGAGAGACTTTGAGCCACAAAGCACTCACAAAATATCAATATTCATACAAAGAGCCCTGACTTGAGTGTGCCCCCAAAAAGAAAAATGCACAAGTTGCATCCAAAGTGATTCTGCCTTGCTCTTCTTCCCTGTGGCTTGATCTATTAATTAGGTCAGATGGGCCCAGTTCCTTCACATGTGCTTTGACTGGAGGGGATGGGGGTGAACCTGGGAAGGGATGACACAAGAGCCATTCATAATTATTACAATAATTTCAAGATGCTTGGCAACCCACAGCGACTTTGGCAATATTGACATGCAAATATGCACATAGACTTCTGAAATTTTGGAGTGAAACAATTCAATGTGTCTTATACACAAATACAAACATATGTGAATGCATTAATACAGTACGAAATGAATTTCAGTTAAATTTGCACCTGGTTTTATTAAAATCTGATTTTACATTCATGGAACCTCCATACAGAGAGCTTCAGCTTTTGGGTAGCATAGAAATATAATAAATAGGTAAATGTAATAAATAAATAATACAAACGACAAGGATCTTTCTTGTATATTTGTAGGGATAGAACATTACTGAAAACTGTGAAATTGCGCATTGGTAATATAGTATTCCTGTATTATCAGAAAGAACTCCTTTGGAATGTGAATCTGCCCTGTAGTAGCATCTAGCTACAACTGTAATATGATATTGAAAGATGTAAAACAAGTAAGCAGATATCTTGTGCTAGTATGAAAGTGAGCAAAGCTTTCAGATCTTTCCAAGAATCTAAATCCCCCTATCCCAAGGAAATAGCAACTTGTCTAATTTGGCTCTAATTCAATCCAAGAGTTTGAACCTGTCTGTGAGCTCCATCAGACGAGCATTTTATTCCACCCTCAATACCGGGCATTCACACATTTTCACGAGCCCCCCCCCCCCCATGCCATTGTCTGCCTCCTGTGCGCCTCCTGCCCCTTCTAGCCTTCTTTGCGTGACAAACAAACAGCCCAGTAAATCCAACTTATTTTTTGAGATGGAAATTGCCACTATCTCCTGCTGTGTGCAGGAGAAGCAGCATGATCAAGCAGCATGCACGTTTACTTCCTCTTTCCTCTCCCTTGAGAATGAGGAAATAATGAGGGACAAACGCACAGGCGGAGAAGCGATGGTAAGGAAATGAGATTTCCCCCCAGGGGATGGCTGTGTATGTCTATTATTATTTTTTAGCAGAAATACAGCACCAGGGTCAAGGGTCAAGAAAGAACACGTGTTGGCACAGTGTAAGTAAGATGCTTACTTTAACAGATAATCAGCATATTGTTTGCTACCTTGGTCTTTATTGCCATATACATTTTTAAAATGATAATTACAATACAATAAAATAAAGTTTAAATAGACAGTAAAGCCGCATTTGGAAAAACTATACACCATTCCGAAGAAACATATATGTGTACATGCAAGGAACATACAGTTGAACACAGCGTGGTGCCAGAATGCCAATTTGATGGCCAGGCCCTGCAGAGTAGGTTCCCAGGGCGCCTTATGCTAGAAGTGCGGAATATCTTTCAGCCTGAGGACCCACTTCAATTTCAGAGAAGTGATATGGGGGGGTCGGCTCAGTGCAGCGGTGGGCGTGGCGAAAGCCCCCAAACCGGAAAAGGGCGGCATATGTTAGCTTGGAGGAACTGCCAGGAACTAAGCCTTAGGAGAGGCATCTCGACCTTTTAGAATGACCAGGGGGAGGGCCGCGAGATTTGACTGCACAAAAGCCAGGAAGTCCCCAACTGTCAATGGCTGGGGGAAGGGAGTCGTGGCCATCTGGAGACTCTCAGAGGGCTGGATTGGAGCCCCGAACAGGTTTGGTCCCCGCACTTGAAGTTCTGCACTCCTGCCTTAAGCTCAGGGTCAGCAAGGAGTCGCCCTAGGATTTGAGGTTGAATTGTTTTATTAGTGGCCCTTTCACTCCAGAAAGGTGGCTTTATGCTCTAAATCCCCGGAGCATAGCAAAATTTCAACAGCCCAAGGCCATTAACAAACTCCATGGGAGATGGGACAGTGTCTGCATGGCGGTACGGTGGGGAATGAGGTTGCCTGAACAGCACAAGAAAAGTTAGAAAGCACAGAGGGAGGAAAAGGAGAGAAATAAATGTTGGTGTCTTATTATACTGGTGCTAGTTTTAGCGTCTTGGAAACGTGGTGGGTGGACTTTGCCTACCCTGAAATTAACCCCCTGCACGCCACTGAGCACCACTTGTTGTTTGAGTCTCTCCATTGCGAAGACAGGACCCTCGCGGCGGGGGGCGGGGGGCGGGGGGCGGCGGTGGCGAAACGCGGCCTGTGCCACAGAGCCCAGCTGGTTCCAGAGGTCAGCCTGCCCTGGATTGAGATCCAAACCCTCGATTTCTGTCTCCTGGAGGCCACCAAGCCCTTGCGATCCCGTAACTGGATCCAAAGGGAAAGCTCCGCGGGGAGGCTGCCACCCCGCGCCCTGGGGAAAGAAGCGCCTCGCTCCCGGAAGGCTTCCTTGCCCCGTTCGCTCCTCCCGGTCTCTGCTCAGCCCACTCATTCCGGAGCAGCCCGGTCGCTTTCACGCCACGGCTGCTGAGGCAACGGAGTAACGGCGCCGCCGGGCACACCAGCCCACCCTTCGCCCGCCGCCCGCCGCGACGCCCCGAGCCGGACCTCGGGAGGGCGCCGACGAGGGTTGCTCCCGCGCTACGCCTCAGGCAGCCGTCGGGGGCGACCAGAAAGGCCCGCTCGCCTGCGGCGTGTGCGCAGCGCCAGGCCAACGGCTCCCTTTCCCCAGCCGGCCCCCGTGGCCAACTCCCTCCTTCCCCTCCCCGCCAAGGAGGGCGCGCAGGAAACGGGGGCCGAGCTGTAGACAGCCTCTTCCTCCTCGTCCGGGCGAGGATGGGGCTTTAGGGAACGTCTCGCCAGCCCTCCGCAACGCAGCCACCCGCCGCAGGAAGCTGTCGGGTGCGCAGCTGTCGGAGTCCAACATCGGAGCGGCGGCGAACAGTAATTGTTCCCAAAGCTGCCGCAAACCGGGAAAGGCGGAGATGGCGCGCCAGGAGACCGACGTGCGCCTTCTCCTTTGCGCCGCCTTGCTTTTGGCCGTGAGCAGCCTAGCGTCATGTGCTCGGGAGGAGAAGGAGGCGGACGGCGGCAAGCAAGACGACCAGCGCGCCTCCTGCCACGGCGCCTTCGATCTCTACTTCGTCCTGGACAAGTAAGTGCCCTGGCTTGAGGGGGAGGCGGGACGTCGGTCTTCAAACGGCGCACAAAGGCAGCCACCCACCCAGCCACCCACCCTGGGGCCTTCCAGAACGAAACGGTGTGGCTCTTCCTTGGGGGATGCTTGAGCCCCGCGGTCCGCCTCGACCGGAGCTTCTCGTCTTTGCGAGGCGTGCAGCGCAACCCTATGCATACTTACACCCAAGTAAACCACACCGTGCTCCTTGGGACTTCTTCCCAAGTAAATGAAGAGCATTGCAGTCCTAGTTAAGGTTTTGCCCCAGACGGTTGGTCCTTTAGAATAGAGCAAAAAAATCCGAGAGGGAAGGCAAGGCTTTTCTTGGACCAAGTTCCGTTGGTGTAGGTATGCCAGCCTTTGGATTGCTTGACAAGTAGAGCTGTGTGTTGTGATGGGGCTTGTGCAAGTGCCTGCAGCACAACATCCAAGCTTCATCATGCACTGATGTCCAACTGGCAAGTTTGAATATACTCACACTTCCTGAAGTTACTCCAAGGTACCTGTCATTTAAATTGTTATCTCGTTGTTTCTTTTATAAATTATAACCTGTTGTGTAGTCCAAAGACAACTGAATGTATTCATTTGCCCCAATTGTGACAACTCTAGAGAGATGACTGGAAACCTTGCAGCATTTTTGAGGGATAAATGAATGGCGTTAAAATTCTGCCAGCCACATGGCCATAGATTGGATACAACTGGTGATAATCACACGGATAGTGGGGCATGCTGGTTTACAGGGATTAAGTACTGAGGTGTAGTAATTCTCATAGCACGTGTTAATTGGCCTTGCTGCTTCGTTAGGTGTATTCTCTGAGCAGATGGGTAGTGTGCTTCTGCTGGTGACATTGTAAAGGCTTGTCCTGCCATTAGGCAGAGTGAGGCAGCTGCTTCATAAGCTGTTTTGGGGTGTCATGAAAAGGCAGCAAATGGTTTGTTGTTTAATTTAGCCTATTTATTGTGATTTTATTGCCAGGGAGGATGAGAGGTTTCTGTGTGTTATTTCTGCTTCCCTTGCCAAAATAACTTGGCTAGCCTTGGATACTGTGTACCTTGTCTGGAAGGAGGGGGATTTTCTGCTTTGTTTCAGATAGCAAAACGTCTTGTGCTGATCCTGATGAGGCCTTAATTACAGAGTGTCATCCTAATAATCATGTGATTCTCTCTAATATTTGAATGGGTGGCAGGGTTTGGGGAGAGACAGGAATCCACAACTCCTGGCCACCAACAATTTTAGCCAGATCAGGCCCACTTTCTAAGAAATTGCTGACTGGGGAATGTTGGGAGTTGTAGGACTTTTTCTCTTTGAACATGTATAGCATTATGGGGTGGGGTGGGGTGAGCACAAAAAGTATTTGGGTCAGTGGAAGCCCTCCCTGTTTTTGGAGCACTGATTTCCCTCCAGTTTTGAGTCCAAACCTAAGTTTAGTTGTCTCACATAATTCATATTA
Source organism: Elgaria multicarinata webbii (assembly GCF_023053635.1). NCBI lineage: Eukaryota > Metazoa > Chordata > Lepidosauria > Squamata > Anguidae > Elgaria > Elgaria multicarinata. Next base: position 2,223,310 of record NC_086175.1, read on the forward strand.
GTAAAGCAAAACAAGGCAGGCTGTTCTGAAGACATATTTGCTCAGGCCTGCAGAATGGTGGAGAAGAACCACACAGTTCACTCTTTATTCCCAAGACTTTTGGCCGGAAAGGAGAGAGATGTAAAGCAGGGAGCCTCTCTTTCTCCTCCCCTTCTGGCTTTAGAGAAGGGGTGTGGAAAGTTCAACTACTGAAATATGTTAGAAGAAAGGTTACCCTGGGGTGGGTGTGGGTGTATGGGTTAAAAGTCCTTTTCCCAGCCAATCTTTCCTTTAGCCAGCTTGCTAGTGATTATGAGGAAGGACTGGCACAAATGGAAAACAAGGCATAAATCAGGTTTGGCAAATGTAATGTTTAAAAATGCATTAGATGTGAACCTAGGGAAATGAAGTTTTTTGTACACAGACTTCTGTGTGTGCTTTCGGCCCACACATGACTATGGCTGGGTTCAGACGACACTTTAGTCAAAGCGGGGGGAATAGGCCATCGATGGTGCATTATTGTGTGGGTACTCCCCACACGACATGTTGCCCCGCCCCCGTTGCGTGGCTACAGCTCCTGTCGAGTATGCTAATAGGCCATGTGCTGATTGAGTGACAGTCCACCGGGCCCTTTCCCTGCTCTCCCTCCCTCCTCCATCAGGCCTCCCAGTGCTATCCCAGCAGCCACCGCGGTCCAAAATCCATGGCCACTGACATCGGCACAACAGGAAAACATGCCTCTCATGCCCCAGTGGCTGCTCACCAGCTCTGGGCCGTCCTCTCCATCTTCTATCGCAGCAGTGAAATTCAGCCAAGTGCCCAGACATATGAAAAGCCCCATACAGAGGAAATGTGCCCCTTTCCCCATCCATGCCTCCCCCACCTGCTTTGCTAGGTGCCCCCCCCCGGCTCCCTGGACCCTCGATGCTCCTTCATCGCTAGGTGCCCACTTAGCTAGTCGCCCTGGCAACGCCCCGCCAGCCCACCCACCTCACCAGCCCTCCTCATCTCCACCCACTCCGCTGCCAGCTTCCACTTCCCCAAGCCTTGCGCAAAGCTCAGCCAAAGGGCCACACAGGCACTGCAGCCAGCCACAGCCCTCTGTCCCATCCTGAGCCTCCTCCAGCCCTGCCCTAGTCCCCACTTCTCCAGCAGCAGGCAAAGGGGCCCATTCCCTCCACACAAGCAGTTTTGGAGTCAGTAGCACTATTGAAAGATTCATCAGCAGCTACAGAAATGGGCAGATGGCCATGTGGACATTGCAAAGCGTTGGCTAGGGTGCCCTTGCGGTGGGCAAAGGCATCTGCTAAGGCACAATGGTTAGGGCTTCTCAGAGCATTGCACCTCCCTGCAGGAAGGGAAGTCTTGGGGGTGGGGAGTCACTCAGGAAGCAATGCCAGTCTACTTGTGCTCACTCTCCACTTCTGCTTCTCATACATGGGGGTAGTGCTCCCAGATGCACTCCCAGATCCTTTGGCATACCTGTGCCGCCTCTGCCCTTGCCCCGCCCTCTCCAGCAGGTACAGCAAAGGCCCCCTCCCATCCACCGGGATGGTATCTCTGTCGTCACCTGAGCGAGGCAGATCAGGGCGGTCCTCCAGTAACACATCCCCACGAGACTCATAGATGTTGTGCAGAATGCAGCAGCACACTATGACATCTGGGATGATGTCAGACTCAAGGTCCAGCAGACTAAAAAGAGGACACCATAGTGCTTTCAGGCAGCCGAAGGCACTCTCAACAGGCAGGTGGGCATGGCAGTGATAGTAGTTGAACTTTTTCTGGATGGGTGTCCATGAGTACCAGTCCGGTACCATCAACCATGTCTTAAGGGGAAACACCTGGTCGACCACAGGGCCCACAGGATGCTTGCACATGGAAGTCAGGCCCGAGGAGAAGCACCCTTTACCAGCTTGTCCACCAGAAAGGGAGTTCCAGAAGATGGCCATGTCATGACTCCATCCTGACAACCCTGCAAACACATCCAGGAACCTCCCCCTCGCATCCACCAGAGCCTACAGGGCAATGCTGTAGTAGTGCTTGCAGTTGTGGTATTTGTCGCTCCAAGAGGAGGGCCAGGATGCGCACATGCATGGCGTCCAGTACCTCCACCACCTGCGGGAAGCCCAGGGCATGGAATCCATGCATGTTCTTCTTCTCGTCCCCCACCCAGATGACGTCATTGAGGTACAACTCATTCAGAACCCTCCCGGTCTCCCAGAAGATTTCACAGGCAGTCAACTTGCCCACCCCGAAGATTGTGGAAAGGGGCAAGTAGCCCATGTTGAAGGCCAGCTTGTACAGCGTCAAGGCAAGCCGACGGAAGACTGGAATCCAGCGCCTCATCATGGTGCATTCTCTACACAGAATTAGGGTCACCTCCACCACCAGCTGGTCAAACGTCACATGAGACATGCGGAAACTGCCTCAGAAGCACTCATCGTCCCAGTCCTCCAAATTCTGTATCTCTTTCTAGACAATGTTGGTCCGAGGAAGCACCCAGCAGCGGACAGTATTGCACTGCTCCAGCAGGTCCTTAGCCATTGCCAGTGTCAGGATGCTGTGTAGAACATCCACTGCCATTCTTCTGGCCACCATGCCTTCAGCCGCCCCAGCCCTGTCTTGGGTGGGCAGCAGGACCTGGAGGCAGTCCAAGAGCGCTGCCACTGCAGAGGAGCAGCTGAAACACCCCCAACATTGGCAAAGAGGACATGGCCGGGCAGAATGGAGCACAGACACTGCTGCCTCGCACGGAGGGCATCCTGCTCCTCGTTATCTCCACCATCATCTGCTGCCACCACGATGATGCCCTCGATGTCGTTTTCAATGTTCTTCAGTGGCCAAGGGAGGAGCGGCAGGTGCCACGGCCAAGGGGCAGGCCACTAGCAAAGGAGGTGGAGGCAGGGCCGTAGTGGGAGTAGGCACATCTACAGTGTGGGAAGATTGAATCCATAGAATCCCTCTATGGGCAGATTGTTATATCTGCTCTGCAGCTGGACAAGAGGGGAGAAGGGGGATGGGAGGAGGGGGTGAGAGGCCCACACTCCATGGAGAAGCACACTACTGAGGCTAGGGGGATGGGAGGGGCGCTGCTGGGGGTGCTTTAGGAATCAGGGGGACTGAAAGGTGGCAGCGCCACACAATGTGGCCCAACAGGCCCATGCCTAAATGAAATGAATGTGACAACTCTTAAAGCTGCAATACTACATATGCCTACTTGGAAATAAGGGCTCTTTTTGTTGTTTATTCGTTCAGTCGCTTCCGACTCTTCGTGACTTCATGGACCAGCCCACGCCAGAGCTTTCTGTCGGCCGTTGCCACCCCTAGCTCCCCCAAGGTCAAGTCTGTCACCTCCAGAATATCATCCATCCATCTTGCCCTTCCTTTTGCCTTCCACTTTCCCTAGCATCAGCCTCTTCTCCAGGGTATCCTGTCTTCTCATTAGGGGCGTGCACGGACCCCCCAATCCGCTTCGTGGCCTGATCTGGAAAATCCGGATCGGGCCCGATCCTCTTTGCGCCGCTCCGCAGAGCAAGATCCGGCTTCGCCGCCGTCACTATATGGACGGCGGCAGCGGCGCAAGATAAGCCACCCACCCACCCCACCTCCTTACTTTCCTCCGTCGCGGGCTTCAATTGAGGCCCCAATTGAAGCCGGAAGAGGCCTCGGCCTTCACTTCCGGCTTCAACCAGGGCCTCAATTGAAGCCTGCGACGGAGGAAGGTAAGCGTCCCTCCTCCCTGCTCCCTTACCTGGCGCCGGCGCCGCCACTGCATGGATGGCGGCACCGGCAGCGCCAGGTAGGCCAGGCCCCTGCCCCCTTACCTTCCTCCGTCGCGGGCTTCAATTGAGGCCCCGGTTGAAGCCGAAAGAGGCCTCGGCCTTCACTTACGGCTTCAACCGGGGCCTCAATTGAAGCCCGCAACGGAGGAAGGTAAGCGTCCCTCCTCCCTGCTCCCTTACCTGGCGGCACATGGATTGTGCCACCGGCGGCGCCAGGTAGACCAGGCCCCCGCCCCCTTACCTTCCTCCATCGCGGGCTTCAATTGAGGCCCCGGTTGAAGCCGAAAGAGGCCTCGGCCTTCACTTCCAGCTTCAACTGGGGCCTCAATTGAAGCACGCGACAGAGGAAGGTAAGCGTCCCTCCTCCCTGCTCCCTTACCTGGTGCTGCCGCTGCCGCCGCCGCATGAATGGCGGCGCCGGCAGCGCCAGATTAGTCCCCCTCCCCCCCCACTTACCTGCAGGCGAAGCTCCGGATTGAGGCGATCCTCTTCGCCTCGATCCGCAGCCCCCCTGACTGTCTTCGCCTCCGCCTTTTTCGGAGGCGAATTAGGCCGCCTCGCTCCTGCTTCTCTGAACCGAAGAGAAGCAGAGCACATCCCTACTTCTCATTATGTGGCCAAAGTACTTCAGTTTTGCCTTTAATACCATTCCCTCAAGTGAGCAGTCTGGCTTTATTTCCTGGAGTATGGACTGGTTTGATCTTCGTGCAGTCCAAGGCACTCTCAGAATTTTCCTCCAACACCACAGTTCAAAAGCATCTATCTTCCTTCGCTCAGCTTTCCTTATGGTCCAGCTCTCGCAGCCATAGGTTACTACGGGGAATACCATTGCTTTAACTATGCGGACCTTTGTTGTCAGTGTGGTGTCTCTGCTCTTAACTATTTTATCAAGATTTGTCATTGCTCTCCTCCCAAGAAGTAAACGTCTTCTGATTTCCTGGCTGCAGTCAGCGTCTGCAGTAAT